>NC_136488.1:167738262-167968262 GCF_053919585.1 Euprymna scolopes | reverse complement strand
ATTTATAAAACTTCAAATTCTTTCGTATCGCCGAAATCTTGTATCTTGTTTCGCAAGTATTTTCATGGAATATGCTCCAACGAACTCAACCCACCTATACCCTCTCGGCGTAAATACACCCGGCTTTGCTCCAAAAGCAGCAACATTCCACCCTACAGTACTGAGACGCAGAAGTTCAAATGTAGTGTGAAAGGCACCTCGCTACTACACCCCCTTCCAAATTGGTTTCAAATATTAGCCCGTTACGACCAAGTGATACTCTGGCTGGTTTGGGCTGAATAAGCAATAAGAATGTGCTAATCTCCAATTTCACATGTGACAAATTAAGGCCCGTAAAACTATTAGTTCTCATATTGCAGTTATATACATAACACAACTAACAAATAGTGTTAATTCCCACAACATTGGTCTTAATTTAATTGTGTGTGCAAATAAACATCCGACGGGAAACATATTGTTCAAGACAATAGCGTATTACATGTTATCTAGACTCTAACAGCCAAGATGTGATATATTTAGTTTTATTACTACAGGATGAAATGATAAATATGTTACCCTAAGAAAAAACTACAGCTTTATTTTAAATCTTTTATTGAAATAAAATTAACAAATTTCAATTAATTCCAATAAAATAATATATAATAATTACATATCATATACAAGTAAGCATAATATGTATATAATATATACAAGTAAACATAATAACCACATATTATATACAAGGTAACATAATAATTAAATATTATATACAAAGTAATATAATAACCACATATTATATACAAGGTTCATAATAATTAAATATTATATACAAAGTAATATAATAACCACATATTATATACAAGGTAACATAATAATTAAATATTATATACAAAGTAATATAATAACCACATATAATATACAAGGTAACATAATAATTTAATATTATATACAAAGTAATATAATAACCACATATAATATACAAGGTAACATAATAATTAAATATTATATACAAAGTAATATAATAACCACATATAATATACAAGGTAACATAATAATTAAATATTATATACAAAGTAATATAATAACCACATATAATATACAAGGTAACATAATAATTAAATATTATATACAAAGTAATATAATAACCACATATAATATACAAGGTAACATAATAATTAAATATTATATACAAAGTAATATAATAACCACATATAATATACAAGGTAACATAATAATTAAATATTATATACAAAGTAATATAATAACCACATATAATATACAAGGTAACATAATAATTAAATATTATATACAAAGTAATATAATAACCACATATAATATACAAGGTAACATAATAATTAAATATTATATACAAAGTAATATAATAACCACATATTATATACAAGGTAACATAATAATTAAATATTATATACAAAGTAATATAATAACCACATATTATATACAAGGTAACATAATAATTAAATATTATATCCAAAGTAATATAATAACCACATATTATATACAAGGTAACATAATAATTAAATATTATATACAAAGTAATATAATAACCACATATTATATACAAGGTTCATAATAATTAAATATTATATACAAAGTAATATAATAACCACATATTATATACAAGGTAACATAATAATGTAATATTATATACAAAGTAATATAATAACCACATATTATATACAAGGTCCATAATAATTAAATATTATATACAACGTAATATAATAACCACATATTATATACAAGGTCCATAATAATTAAATATTATATACAAAGTAATATAATAACCACATATTATATACAAGGTAACATAATAATTAAATATTATATACAAAGTAATATAATAACCACATATAATATACAAGGTAACATAATAATTAAATATTATATACAAAGTAATATAATAACCACATATAATATACAAGGTAACATAATAATTAAATATTATATACAAAGTAATATAATAACCACATATAATATACAAGGTAACATAATAATTAAATATTATATACAAAGTAATGAAAGTGTTTTAAAAAATGTCATGGAAAAACATTAATTGAACTTGGAATACATTTTGCACACTTTCCTTTCAAATCTGCTACCTCAGGATTACTGGCAGACATCAAATCAGTGCCCGGTGAAAGACACCTCAAACGACGATTTCTTGATTATCATTGAATTTATGCGGCACCCATTTATCTAACCTTTTTGACTTCTCGGTTTGCTTTAAATGCAGAACGACTTTTGAGACCGCGACCGCCTCCATCTTCGATGCTCTCGTCAACATTTCTAAATTTCTTGAACCACCGTCGTGCCACACGTTCGGTAGTGATTCCTGGGCCAAACGCATCAGTGATCTCACAAGCTGTCTAGGCAGGTTCTCGGCCAAGCTCGGACTGGAACAAGAAAATCGTGCGGATTTCAATTTTGTCCATGCTGTCGAAAAGCCTGCAAAAAATTAATGAAGACAAATAACACGATTTGATAGAGCGAAAAAACGTGCTTCAAAATGATATATAAAATGGCTATATATATCGATGATTTAAATCAGAAATCATATATTAAAGTAACATGTGTAAAAAAAACAATATTGATTTTGCACTAATCTTGTATATATATATATATATATATATATATATATATATATATATATATATATATATATATATATATATATATCGTAGCAGAGAGGCCGGAAGTCGAGTGGGATTTTCATTGTCATCGAAATCCATTGTTTTTTACGTTGGACCTAGAGACAACGATATTGTTGTAAGCTAGATAGTAGACCAGTGGAACAGAGTCCACAGAAATGCAGCTCTAGGACTAAGCTTTGTTCGTGAGAATCCACAGTTACGTTCAGGCACCGATAAAGAGTGGGAAAATTTATTCATAATGATTTTGGCTAGCCGAGTATTTTTTGTGGAAGATTGGTGGGGGGGACATAGATTGGAGCTCAATCGAACATATGTCATGAAACTAGCGATATAACAAAGACAGGCTAGCAACGTCTCTTCTGTGTGAAAGATGGTTGCAGAGAAGAGAAAAGGACATCACTTACTAGATTGCAAAGACTATTTCGAATTCTGCTAAGTCAGAATAGTATATTTCGAGCAACTCCTGCCCAGATATTGGAATAGTACTCTACCCTAAGACGCATTTGACCCTTATACAAGTAGAGAAAACCGTGAGAATTCTACTGGTGCGCTAGAATGATAAAGTCATATGTCCAGCGACCTTGCAACGAGTTTGATGTATGTGCGCTATTTCAGGTCAGGAGTGAAGGCCAGACACAGAATATTGTCTATATATGAAGCGTCCACATGGCGAGTGTTGATTTTATATGCCTGGCCTTACCGGTTGTATGGTGATAATATCTTGATTTTTAGTTTAAAATAAAAAAAAATCAAGTACCATGGTGCTATTGTGGCTTAAGCAGAAACATTCATTTCAACACACCTATTGTCATATAAAAGAACCTACTGTTTATTTTATATGTCGGGCATTTCGTGTTCTCTGTAATAAAACTTTTCAAATGCACTTGTTATGTTAGACTGTGTAAGGTGTTAACTTTGGTGAAAATCGCTTCTTCATAATTCATCGGATTAATTCGATCATCGATATTTTAGGTGGGAAAATTTGAACCAATCTATCATTTATTCCATGCAATATGATATAGTAGACAATGTTTTGTTTTTTGTTGTTTTTTTTTGCTTGTTTTTTTTTCTAGGCTATTTGACTGGAGACACGTTGTGACCGCTAATATATTTCGATGTTTATAGCCACATTTTCTTTCTATGCTAAAAAATATTTTAGAACTGTTTATAAAATTAAAATACGTTGATTTTATTTTGTCTGACACGTTTAAAAATATTAGTTTCTGTTTTATTTTTTGGGGTCAGATTGATGCAATCCGTCTTTTTCATTTTAGCTGTTTCAGAAATAGCAACACTGTATATCTAAAAATAGATATACAAGGATGATTAGAAAAAAAAACCTACGTTCTTTCAGAATTTGAGCGCGCTATATTAATCTATGCAACACCGTTGGGTATATGTCATGGATTTATAATGCCTAAAAAGCTCAAGACAACAAGAACGTAGTTTACGAAGGTGTTTATTTACATAAAATGTCGAAATGATGTTAGCAGAGATTGTTTCTGGATTGAATTTAGCGACCTCTACATTTGGGTTAGCAGCAACCTATTGCAAATGACCAACCCGGCTGCCCCGTGCAACATAAGAGATAAAAAAAACACACTTGTTCGAGACAATATTTGGGAGTATTCAAGGCGTGTTCGAGACCTAGAGATATTCGAGACGTTTTCGAAACCGAAGGAGCGGAAAGTGACCTGTTAAAAACGTTACCCACGAGCGACATAGAAGGACGTATTCCTAAACATGACCGGACAAACACAGATTATCTCGTGTCTTGTCAAACACATAAATGTACGACAAATCTTTCTAACAAGAGATAATGTGTTATTCTGGAAGTACATGTAAATAAATGTCTGCTGTTCATTTTGGCACCGGAAAATAGGTACAAGTTTTTTTTCCGATTTCTATATCGATTCCAGTACTCCTAAAAGTTCCGGTTTCATTTTACTCAAAACAAGGTACATTGCTAGTTTGATATAGGGGATTACTCTCGGGGCCATAAGTTGAAGGGATATCATGTAGGGAGTTGAGCAACAAGATATAGGTTCACATTACACTTGAACTTTAACATGTCAGTACAGTTAAGACAGCAGGAAACCAGAAGGGAGTTCCAAAGTCTAGCAGGTCTGGGGAAGAAATTATTAGAGTTGAAGCCTTCTCAAATCTAGGGATCATTTTTACTGTGTAGAGGTGGCATTTTGCTGTTTATAGGATTTGTAGGGGATAAGTACTTCGATGGGAGTACAAAGGCTTGTAATTTGTCGGGGCATCAACCATTAAAATACGCGTAGAACAGGAAACAGTTTGTCAATGAGATAGAGGCTGAAGATTAGATGACTGCTCAGGAGCTACCATGGTTGGTGACCCTCTTTTGAACCATGACCAGGAGCGAGAGACTAGTAGAAAATGCACCAACCGAAATGCAGCAAATGCGACTGTCTTCATACGACATGTGGGTTTTGAGTCTTAACATGCTTTTTTTTACATGGGGCTCACTACTTATCAAGGCCAGAAGGCCACTCAGGGATAAGGGTTATTGCGTGTACAGTAATCAATGAGATAGTATTGTAGTAATCATTAGTATTGGGGGTTTTAATAGAGTGTCTTACTTAAGGGGGCGATTTGTCAGGAGTTTGTTTATGTTGGACTTGAAAGCGTCCAAGTTGTAGTCAGGTGGGATACAGGCAAGCGGCAGAGAGTTCCCCTGGCGTGAAGTTCTGAGAAAGAAGCTTTGCCTATGGAATCTACGTTTGGATTTAGGCACAGATAAAGAGTGGGGAAAATTATTGACAGTAGTTTCAGCCAGACGGGTGTTTTTCGTGAAAGATTGGCGAGGGGGGACGAGGGATTGGAGCTCAGACGAGCTCCTGCCATGGAAATAACGACTGCATTGTACCTCTCTCTCTCTCTCTCTCTCTCTCTCTCTCTCTCTCTCTCTTTAATATTTTCTTATCTCCTTGTACTACTATAATCATCATAGTGTTAGACCAACGGAAAGTAAAACGGTCGATTATTATGATAGATATTCTAATAGTCGATTATTATGTTTTTAAAAGTAGAATGTTGGAAGGAATGTGTAACACCATTAGGGTCGATGTGACGCTTTTATTTAACGTTAATATTTTATCCCGGGCAATATCGGGTAATTGAAAGATAGATGTTAAGATCTTATTCCGGGGAACATCGGTTAACTAAAAGATATATGTTAATATTTTTGTCCCGGGCCGACATCGAAAAAAAGAAAGACCTTGCTGAATTCCAATTCTGTCAAAACCTTTTTTTCCCCCTTTATGTTTTTTTTTGTTGATACACTTTGACATTTGAAACGGGACAAGTGCCTCAGCCAAGTTGAAATGCCCGAACGAATTCAAAGCCGGATTCGACTGTTGATATTTTTTCTCTGATTTGAGCTAAAAACTACACACACACACACACACACACACACACACACACACACGCGCGCGCGCGCGCGCGCGCGCGTATTTGTTGGCGTCACAAAATATATTTGTGACAAATCAAAACAAGGATAAATAATTTCTTTGGAATTAAAATTTCACACACGCATTTGTCGGCTTCAAAGAATGTTTGTCGAATCAAATATTAAGTGATTTTTTTATGACTCTGATAAAACCATTTGAACCCAAAATAACATTCCCAACTGTTTTCATTCTCAAACCGAATCGAAGTTCTCAAATATAGATCAAGAGATTTTTGCTACCTGACAATTTTCAATAACATATTTTGTCGA
This sequence comes from Euprymna scolopes, assembly GCF_053919585.1. Lineage (NCBI taxonomy): Eukaryota > Metazoa > Mollusca > Cephalopoda > Sepiida > Sepiolidae > Euprymna > Euprymna scolopes. Next base: position 167,961,866 of record NC_136488.1, on the reverse strand, counting down.
GATGTTAACAGGAATAATAAATTGTTTATTTCGTTTGATAATGACACGTGTCACATCTAAGGGCAGAATTAACGAAGCATTTTTTGGACGAAGTTTTCTTACTTACGCGGTTATCGCGTGTTACGCAGTTTGGGAATTATCCAATGAGAGAAAACTGGTTAGTTTCCATCGGGCGTTTTTGATTGATCGGGGAGGAGTTAGAATTATTCTTGGATTGTCATCAGTCAAATTATCCAATGAGAGAGAATCAGACGATTTCGTTATCGAGCATTCTGATTGGTCGTGAAGGAATTGGAAATTGCCGCCCCGCGCAGTGCTCTACTATATAAAGACCAAGAGAGTCAGAGAGTCGGAGAGTCTGGGAATTCGGAGCTAAACAGAGCGAGTCCGAGAGTCAAGCCACCTCATCTCTCCTCTCTCTCCTCCCCCCGCCTATTTCCCAATAACTAAAAAAGGGTTAAATTAATAGACCTATGAATTCCAGCAAGGGGAAGCCCCACTTAGAAGTTTAAATGCTTGCTTACAAATTCATACTCCAAACTGTACATGTGTTTGTATATATTTCTGTTATATTTTTCTTTTAATACATTCCATATAACCCAATCACCGGAGTCTTTGTTTATTCAAAATTCTTCGATTTGCTGATGTGCTGATGTTCTCATTATTATTTTTTTTTTTTACATGTGAAACTGCTTCCGTCATCGGGCACCCGGTATCTCCGAAGATGAAATCTCTAGACGATCACAGAAGATCTGGCCTTGTGGACATTGCAGCAAAGACGAGTCCACCAACGCACTGAAGAAGGGCTTACTGGGTGACGCGACGTACCGGCGGGTTTCATAATTGGTGCCGTGACCAGGATGCGACCCTGAAAGGACTACGTCACATCGATCCTAATGGTCTGACGCTGCCTCTCTTTGGTGTTACATTCGCTCCCCCATGGGCTGGCGATTCTCAAGATGAGGACGATGCCCCATGTCCTCAACAACCAAAGAGGTTCTCCCAACTAATAATACTGCTGCTGCCTACCCTGAAAGCAAAAATCTCATGCAGATATCATGCACAAAAAAATTCTCAAATTCTTATAAATGGCTACTGCCTTATTTCAATGTGTCCATTAACAAAGTTCGTTGCGGTAAATTCATTACAAAAAGTTCATTAACAGAATGTCCTAAAAAATCATTTTTCAATGTTCTTAAAATTGTGTTCTTAATGTTCATTTATCCTGAAAAAGAATAGTCATAATTTTTTTTTGTTCTCTTGGTATATTACACATGCAACAAAGTCCTACATTTTGAACCACTAAATGGTGTCAAAAAAATTCAGCAGGTACTTCTTCTTGACGTATGGGTGGATTGGTTTTGGGTTCCTCGTTGTTCGTCTTTAGATTATGCATACTGGTGCTGACCCTCTGTGATCCTTGACAAGGGTCATTCCCACGTGGGTCAGGGGTCTTCAAGAAGCGTCTTGAATACACACTGATTTACCCATCTCTTCACATCACACACTGTTGCACCATCATCCTTACACTCTTCAGACCTTCCCCCGTTACTCCCATCTATGAACCTACACTTGATACCGTCGGTGTCCTTTTCTGAGTTATCTAAGCTCTATTCTATAGAGTATTACTCTCGTACCCTTTCTCTTTTGGTTCTTGGGTCGTGGGGTTCAAGTCGTGCACTGCGGGTCGTTAGACAACAGGCTTCAATTACTCGAGGATGTTTGCGGCGTACAATCCTAGAATGCGCATGCCCATCCGTGGCATTTTGGGGAGCCACACCCTGTGTCCCCTTAGATTGTATAGTCAGCCTTTATGCCTGATATACTCACGGCTTCCCTGCCGAATTTTAAACACTTCCTCCTGTAGGATTTCAACCCGCTCAATAAGGGTGCTTAAGTGTCGCTCTATTTTCCGTCACTGCCCTTCACGTTATATTAAATATGGAGAGACCGCTCCATTTACCTGGGCTAATGTCTTCTGCCCGTTTTCCACGGCTCTCAATCTTTGTCGGATACTTTCGACATTTTCCTCAGCGACCACACATAACAGAGCTCCCAGGGCCTTACATATGATAGGCATTACCGCCCGTCTATATCGACCTCCAAGTCTACTTATTCTCCAGTCAACCATTCTTGACTGAGACCTCCCGGCTTCTCTGCCGAATTTTATTAAATTCTCCCGTCAACAATTATGACTGCTAGAGAATGTTGTCTCCACCCGTGCACATCGCCACACCAGCCCACGCCCATTACACCTCATTTCGCGCCCTGCGAGTTAAAGAGAAGATATTCTGTTAAAATTTTATTTCTTTGGTTTTCCTTCCAAAATTTAAGTGCGTTATTTTTTTCTAAAATGAATTCCCTGCTAATTATTTATTTCTCTTAACGCTAAAATAAAAAAGCTGGCATTTAACTAAGCGACCGATACTCGTGCCTTCAGCCGACTTTCTCCCGTATCTCTTAGCTGAATTTAGTCCGAAAACTTACTTTGTGGTCTATTCCTAGTTCAAACTACCCTACCCTTATCGTGGCATAGGGCGTTTCCTCTCCAAGCCATCCCTTCGTGCTCACAGAGTTGGCGGGTCGAAACATCTCGTCGCCCCCAACTCCCCTCCCAACACTGGCTTCGTGATGCACTGCCAGGAGTGCCCTCAGTGCTAGTGTGATCAAGCATCAAAGGATCCGGCGCCGAACCGTCCCACCCATCGACAGCGATACGGCTGGGCAGAGTTAAATGCATATCTATAATTGAAATATTTGCATTAAATTTAATGTCAGGAACTTTAACGTAGAAATGTTAAATTAAACAGGAATATGTCGGGCAGTTTAAGGAAATTAGGACAAAAATGGATAAATAAAATCCATTTTGAAAGAAACAATTTACTTGGCCTGTTGGATAGAAACAAAGTGTAGTATCTGTTCTGATACTACGCTTCACCTTTTCTGTCCTCGATCAGTGGTGGAAAATCCTTCTAGACTGGGGTAATTTTATTTGTCTTTCTCTCAAGAGTACCTTTTCGGGGGAGCTGGTTAGTCCCCACGTTAAAAACCGATCTTGTTTCTTACTCTGCCTCTGTGGGGAGGCAGAGTAAACAGGAGCAACAAGTCATGTGCTTTGATGCTACGTAAAGTGACGTCAGAAAGGGAAATGAGTTTTAGATTACACGTAGAAAGTAGAGAGTTGGATTGTGCAGTCTGTAACTTGAAGAGCTATAGTAGAAACAGACGATTGCACTTGTGGAAGCACTGGGCTAGAAAAATGAACATATGTAGGTGTGGAGAAGAAAACGCCGTACTTCCTCAGGGCTTACAATTCGCAATCACAATAAATGTAGGTATGAAAAATCTTGTTTGCTTGATATTTTCGTGGGAAACATGATTACAGTTCAGGAGCACGTCGGAACAGAAAATAGATGGTTGTGATTCAAGGTATGTCGTTCTTTGTCAGGCTTAAATGTAAAAGATGTTTATCCAGCCTTGCGTCTATAAACTGTTTAGTATGTCGACACGTACAGATAACCATTATACACACATAAACAGGACAAAATGTTATACACTAAATGATAATATATTGGAAGACGTCACACATTCAATAGACGACACGTCAACAAGATAAATATATTCGTTATGTTCAACTCACATATATACACCTCAGTATACAATAAGAGTTTATTTGTAGAGAAGGGTATCCCCATGACAGGTTGTCATAGAAAACTTAGACATTCAGTGACTTTGTCTAGTTGGAATTAGAGTTCTTTTCTTTTCATTATTTTTACTTTATAAGGGAATGAAAATTTAATGAAATGATCATGCAAGTTTCCTGTATTTACACAACTTACAATTATGTATGCCAACAAGAGGTCATAGAAAACCATTAACGAACTCAATTATTCACATGATTGATATAAACGCCCCGGGCCATCGTAATAGGAGCTTGGCTCATCGATATGAATATTGTAACAATGGATATGTACTAAATTATAAACATGTCATACCGATTGTGTATCTGAAGCATCGTATTAAAGAGACAGATCTAAACTGCGTGAATCGCTTTATTGCAGATTAGTAAAATATCAATATTTCAATATATATATACGTCACAACAAAATGAAAATTAATCAGCAAACGACTGCTTTAAGGTTGGTTATTTACAAAAATGTTAATCAAATTCATGTAATATTCACGAAGTTATAACATTTTATTCTTTATCGTGGAATTTCCACTGTCCATCGCCTTCTTGCAGGTCTCTTAAAATATTGTTTTACGAGAAAAATACAATGTCTTTTTCTGACAAATAATAATGAGAAAAACCACATCCTATGTGCTAAGCCTCAAACAAATTAATTATTTATTGACATATCCACCATTTTTTAAATAACTTAAAACAACGTTCTGTCCCTCGAGAGAGTCAATTGTTTGATCTCAAAAGGGAGTTATGGCTCTTACAATATCAACTTACTTCTCTACAAGGCATCATTTAGAATAAAATTGTTCTACTCCCTCATAAACTCCTCTTTTTAATATTGATCAGAGATATTCAATGGGTTAAGATCTGGAAAACACGGTGGTCAGGTCATGAAAGTTTTTCCAAAGAAGTCCGTAGATTCAAGGAAGGCTGCAGTCGCCCTAGCAGAATGAGATAGTGCATTGTCATGCATAAAAATCATCTGAAAGCGACGTGACAATGGTAGGCTATCTAATCCTGGTGACAAATGTTTATCGAAAAAAAGCTGTGCGCATTGCTGGTAAGCTTTACGCTCCCTGGAATCGGAATTGTTCAACAAACTTATCGCTAATGATTCCAGCCCAAAACATGATCACTGCATCTCCTCATTGGCGATGAACTCTATAAGGGGTTGGAGTTCCGTTTGAATTCCAAATTTTGGCCCATCCATTCGGATCGTCAAGAGTAGCACGGGTCTCATCTGTGAATAGAACACGTTGGAAATCCATTTTCATGTAATTCTGTGCCCAGGCCTTTCGTTGTTCCCTATGTTGTTTTCTCAATTGAGGCCTTGGAATAGTTTTGATGCTCCTTGCCATCTCATTTAACATATTAAATCGGCATGTCTGGATCTTGGAGCTATTCAAGTTCTTGCAAAAATGGGAGCATTGGTGCTGTTTAGGGTTCGGTTGACTTTCCTACGAAGTTTTCCGAATATCACGATGTGTACTTAACAAAACCCTGCCGTCTCGACATGTGCTCAAGCTAAGAGGTAGAGGCGTAATCACTTTGTACTTAAAATATGTTCTACTCAGAATATTAAATAGAAAATGTTAAGTTTCAGTTAAATTTATCACGACTTATTATTCGATTATACAAGACTTATCAATCATGAATTTTAATACATTGAGAAATTAAATAAACTTACTATGTTTAAGTCTTTCATCGAAAATAAATGTTGAGGTTAAATTAATCACTAACATTTCGTTAAGAAATAAACATTGTTCGTATAAAAACACAGGAAATCATTTTCAGACAAATTGCCTTTTTTGTCTTAAAGTAGAAACTCTAACGAGAAAGAAAAAAATCTAAAATCATAATTAAAAGACAGTTTCCGTAAACTTTTCTCAGTAGCTATGACAATCAGTATTCATAGAAAAAAAAGAAATATACAGTTCCCCTCGTTAGTAACAAAGGAATTAAAACTTTAACAGACTTGTAAAAAGTTACATTTTGCCAAAAGTCAATCGATAATAAAACGTCAATTAAATTCAGCACAAGATATATTAAAAGGCTTCCATCACCCAATTTCTAGTGTGAACCGACTACCATTTTCTATTGTTAATGGTTATGATAGAGCTAATTAAGAGCGTTTATTATGTGTACAATCCCGAGCAATTTTCAATTGCCTTGTTGATTCGTTTTGTTTTGGTCGATGACGATGACGACACTAACGGTTACGCAACTAAAATCAAGGAAAAATAGCTTCAATTAACGAATTTGGTATTAAAAATAACTGGATACTAACATTGCTTTGCTACGAAAACAATATATTTCGAGTGAATAGTAGTGAAAAAGTTGTTTAGGCTACGACCTGAGGCAGTATCTGACCCTAGGGTCAAGTCCAAAGGACTTCCCGGCGTGAGGACAGCTCGATAAAAATTTACCTCGCTAAGCGATTATGTACAGTCGGAAGGGTATATGACGTAGCGATTGTTGATTGGCTGGATTGGACCTTGGAGTTCCAGCCCCACCCCGTAACCTCTAAGCTGATGCACAAGCTATTTAAGCCAATTGAGAGTTGAGAACACAGTGTAGTCCAGAGGAGATGAGAGTTGAGTTGGAGTTTTAGAGAAGAGATCTGGACGTCCCTGACCGCTAATACATACGCCGACATTGAATATCGCCGTCGACTCTTCTTCCTAGCGAGGTGAAAGACTCCGGGATGAGTAATTTTTGTTATATGTGATACTTACACAAAGTAGATACGTGGCTTGCTACAAGCCTCTGCTGCGAAACTAATTTATCGCTATCGTTGACAAAACCCTCCCCCTTCCCCCTTATATGCACACTGTTCGTGACAACATTAAACAGAAATAAAGAAAAGACTTACTTGCTTGTGTCTGTTACTATTCCACAATTGTCGAGAGGTATGATTAATGAAAAGGGTATTTCTTTGAATAGGCTGTTGGCATTACGATTCAAACACCCATATGTACTTCCAAACTGTTGTACATTTGTATTATAATTGACTGAGATCCCTTGCGAAGGACGAGCACGGATCACATTTTGGGTGAACTCCGACGGGGATAACTTTACATGTGTGACCATAATCAGACGATAAAAGCGAAGCTATCTTGTTTTTAGAGTTGTTCTGGGTGACTAGAATAACTGTTGAACTGTTTGGGACGTTTCATGATTGGAAACGCCTAACACAAACTCATATACTGACGGTTTCTTTATTCGGGTTATATTTAGTGCCCGATGTAACCTCTGGGATATTGCCGCATAATACAAGCCTTTAGCTAAAAGGATTAAAAAATATTTACTACAGTCGGTCTGAGTAACGCATACCTTTAAATTTCAGTCGGGAAAATAGTTCCGAGTTGCTTTTTATTTACACCGGTAAAGAGTTATACAAATTGTAAATGTTAGCTTTTGGAGTCAATGTACTATCTGAGCGATTTTCTACAAATTATGGATTTCGCGATAGAATACATTAATGTATTTACATAATAAATTCGGCCAGAGAATAACATCGAGAACATGCCCAAAAGTTATTCCCTCGAACACAGGAATTTGAATTTAAATGATATATTTACTCCCGGCAGAAACGCGCTATTGAATGATCGAGAAAGAAGCAGCTACTTTTATGGTTGATGTTCCCTCGATATTTACAGATGCGATTCATTATACTGTAAACCGATCATAAAATATTGTTGGCCATCTTTGAAATAAAGAAGGATCAGTCACGTAAATATCAAATATCAAATGGGCTGCTTAGGTTGAATTGTTGAATTGCAATTTCAAGTTAGAGTACAAAAACCAAAATCATGGTATCTAAAGCTGTCTTGCTGCCCACTCTTCTCTATGGATCGGAGACCTGGACCACATACAGGAGGCACGTAAAAACCCTGGAGACGTACCACCAAAGATGCCTCCGAAAAATCCTCAGAATTAGTTGGAAGGACCGACGCACGAACACCAGCATCCTGAGTGAGGCTGACATTCCCACTATCACCGCTACTGTTGCTCAACGCCAGCTCAGATGGACTGGTCATGTTGTCCGAATGCCGGATCTCCGCCTCCCAAAACAGATTTTCTACTCTCAGCTTGTTGAGGGAAAGCGTGCCCAGGGTGGCCAAAAGATGAGGTATAAGGACAACATCAAAGCAAATCTAAAGCGGTTTCACATGGACCTTGAGACATGGGAGGACGTGGCTGGGAGCAGGTTGGCATGGAGGAGCGCTGTCCACGAAGGTGCTGCGCTTTATAGTAGTGACCTAAATCAAGCTGCTGAGGATAAACGCAAGCACAGAAAGGACAGATTATGAACCAGACACACCCAACCCCACCCCACCACCACTACCTTTATCTGCCCAAATTGCACAAGACAAATTGGGTCTAGGATTGGACTCTATGCTCACCTGAGGACCCACAGAAGCCACAACGGAGGACAGTCTTACTCGGACACGAGTGACCGCCGATGATGATGACGTTTCTTCCAAGCAACTTGTCCATGCCAACATACATTAAAGCTTGATACAGAGTTGACCTCTCCAGGGCTTGGCAATTGCTTCTTAACGTACCATTAGTCTGGATGTGCAACAAAAGCTTTGATGTAAAATACTATCAGAAACTTTCCGGTCACACTACATGAAAAAAATTGCGAAGTACTAAAATACAAATTCATTAATAAAAGAAAATAATCATTTAAAAAAAAAACAGGAAAGATTTTTTTCTATGCGGGATGACATCTTATACAGCGATAACAAAACATGTGATAGATTTAGGTACCGAAACATGGACGAGTCATGCAAGTATAAGGCTTACGGGTTTAAGTTAAGGCCGAAAAACAAAACAACCCTAGTCTGAAATTCATATAGATTTTACAGCAGCATTGGGGAATTAGTATAAGCTTATTGCGGTGGACAGCTACACAAAATGAACAAAGGAGCTTAGATGTAAGTACCCCCTACAACTATTGTAATTAATTCAATCCATTAATTATTTCCCCAGTTTGGAAGTATTGACTGTTTAGTAAATCAAAACGATACCCAATTTATGTCAAGAGACTTCAAGAAGTTCTTTGGGCATTTCAATAGCAATCATCTCACGACCCCCCTGTACTATCCGTAATCAAACATGCAGGCGGAACGCTTCATCAACACATTACACCTAACACTTCAACACATTACACCTAACACTTTAGAAAGCATGCGGCGTGCCTACAGAAGTTTCAGCAGTTTCCACAGGCCTATAGGATTATATCTTATCCTAACATGCTATCAGTATTAACTCGGTGGACTCTATGTTCTAGCGGAAGATAAAACCTGACTTTGAACAACCGTTAGCAAAGTACAAAAACAAAAATAACTTTTGTTACACATGGAAAAAAAATTCTCCAAAATTCACCAGAATAATACATTTTTCTTAGTACGGGGTACAATGGATGACAGAATCGCATAAATGGTGTTCATCCTTTGGAAATATGATATACAGTATTCAATGTTCTTAATTCACGCATAAATGGTCGCTTAATTAGATGAAAATAAATGCCTCTTAGGTGGTCCAGACTATTCGTCTCAAGAAAAATGATAGGAGATCATTGAGGTAATATACGACCGAACGAGGCCTATCAGGAAGAAATGTGGTTTACGGATCGTTAAACTATTAATCCAAAAGGAAAAGTTATGTGTATGCCTTGCTCAGTAAATGTTTGAGAGGGGCTACTATGAAGATTTAGCCATTGCCACATTACAAACACGTTTAATCATTATAAAGAGCCTGAGAGTTAATAGTCCCGTTTAAAAATAACGCTATATTACGCGAGTTTACAAACTGTCTAAATTAATTTTCGTTGTGTTTATTTTTTGTACAATATATTCTTTCTACCTTACCCTCGTGTTCACCTCCTTGTTCATGGCCATTTACTATATATATATATATATATATATATATATATATATATATATATATATATATACGTGAGAATAAATCTTTCGTTGCTCGAGATTGAATGAATATCAACGAATGTTCTACACTTCCAATATGTTTTTGTCATCGAAATCAGTGAGATCAACACATCAGTTAATTGTCGACTCAGTGTCGCTGCACTTGAATATATCTCAAGTGCCACTCTGTGGTGAACTATAAAACAATACACTGTAATCTACATTGCACCGTAGAGAACCTAGTGTAGATATTATGAAATTATTTTAATATAATGACTCAATAAATTAATTCTAAAATGAAAAAAATTAGGCATAATGGTTCCATTGTTCTCCAAACAAAGACATTGAGTTTGAACGCGATCGTGTCTTATCAAAGGACATACCGTTGTTCATTTACTTCTGAAAAAATGTTCAAATTGTCATTTTAGGTTGTATGAAAGTGTAAACTTTGATCAAAATTTGACTGTTCTTTCTTTAATCCTACTTTTTGGGGGATTTTCAATACTTATTGTATTCCGATACAAAACCTTTCTAAGAACATACTTGAATAATATTTGTGTTAAATTTTTTTTTTTGGAATTCATAGGGAATCAACTCACAAACAATATATATATATATATATATATATATATATATATATATATAACAGTTCAATATATATATATATATATAACAGTTCAATATATATATATATAACAGTTCAATATATATATATATATATATATATATATATATATATATATATATATATATATATATATATAACAGTTCAATCTTCCCTCGGAGTGGTAGTACTTGTTAGGGTCCCAACTATCGGTTAAATAGAAACTGATTTGAAAAAACAAACAAACAAATATATTCTATTAAAAAATTGTTCTTCCAAATTACTGGATTCGGCATGGAATAACCCGAAAAGGGTTTATATGCCGTAAAACAAAAACAACCAACTAACCACTCTTCTCTCGGACCCCCAACCAACATCGTCGAAAAGAAGAAATCAAAATAAATAAATCAGACTCGATTTTTTTTTTCGTTTTAGCAAAAGGCATGTATTACCGTTATTTTTCAAACAATGCCTACTTTTTGTTTTTTCTAACTTTATTTCGTCTGCCATCCAAATAACAACACCCTGCTGTCTTAACACCAGCTAAAGTTGTATCGCCACAATCAAAAGACCGCTCGTCCATCTCGGTATATCCCTTCTTGCTCTAGTACACGTTGGTGTACTCAGCCATTTCTTGTTTTCGACTGACCGCGCCCATTCTTTTATAACGCACACTGCTTGTCCCGACAACGTGGTGCCCTTATTTCATTGGGTGGGGGGAGCTATTGTTGATAATATCTTCTGAAGCCAGCTATCTTACAGCTCCTGCTGATATTTTCCCACGTGCCCATATATATCTTTGTTACGTGCTATGTTATATATATATATGTGTGTGTGTGTGTGTGTGTGTGTGTGTGTGTGTGTGTGCGTGCGCGCGTATGTGTGTGTTAGTGTGTGTGAAGGTATATTTCCGGATCAACATATAAACAAGATAAATGATTAAAGCATATTTATACGTTTTGTTTCCTGCAAAATAAACAAAATTAATTTTCAAAGTTTAGTCTGTTTTTTCATGTTCATCAGCGTACGTATATTTTAATGGTTTGGTGCGGCAAAATGTGTTGCGTGTCACATAGGGACGGGCAGATATTTCAGTTTTATTCCCCCTGACATGCTAATAAAAAATTTTCTGCTGATGTCGTTATAAAATGAATCTCCCTTTACGCAGATCTAATTTTCATCTGTAGCTTGAAAAAAAAAAAAAAAAAAAGATAACCAGTAGTCTGGCGTTTCAATGTATTTTTTTCTAAATTTCCCGTCTAGTAATATAGTGGAAATATAATACGATCCATTTGATTCACACATCTATATGTTATCTAATGAATGAATCTAGTAACTTGAGAAATGATTTCTAATAAAATCATTACATGAAATTGTAGTAATTGTGGTTTTATTCACAAATTGATTTTAAACTTGGGTTGGATTATGAAACTTATATATTAAAAAACAATATATATATATATATATACATATATATATATATATATATATATATATATATATATATATATATATATATATATATATATATATATGTTTATTAAAAGAATTATCTTCAAATATTTGCCGGATATATAATCCAACTAAAGGAGAAACCAACATTGGATTGTTACCTTGTTCCTTGGAAGAATTACAGTACGCATTGGATCGTTTTACCTTCTTGCTACCAACCCCCCTTCAGGATTTACCATAAAATTTAGATCTGAAGTTCATTATCCTTTTTCATTCTGCACCAATACCTAATTTCTCTTAATCTATGATTTAAAAACTTTGAAAACTTTTAATTAAAATTTTTTCTGAAGTTCTCGCAGCTGTAAAACAAATGCTACTGAGAAAATGTGCAGGTGATGATGGTATACCGGCTGAAATATTCAAGTTTGGGGGGAACACACATTTGAAAAAACTTTTGGGGTTATTCATCAGGATCTGGGAAGGCGGTTCTGTACCTCAAGATTTCAGGAACTCGTCAATAATCCATCTCTTCAAGAATAAAGGAAAGCGCATTGATTGTGATAACTACCGTGGAATATCATTGCTCTCTGTGGCTGGAAAAGTACTAGCTAGGGCAATTTTTAACAGGATAATCATTCATCTAGTAGACAAAATTCATCCTGAGACGCAGTGTGGTTTTAGATCTGGAAGGGTAATCATCGACATGATCTAATGTTTACGCCAAGTTGCAGAGAAGGCACGTGAGAAAAATCAGGATCTGTTTGTCGTTTTTATCGACCTAACCAAGGCGTTTGACTCTGTCAACAGAATCGCACTTTGGAAGGTTTTGAATAAAGTTCGAATCCCTGAAAAAATGTTAAATGTAATAATATCCTTTCACGAGAATATGGAGGCACGTGTAAGAGCAGACGGAAAGTTCTCCGAGTCATTCAAGGTAAAAACCGGTACGAAACAGGGTTGTGTTATGGCACCTGTGCTCTTTGACATCTTCTTTTCATGTTTTTAAACATTACACGCAAGGTGTCCATTTTGAGTTTAGAACTACCGGGGGTCTTTTGATCATTATAGATTCAACGCTAAAACACTAACAAGAAGCAAAATGGTTCGTGATTTTCTTTTTGCAGACGATGCTGCACTCGTGGCCACTTCATTTGAAGAAGCACAAGAATTAGTTGACAACTTTTCCAATGCCGCAAAAGCACTTGGTTTGACGATTAGTACTAAAAAGACAGAGATTATCTACCAAGCAAAACCCATCCCGTTGCAGCAAGCTGGTGTGAATATTCCAAAACCAGAATATGTGGAACCGCCCCAGAAAATCTTAGTGAATAGGCAGCCTCTAAAGTATGTTAAATCCTTTGCATATCTTGGAAGTAAGGTGAATTCGTCAGCATCACTTGATGATGAGATATTGAGCAGAATTTCAAAGGCGACTGATTCCTTTGGCAAACTGCGGTCGAGTATGGAATGAAAGAGGTTTGACTCTAACGATTAAAATCTCAGTTTATCGTGCAATGATTGTTTCGATACTCCTGTATGGATCGGGAGCCTGGACCCCATACGGTAGGCAGATTGCGCAACTGGATACATTCCATAAGCGCTGCCTTCGTAGTATATGTGGATTAACATGGAAAGACAAGGCTCCTAAATCGGGATTGTTTGCTAAGTGCGACATTTTAAGTATTGAGGCCTTCCTGATGAAGTCTCAGCTTCGGTGGGCTGGTCACCTAGTTCGCATGGATGAAAACCGTCTTCCTAAGAAACTAGCATACAGTCAACTGAAAGAGGGTAATCGAAATGTGGGTCGTTCATTTCTTAGGTGCATGGATAAGCTGAAAGACAATCTTAAGCACGCAGGCCTGAACCCAAAAACCTTTGAAGATGATGCTGCGGATAGAAAATTGTGGAGGGAAAAATGTTTTGCGGGCATTAACACATACATTGACACACGGCTATCGAATCAAAGAAATCTTCGTAGAGCAAGAGTAGGAACAGCACCTTTTCAGTCTGTACCTGTGAGCCGTCCGGCTTGGTTTGTGGGAAGCAGAGCTGGCCTCGTGTCACACATGCTGCACAGGCATTGAAGGCAGAGTGAAACAGAGCGAATTTTTGGTCCTCATGTGTCGAACACGACGGGAGGGTCATTTATATATATATACATACATCATGGAGATGCCTGTTAGATAACTTTCATGATTTTCTGCATCGTATCTTGTCTATTGATTTCTGTTTAGAATTCATGTCGTATCCGGACTGTAATCTTAGGCTACTTAAGTAATCGGTTGCACCGCTCCCTGGTGTGCATTTTAGATAACATAATTACATCGTATATTGAATATAACAATATTACTATAAAAGGAAAATAATACACGGATGTTTCTAATCTTGAATTTATTAGCTTTACAGATTACAGCATAAATACTCATACCTCAAAGCCCATTGCGTATACAACTGATATGCACAGTACACACACACACACACACACACACACACACACACACACACGCACACATGCACATATATGATGATAAACATTCCCGTCGATTTCTCCGTATGAGCTTCCTCCACAACAATTAAGTTGCTCGGAAATCCACACAGATGATTCCTTCATAGTGGAAATAATCGTAGTCTGTTTATTATACACACAATCATGGTTACATATTTGCATACATGTTTCAGTGAAATCATAAATCCCCCATCGCTCACATTCAAATGTATACCTCCCACTTTCTCCCAGAGCGTAAAACACACCCGAATTTCTCATGAAAACGAATATAATTTTGAGCTCTATTTTCAATATGGCTCCTATTGGGTATGATGATGTGGTATACTTGAATTGAGATTCCACTGAAACATGTATGCACATATGTAACCAATATGTGTTGTATAATAAAAAGACAATATATAACAGCTCTGTCTTACATTGAGCACTCTTTAATAATTATGCATGTTTCATTGTATTTAGCATCTAAGAAACCAATCTACACAACCATTATGCATACATACATATATATATACTAGCACGGGTGCCCGGCGTTGTCCGGGTGTTTGGAGGTGTATGCTGAGCAAAAAACAAAACAAAAAAAAAACGTCAATTTGTTTTAACTTTGACCCACATTATGACCCCTGAAAATTTATTGTTTAGGGTTCAAATCCAGTTATTAAATTAGATCCATGTTCAAGGAACCTATATCTAAAATTTTAAGTGTTTAGACCCAACATTTTAGGAGGAGTTTGGTAGAGTTCTCAAAGGTCAAATAGTTGACCTTTGACTCCTTAACAACCAAATTTCTGGCCGAAAACTGATCACATCGATTTTCCCAAATCTAACTACCCTGTATATCAAATTTCGTGTCTGTAGACTAAATATTGACAGAGTTATTGCGTAGGAAATGTACACAGACACACAGACACACAGACGCACAGGCACGTTCACTTTTATAGATATACTAGCATGTGTGTCCGGCGTTGCCCGGGTGTTTGGAGGTGTATGCTGAGCAAAAATAAAAACGGTCATTTTTTTTTAACTTTGACCCCTATTATGACCCCTGAAAATTTCCAAGGTCAAATCGTTGAACTTTGACCCCTTAATCGCAAAATTTCTGGCCGAAAACCGATCACATCGATTTTCCCAGAAATTGATAAACAGTGTCCCACATTGTCACTTTCTTTTTATTATGGGCGATTTCAATGTCGCTTACATTTCACATATGAGAATTGTGTTGATAAACAAAGCATCAGCTCCATTAATATTAGAAGTGAACGGCTGGCTACTTTCTGTTCCTCTTAAAATTTCTATCTAATTAATCGTTTTTTTTTTTTTCAGAACCGTAAGCTTCATACATGGAATCACAATTACATTTTTCTCGTGACATAAAAATCATTGAAACTGCTCGAAAGGTCACCCCACTTGTTAAGCAACTAGTTTCAAGGTGGATTCAACTCGATACCAGGAGAGCAATTGGTAATAAGTGTTCGTATAAAGTATGGAGTTAATTTACCTCAGAAGAAAGTGGCAAAACCAGAAACGAAAACACTAGCCAAAAGGGATAAAATCAACCAAGTAAATGATGACTTGATAAATTTTAAATTTACTCCGAATAAACAATTTTTCCTTGATATGAAAAAAAAACTAAAAACCCACAAGCGTAATATTAACTGGGTTATACATGATAAAAAACAACAAAAACAAACTTAACTTCCAAGGAAGAAATTTTACTAAAATTCATATGATAGCCCTAAGACTTATGATCCACTCCACAATTATGGAGAATTAATTATTCCATCTATCAATATAAAAGCGAAAATGTGTGTATGTATATATGTATGTATGTATGTGGTTAACTTTTTCTGTGTGTCTACAAAAGGCTTTTTTCAGAGAAGCGGTCGCTCGCTTCACAACATTTTAAAACTTTTTATATCACATATAAATCGTAATATCTCACAGTTAACAGCGAAGCTCGCCTGCCTATTTAATTTGCTCGATTTCGGGAAGATAAATATTCAACATTTGTCGCTCGCCGCATGTGGGTTAATCTTTTTCCTATAATATCTTGGGGGGGGAAAGCGTTCAGCAGTAAATGAAATCCCGCAGTCAAACTTGACCTCATTAACTCATTAAAACGGGCACCTGCTAAATCCAAGTAATTAAATGAATTCAAACGTGTTTCCGTTAGCATGTCGCGGCGGGGCAATGGTAACGTCGCCCATTTTTTTTTCACACTTTAATTTACAACTTTGCCTCCACCCCCGGAGTTTCAACACACACCTCCAAATACCCGGGCAACGCCGGGTACCCCTCGCTAGTCTATATATATAAAAGCGAAAATGTGTGTGCGTTTGTATGTCTGCTAAAAATTTTCGACAGACAGAACAAAAATTCACAAATTTTTCTCATCCTTCGCCCGACAAATATCGAAACATTGGCCAAAAACGTTAATTTTATCACGCTGAAATCAACACTTTTCTACAAGGGGTCAGCAAAAACCGTCCTCTCATGGCGAAATCGGTTCTACGCATGCGTCAGAGGACGTCATAACCTGATTTAGTTTAAATATTTGAAGAACTGACACAATTACACGTACGTCGTGTTAACTTAGTTGGTTAGAGCGTTGGGTCGTTATCTAAACGTTTTGTGTTCGAATTGTGGTGTGAGATGTCTTTTTTTTCGATTTTTAAAATTTAAATATTGAAGCAGGGTTATTTAAGCCATTTTTCACGTAACGTTCGTTTTTCTGTTTTTTATTTTACTTCGCTTATTCTTAGGTTTTCATTAACACCCCCACCCTGACCGGCCACACTCTCCCAAAAACACCCGGGTACCCACCGATTTTTTGAAATTTTAATATTGAAACATGCTTATTTAAACCATTTTTCACGTGTTTTTTTTTTGTTTTTATTTTTAAGAAGTTTTAACGTTTGTTTTTCTGTTTTCTTTTTTGTTTTTGTTTTTTCGATTTTTACATTTAACATCGTTCGTTTGCCTTACGTAAGTTTTTTTGTGTTTAGAAACTAGTAAACTACTTCTAATTTCAAGAAAAAATTAATAGTGTTTTTTTTACTAAACGAATGACATGTCTGAATATAAAATCTATAGACCTATAGGTTTGTTAAGCCATGTTTATAAACTCTTTGACAAAAGAATCACAAGTTATTTTTATTCATGTCTTCCCTATTCCCAAGCGGCCTCTCAACGTGAGAAGGCACAGTTGAAGAGATTTTTGCACTTAGCCATCAAATCAACCAAGTTTCATAAACCGTTACACTTTATTTTTATCGAGTTTCCAAGGTTTTTGATAGTATCAAATTCAACAAACTTTGGTCAACTTTAGACAACACCTATCTACACAAAAACTACGTGAATCTTCTAAAATCACTTTACCACGGATCCTAGGCTTTTAGAGATTTGGGTTTAGTCGCTCCGTAAACATCAATGAGATATGCTTTTAGCAATCCTGCTGTGTTGCACTATTTTTGTTTTGCTTACGAAAGAAGAAATTTGCCAAAGCGGTTTTTCTATAGGTGAACAAATCATCTCCAACCTTTCTTACGCTGATGACATCGCCCTTGTTGATAGATTGCACGCATATGCTCCAAGGTTTTGTTATTAGCAGAACGATACAAAGAAGATTGAGTTAGAAATAAACCGAAAACAGACTGAATCACAGATTTACTTAAACACAAATGTTCACAGAAAACTCATCAAACAGGTCACCCAATTCATTTAGGGCATAACCTGACTTTCTCCAGTGACCATGAGAGGACATCGAAACACAGAATAAAGTTAGGTTGGGCAGCTTTCCAAACGCACAGTACCATCCTAAAATCAAAAAAGCTGCCGATAACTGTTAAAGTAAAAGTTTATTTCATTTATACCCTCCTGTTGCATATGAGTACATATTGGGGGCATATTAACGGACACTCAAAACAGATGACGATGATAATGAGGGAGACATATCTGATTGGAATGATTCTTGTTATAACATATAACAGAGGGGAGACATATTATTGATGATGAAGGTCTTCAAGTCTAACATAAACAAATTCCTGATAAACCGACCCCTTATGTAAGACACTTTATCAAATCGCCATTACTAACGATTACTACAATATTATCCCATTGATTAATGTACGCGCAACAACCCTTATCCCGTGTGGCAACGCCGGGCACCTAGACTAGTCTATTATATAAATCTCACCTGTCTGTTTAAATGTGTGTATGTATGTATGTCTCGCAAAAACGTTCTACAGTGGCGACGAATCCTGACAAAATCAGTATCATTCTGAAGCTCGACATCTCGGACGACAAATATTGAAAAATTGTGCCATATACATTAATTCTTACAATCTAAATTCGACCGTTTTATAGAAGGAAGGATCGATTTTTTTCGCTGATATTTAAGCAAGTCATCGTCCCTATTGGATAAACTTCGGTTAATTTCATCGTTTCTGACTTTAGGTTGCGTCATGAAGACATGGGCTAAGACATCAGTTTTCTTTTGTCACTTTCGTTTCCGCCTTCGCGTCACGGGTTCGATCCTGCCTGCCTACTACCACTTTTTTAACACCTCTCTCCACCCAGGCTGCCTACTGTTGTTTTGATTCCCTCCCCACGCTACTATCATTTTTAACACCTTTCTCCATATTTACGGGTTCGCGAGTGCCTGTCTGCCTACTACCACTTTTTTTTATTTTGCTCAACCCACACCTCCAAACATCCGGGAAACGCCAGGCACGGATTTTCACGAGGTGTGGTTGGAGATTGCGCAACGCTTGCCACAAAAAATTCACGCTCAGGCATCCTTACAGTGGGTATCCATAGTGTGCCAAGACTGATAGGAGCCATTATATATGTATCTATGGATGTATGTATAAACTGTTATGCTAGGTATATAGGCGTATTTTTATGAGTGCTTTCAGAAAATATGCGCTTGTTTTGTTAATTTGTTTAATGTTCGTATATTTCCCCGCTTAAGCAGCTTCAGCGAATAGTCCTGTCAAAATACGAACTGATATAATTTGTTTTGTTTTATGTCAAGTTGGGTCTACTATACATCATACTAAAAGTTGGGCAAGATTCGAGCATGGTAAAGTTTGAAATTTTGAAGTTGAACATTTTCGACTTACGAGTAATTTTCTATTACGTTTAAAATCTCTAACTCGATCAGTTTTCATGAAAAATCAATAAATCTTGCATTTTTACCGGTGCCTATATTTCACGTGGTTTCTTAAAGTCTCCAGCTTTGCTACCTCTTATTGATCTTCCTGGTTCTCTCCGACCACATGGTGCATGTTTCTTTCCTTTTTTTGCAACGCAAGCCTGTACTGTAGTAGGGGTCTTTTTATGATAACGTGTACATATATACGATGGTGATGAGGGAGAGTGTTTCTTCTTTTAACACATATAGCGAGGAGAGGGAGTGATCAGTTCTTTTAACAGTCATTACTTATAATGGAGAAGGGGACACATTACTTCGAAGTTCATTAAAGATGATTTCACATTACCTTTAATTGTTAAACGACGACACGAAGACGATGATGATGACTTCTTTTTTATCAGATAGACCGATCGAATGATGATGATGGCTTCTTTTTTATCAGATACACCGATCGAATGATGATGACGTCAAGGAATTCAAAGTCATTTTACATGATTAAACTGTTCTCCCTTCGCTTCTAAAGGGACTCTCCTCATGTCAGCTGTCCGGCTGACTGTGCTGACGTCGATCCGGATTCGACTGCCTCCGATCTTCGTCTCCGTCCCCGATCTTACTAAGACTAGCCCCTATATAGAGAAACTCCATTTCTGCTATGACGTCATATGTATGGCTCCACACGTGATCATTTCGCGTGGCTTAAACATGCAGACAAAGAATTCTCACTAACCTATTTTTCGACCGTACTTATTTTTCAATATGTTTTTAAATTGCTATTGTTCGTTCTTCTCCAGCTGACCTTATTTTAAATTTAATTTAATTGTTTTAATTTTAAAAAAATAAAACAATTAAATTCCTTTTACAACAACATATCTAAACTATTTTATGTGAAACCGAACAATGCTAAATTCCATTTCTGAACCTTGCTTACAAGGTTCGAATCTCGGTCTACCTAATCTCATTTTCACTTATCTAATGTTTTTCTTACAAGAAAAAGGGAAACTTTTCTTGTAACAAGACTACGCACACTTGCTAATTTGCATACGTGTTTTAATGGGTTTTTTTTCGATATCCAGCTATCCTGCTGCTGATATTCTATCACTCGCCGTAACAATAATTTTACTTAAACCGGCCTTAGATAATAGAAGAAAAGAAGGAATGAAAACTCAAATGTTCACACAATAAAACATGAATAATAATGTCTTTGTGTATAGTCTCTTCGTTATTTCTATTTATTACTTTTCTCGTTAGGACTCTTTACATACTTATTCCTCCTTATGTTGCATTCGTAAATATAAATCAATTATAACATATTTTTCCAAATATTTAAAGGCAACATTTTAATACATTTAAAGGGAAAAACTCAGTTAACTGTTTAAATATCGAGAATGTCTGTTTTTGTGTTTTCAGAAATCTTACTGGAACAGTTTTTCAGCTAAGTCGTTCAAGAATACAGTTTTTAATATTTAAAATATTTTACAAAGCCATTTATCCCACTGCAAGACGAAATCAGAGTTTGAATCGTCTTCTATATTTATTGGTCCTGAATCTGTAAATTCACCAAACTGAAGCGATATATTTTTCTTTTAACAATAAAGTCAGTTTATTGCTTCTTGATAGCTTACATAACGTTATACTACTAAATATCGCTATATGGAGCTGAGCAGTTAAGACATAATAATAGAGTTATTAAAGAATTTCGGAGATGTATTTAAAAATATTTGGACAGGTGGCGTGGGAATCTATCGAGCACAAGAAGAAAAAAAAATTTATTACATTTTCTACCCCAAACAAGGCACATTGTTACTTTGATGTAGGGGACTACTATTAGGGATACAGTTTATAGGGGTACTATGTGGGGAGTTGGGCAGGAAGGTGTCGGTTCACGTCACACTTGAACTTCTGCATGTCATACAGTTGGGGAAGCAGGAACATGAAAGGAAATTCCAAAGTCTAGCGGTTCTGTGGAAGAAACTACTGGAGTAGAAGGCTATCTTACATCTAGGGATCTCTACTGTGAAGGGGTGGGATTTTACTGCGTCGGGTTTGTCGGGGGTATTTACGTAGAGGGTGTAAAGTGCTTGTAGTTCGTCGGAACATTCACCGTTAAAGTACTTGTAGAACATGCAGAGGGATACTACATTACGTCGATGGGACAGAGACTGAAGCTTAGATGACAGTTCAGGACCTATTAGGTTGACGACTCTCTTTTGAACCTTGTCTAGGAGTGAGAGACAAGTAGCAGATGCACCAGCACAAATATGACAACAATACTCCATACATGGGCGAATGGTGGCCTTATAGAGGTACAGGATACTTTCGGGCCTTAGTAGCTTTCTAGCACGGTAGAGAGAGCGTAGCTTCTTTGGAGCGGTTCTGGCAATGCTCTCAATGTAATTGTTCCAACACATGTTTCCTGTGAACGTTTTCGGAAAAAATGTCCGTTGTAGACAAAAGAGATTTACATCCATTATTGAGGCATACGAATCCATTAATATGAATGATATGATAGGTGCAGGAAATTAAACGGTTAATCAGTAATATGAGAAAACAATGAGAAAATTTCGCACGACGAAAAAGTGAGTAACAAATCTGGGTATACAATGTACAGTATAATATATCTGTCATTAAATGCATATAGCAATAATGTGACTTTATTTCAAAAATTAAAAAAATAGTTTATTTCAGTTTGGTGAATTTAAAGACGCAATACCAGCATTGCCTGCCTTTGTAAAATATTGTTTACATTAAAACATTGATTTTGGAAAGAAGTGCGTAGACATTTCGGCATGATTCAGCCAGCTTCTAAAAAGTCGAAATTTACATTAAACTGGGTATTTCCCCTTTCAACTTTTTAAAAGGTTGTATTTACATATTTAGAGAAATACGATAGAATTCATTTCATTTCTTAAATAAAAAGAAGAAAAAACAGAAAATAAAAAAAGAGATTTTTGGCAAAAAAAGTTAAAATGAAAGGGAAATCTTATATGAATTAATTTGGCCATGTTTTTGTGAACAAGTGTTTTGCTTTTTTATGTTAGCACGTAGCAGGTCTTAAATTCTGGGGAATAATTTTTAGCATGTAAAGGAGGTTAACATAAGGCAGAGGCTATAGCGAAATATTAAGCCATGAGCGCAAGGACATCATAGTAATGAAAATAATATAAAAAGGGATTACTTTCGGGATAACGATCTAGTGAGAGCATGAAACAATAAATGCTTTTTTTACGAAAAACTGACTTCGAATTTTTCTTTTCTTGGTATTTTTTGCAACGTAGATGACTACACGGTTGGGTTTACGTATGCAAATGTTGTGTGTTACGTTACCAAGTATCTTGGTTCAATTGCGTACTAATAGAAAATATTCACTTTAAACGCGCTAAAGTAAACTACTGTTGATTTAGCACTCCGGGTTTTTCTGTCCGTGCAGTGATAAAACTACTGAACTGCACTTGTTAATTTGTATAAAAGTGTTCACTTTAATCAAAATCGAACTTCCTTCTTTTATCAGATGTTTTGATTACGTATTTAAGACGCATAGCGATACAAAACCTACGTAAGAACGTTCCCAGGCACATAAAATACTTTTATGTTAAATTTTGCAAATATATCGGTCCAGCTTTTTCCGAGTCCATAAAGAACGAATTCTAACACACATATAAAATTCACACACACAAAGTTCGTTCTATATAATAGAAGATATATTATAATATGATAATTTTTAATGGCATTTTATTGAACAATCTTTAAAGAATTATATATTATATAAAAATATGATAATTAATGAATATATATTATATTATTATATATTATGTTGTGAATTATATCTTATATTATTATATGATGTACCATAAATTATATATTAGACTATTATATACATTATGAAATATATATATCATTGTATTATAATTTATGAATTATATATTACATTATTATATGATAATTTATGAAATATATATAATGTCATTATATAATAATTAATGAATTTTATATTGTATTATTACATGAAAATTTATGAATTATATATCATGTTGTAATAAAATAACTTGTATATTATGAAAATGTTTGTATTAAAATTCATACAAAAATTACATTTATATACATGAATAAACGTCAGTCTTATTTGTAAATTCAATACTTAGAAGACACAAGTACAAAGTACAGCAAGGTCCGTATTTTGTATGAGTACAAAAACATGTTGCGATATAATATCTACACCAAATCAGTATTGATTAAGATGAAGAATAGTGTGCGTTTTTCGTTACACAGGAAAATGATATCAAATCCGCTGTTTACTGACAGATAACGACGATGACAAGGAGTTGTAAAAGCAGCCTTCATACATGAATAGCCGCGAGTTTATTAAAGTGCTCGTCAATGTCACCAATGTCCGCACATGCTCCAAAATGCCTGCTACTGCCCTTCAGGGGCCGTTAGTGCCCAAAAGTGTCCGGCAGTACTACAAAGTTTGCTTGATAATATATTCTATAAAATGGGCATAAACACTTACTCAGAAATTAAAATATTTCGAAATTTCTACTGAATTGGGTCCACAGCCATGAATGCCAATCAATCAATTTTTTTTTAATTAAAATTACTTAAGCGTAACTTACACTTTTCTAGAATTGAAATAATGTGAAATAGACTTTAAAATTACAAGGTACCTTGAATAAGATTCCAGCCATTTTTTTCAGGGCACTTTTATTTATAGTATACACATGGAACTCTACCTCACTTTAAAAGTAATCTACTCCAGCTTCAATGTATTTGTTATACAGTTTCAGCCATTTATGGACGACCAAGTGGGGGTCCTCCTGTGTGACCCTAGCCACAGCTTCTTTTATCATAAACTCATAACGACAAACTCTAAGGTTTTCCATGATCTTTGAGAATGACCGAAAATCAAAGGGAGGATGAGAAACGTCCTTGTTACCAATCTTGGTAAAATAGTCTGTGACTAGAATAAACTTCCTTATTATTGAAATTCTTTATTTGACCAATCAACTCTGGTGTTCTGACATCATTACTTATACCACACCTCTCACCATCCATCACAGACTCCCTCCTTGCTTGAATCTCTTATTCCATTCGAAACTGATGTTCGATTCCTGCATGATAGTCCAAAAGGCGTATGAAGTACTACTACTGCCGTTTCTGTTTCATTTTTTCCAAAGTTTGAAATATAATTTTATTGCATATCGTTTTTCTAAAATGCCCTGTCGACTAGTTTGCAGTTTAGAAATTCACCAGCTGTGAACAATCATGCTTTGATAGAGTGTATTCCAGTTCCTGCTGTAGCTATTTATTTGAACCTGAAATCATAAAAATTGGCCAGTTATCTTATGCAAAAACATACTGAATTTTCAAGAGTCTACGTCAATTTTAAACGCCTGTACAAAAAAGTTCAAAAATTTATTAAAGGCATCTTGTATTAAATGTTTCTTTTAATTATCGAAAATGAACATAAAATTGCTGCATCATAGAGAGATTAATTTTACACGTTTAAGGACGAACTGGTAAGCTATATCATATTGTATTACTCCGAAGATTTTCTTGTAAGCATTGTTTTTTATTCCAATATTTTTTGTCAGAATACCTTCAAGAAAAACATTAAGTGCTTACGGAATAGACCACGTGATGCTTTTGGGCATTCTAAGCTAACGTTATTTTTTGGTCGTTAGTAGTTTACCCACAGTACATCGTAACTTACCAATTAAGTATATTAAATACATATAACATTTTAAAAATAATTTAAAACTTTTATTGCTTGTTAAGAAGCAGAAATTGAGTTTTACTTAAATCAACATATAAACAGGTTAATAGTTTAAATGTCAATTACTTTTTCTAACGTCAATTAAAAGCAGTTAGTTCATTCGTTCTTCCGTTATGTCTTAAATGCGAAGCAGATGCTAAAATTCTATTAAAATGGTATATTCCTCTTCCGTATGTTTGTGCCAACATATTTAATTTAATAAAATTCTGTATTTAAAAAAAGCATCTGCTAGGAAACACATAACGATTTACATGGACAAAAATGTATCTTGTTACTAAATTAATGATTAGAAAAGCTTACTTTAAAGCAATTGCTCAATAAATATATTGTTGTATTACAGGGGAGGAGCAAAAATATACCGAAATCAAACTTCTCAGTGGCATGCAATATAGTTTCCATCCTACGAGATCCATAATTGATGTACTGACTGTAATTTCCCATCAATGTGTGTTTTCTCTGTAGAGTAAGAACTTTTGAAAAATAAAGGCACTTAATAGGGTCTGGTATAAATTGATATTTCACAAGATTTCCACTATGGAATATCTGGAAATGTATTTTCAACCATCTAATCGTTACTCTCTGATAGTAGTTGTGACTGGGTCGATAAAGTGTAGAGGGTTATCAGTTAAAGCAGAAAATTAGAGTAATATTAACCCTATTTAGTAATTAATTGCAACCAAAGTGCTAATCTTAAACCAGCGTTAATTTGTTGCTGTTTTATCCTTTTCTAGGTTAAATAAATTATGGTCAGTTGGGTTTCTATAGAATTATCTGAGATTATGATATGGTTCAGTTCGGTTTAGCGCCCAGGCAGATTTGAACAGTGGATGTCAATAAAAATATCATCCAGGTAAGTTCTGTTGACTGGCCTAGGGTGACCTTTAAGTCGGTGATGACCGTGACAATAAATTACTAAGTCCCAAAGCAGGAGCAATAAATAAATAATTGGTATTCACTACTTGCTAATGGGTAATAAGTGGCTAACTTGCATTGGTTATCGAGGGGTAATGCATCTTATAGCCCACGCAATACTTCAATATGAATGTGTAATTTTTAGAAGTACAAATTAGAGAGCAGAGAGTTTAGAAGTAGTAAATTCTCGATAAAATTGTAGCAGAGCCAGAAGCAGACCAGATATTCAGCCCCTATAAAAAAAAAAAACAAAGCCAATAGCCCGAAAACCTTTCATTCCGTCTAAAAGTCCCCTGAAACGAGAGAAGTGGAAACATACTTTCGGATTACGCAAAGCGAAAATCCTTATTCGCTTTTTCTATGAAGGAGTATTTAATCGAAGCATTTTAACGTCAATTTATTGGAAAAAAATTACAGAAAAATAAAGAAAGAAACTGCTACAGTTGGTCGCTAATATTAAATATGTATGCGTATCTTACGACCAGGCGATGCCGGACAGTTTGTTAATAGTCTATATATCAATAAAAGTGAGAATGGGGGGGGCAATTCTCAACCTATATACTCAAAAAAAAATTTATTTACAGACTGGAAATTAGGTATATAGCGTATTCAGAAATGAAAGAAACATTTCATCGATTTTCATCCAGAGAAAATGGCTGCTTATGGGTCGAAATTGAAAAATTAGTACGGGGGTTGATCGGAATTTTATCTGCTTGTCAACTGTTTCACGAATGCACATGTATGAATGGTTCACATGAGAGATGCCTTATGTTAATTATAAGTAGGTTTGAAAACCCTTTCTAATGATCGTGTCAAACTAGTGTACTTGTTATCGTACTTTACTCCATGCCTTTTTTTGCTTTCAATATCTGCACAGTAGCTGCTAAAAACAGCCTATCCTGCCTTGACAGAGTACAAAATAGACTTCGTGGCTTAGTGGGAGATGCCCTTTTCTCTACCCTGCAACCTCTCTCCCACAGAAGAGACGTTGCGAGCCTATCCTTGTTTTATCGTTATTTCCATGGCAGGTGCTCGTCTGAACTCCAATCTCATGTCCCCTCTCGCCAATCCTTCACGAAAAACACTCGTCTAGCTGAATCGACTGTGAATATTTTTCCTCACTCTTTATCTGTGCCTAAATCAAAACGTGGATTCCATGAAAAAAAATTATTTCTTAGAACTGCACGCCTACGGAACTCTGTCCCGTCTGCCTGCTTCCCACCTGACTACAACCTGGATGTTTTCAAGTCCAACGTTAACAAAATCCTAATTAACCGCCCCCTTAAGTAAACACTTAATTAAATCTCCACAATAACGTACTGTACTTGCAATAACCCTTATCCCTGAGTGGCTTCCCAGCCTTGATAAGTGGTGACCACCGTGTAAAAAAATATCAGTATTTTGTTTTACTTACAAGAAATGAACTGTTTAGAAAAAAAAGCAACACTCGCATGTACATGTCTCAGTTTCTGTATAATTTAAATATAATATTCATGGAATTCTATGAGCGGGCAACATCGGGGGGGAGAGGCTTCTAGTGATAATTATTTCTTCGCCAGTGCGAACTTCATGCTTTTTACATTAACGAAATTAAAGTTACAAACAAAATATTGTGCGTTTATATAAATCTAATAGTAAAACTGCTTGATACTATTGCTGACAGTGGTTCCACGTATAGCTTTTCAACATTTACTCACTGACATAATTCGAACACAAC
Organism: Euprymna scolopes; assembly: GCF_053919585.1. Taxonomy (NCBI): domain Eukaryota; kingdom Metazoa; phylum Mollusca; class Cephalopoda; order Sepiida; family Sepiolidae; genus Euprymna; species Euprymna scolopes. The sequence goes on along the minus strand of NC_136488.1, from coordinate 167,934,135 downwards.
ACGCCGAATTGTCAGATCGTGACGCTAACCACTTGCTTACAGCCTCTTCCCAATTACTGATAAAGTTCTGTTTTCCACGTCATGGGCGATGCTATTTTTATTTGATAAAATGAGTTTCTGGTTTTTACACTTGCAATGCAAGGATTTCAAAATGAAAATTTCTGCAACTTAAATCGATAATATTGGATTTCCCATAGTATCTCTTGTTGAAAAGCTAATAATAAACTGTATTTAGATGTCCATGAGGTGACGGACAGTTCAAAGGTCACATTTGTGGCGACAGTTAGATAGGATCAGTTACATCCGGCGGCGCTATTAGATATTAATGGTTAATTCGAGCTCGTGAAGTTACACAAAACAAGATTATTCAAATATTGAAAATCTAAGTTCCAAGTTAATGTATTTTATGTTTTAAAATGTGCCCACTTGATTTCGATTTTTATTTTTACACTGTATTTTACACTCGAGTGTGTTTTTGCTTGCCCCTACTTGCTTGCTTTCGCTATGAGGGGAGAGACATATTAACTTCTTTATTGTAGGGAGCATGCAGCTCTCGCAATTTGGGGTACTCTGACTTTAATGGAAAATGAGATTACCTTAGTATTTAGCGGGAAAACAGCTAGCAGGTTACTTTGCGTGTTGCGTACAGTTGCAAAAATGCTTTAAATTACCCACCCATTGTTGTGTTTTATTTACTATAAGCAAAAGCGGACCTTATATAAATCACAATTTTCTATTCAAAACTGTTCATGCAGAATAGTAAATACACTGTCTTTTGATATTTTTAATTTCTCGAATATCTTACACAAAATTTAATGATTTTCAATTTGCCAATCTCTAAAACCGTGTTTGAAGATTTTTCAATTTCATTCGGGACAACTGCAGAATTTGGGAAACGTGAGAGAAAACAACAATTTGAGTATGTGCAAACGAGTTTCCACTCAACATACGTCAACATAATCGTTGTTTTACATGACGCATGCGTAGATAATACTTAATGTCACATTACTTGGCTTAACAAGTATTTATTTTCAATCAGAAAACGAAGCTTTATTAACGTACGAAATATCGATGAGTTTATCCTTTGTAAATTCGCAAGTATCTGGAATTACATAAACAATATAATCCAATAGATTTCAAAATTTGAATCGTGCTATTTGAATCTTAGCACGTTCTAAAAATTATCTAAATAAGTTATTAGTCGCATCAGCTATATGTATCTCTTTTGATTCGTAAAGTGATGAATAAATAAAATCTAACTTTCTAAATATCGGTACACACTTTTTTTACATTCTTCTTAGTTTATTTTTAATCAGTTCATATACGTGTCACGTTGGTACAGTGGTAATGTGACCAGCTGTGAATGCTATAGGTTTTCTTTCGGTTACCAGGTAGAACCGGAACCCAAACAATTAGCTCTCGCTACTATCTGACCTAAGACCACATGGATCTCAAAACTATAAGTTTTACGCAGTTAAACTCATTAATGTATATCCGCGCATGCGTAGATAATATATATTAACTCGAGTGATGACTGTCATTTTCAATTTCTTTCAAACTTGGATCCCTTAGTATTTATATATTTAAAGACAAAATATCAAATCAATTTGTTCCATAGGTCCGAATCTCATATTTATCAAGTGTCATGGCTGTAGACCAAAAACTAAGAGAGTAGTTTGGTGGAGAATTTTCCGCAAATAAACACGCACACAACACGCGCAAAAAAGTCACTCATGAAAACGAGTACTTTCCAAATTAAAACCTTGAACTATTACCTAAACTCAAAACCGCGGTTTGTTCTCTGTGGTATGCATTATTTTTAAGTAGTGTAAACTTAATACGTAACTCAAACGGTATTACTCTAAACCAGTTTTTAAATGAGTTCCTCAAATCTTAATTAATACAAAATAACCCGACTCCACAAATTTATAAAAGTTCAATTATTCGATTTTAATTATAAGGTGTAGCTCGAACATATAACTCGAGGTAGATAAAGCCAAAAACATTCACGCATCAATATAGGAGGGGAGACTATCTTAAAACATCGTCCTAAATTAGTAATGGAGCAACGGACTTATATTAAGTTGATATTTATAACTCACTCTTACCTTTTTATATTTTTTAAATGGGGACTAAATAATGTACGGTGGATGTGTTATCGGCAGCTCCAGTAACTCTCGCTTCTCCTTTTTTGTACCTCAGCCCTCATTTCCAATGAGTGATTTTTCTGACAAAGGGTGAAGTAAAAGCTGCTTTCCAGGTCGCTAGTTCTTCCTCAACAGTAGTTTGAGATGTCGGAAATGTTTCTGTTTCTATGTCTATCATTGTGGCCATGTCATTAGTAAGGGGGCTAGAGGTAACCGTTTCATCTGGGCTGATATTATCCGCCTGATAGTTAGGAACCTGAACCTTGAATTAACCACTAAGGAGGCTGTCCTATCTGCCATTTTGTGAATGGATTCTGGACCATGCAGTTGTTTCTGGTGGGGCGTCTCGCTGCCATACTAGTGGGTAATTGTTACGGTTTTACCTTATCATGTACTACATGTTTCTCTCTTACTTTCCCTCTCTGTCCTGCTGTAACCAAGTAGGCCGACCTGTTCCACAAATCCCAAAACGTAAACATGAAATATCTCCAGAAAAAAAAACACGAAGTAATCTAAAACCCCATTCTCCAACGTAGACCCCTACTACCAGTTCTCCTTCTCCAACATCAGGGGTCTACGTTCACATCTTTCAGAGGTTGAAACCTAATTACCGGAGAAGAAACTGGACATATTCCTTCTAAGCGAAACTGGAATAGGGCCGACCACTTGCCTAGATGAGTTCATGATTAAAGAACACTCTCACTTAATATCTAAATCTGTCGCCAAGATCGCCATGGCCATGGAATATGTGCTTACATTAAAGATAGCTTCCCGTGTGGCAGGGGTATCTCCACAGAAGACCCTAATTTACCTTATATGTGCTTCCGGTTGCACTTGCTTACACCACCGCATATCTTCTCTCTATCGCCTCTACAACAGCAGAGTTACTATCTTTAAGAGTATATATGAGACCACATCCTGTCTGCTCATCCTTCGGCTAACATTCACATTTACGGTGATTTCAATGTCAATAATGTGGAATGGCTGACCCACTCAAATAAGACAGATGATAGGGGGAGGTTCTATCATGATTTAGCCATTGCCTTTGACCTTACTCAGATTGTTCGCGAGCCCACCCGTGTGCCCTATACTACAGGTCAGTACGCAAGCCTTCTAGACTTTTTCTCTCAACTTCCCCTGAGCTATATTCATGTTCCGTTCTATCTCCTCTAGGATCCTCCAACCACTCCGTCGTATCAGTTAAGATAAAGATTAAATGCAATAAGTCCCCAGACGTATCCCTCCACCGTGCTGTATACCGATACTCCATGGCTGACTGGGATAGCTTCCGTACATTCATATCTGATCTACCTCTGCATTCCATGTTTAAATATGATGTGTCCTCTATAGTATCAGATCTGACCGAATGGTTAATTATAGGCATAGACCAGTTCATACCATCCAAAAAATTCCAACAAAAACCTAACAACCAGCCATGCTTCTCTCCAGAATGTACTACTGAAATAACTTTTTCCATACCTACCAACGTAATAGATGCGCTGAGACTAAAACTGTTTTCAGGACTGCTAGCAATCACTGTAAAAGACTAATAAGAAATGCAAAGTTGCTGAGCAGCGGCTTGGTTCCCACCAGTTTTGGTAAATAACAAATAGGATCCTGAACAGAAGCGTGCGTTCTATCCCAACCATCATCAATGGACCAGAGATCATCTCGTCAGCATCAGTCAAGGCCAAACTATTTGCAAAGAACTTTGCAGCTAATTCTACCCTATGCGACGAAAGGCATCAACTATCCGTATTTCCTCCTATAACACACAAAACGCTAGGTAACATACAAATATATGTGCGTGTGGTCGCCAAGCTAATCAAGAATCTTGATTCAAGTAAAGCAACCGGCCCTGACGGCATTCCAATTATTGTGTTAAAAAGCTTCAATCAGAACTTGCCCCCATACTTACAAAACGGTTTAAACGTTGCCTTTAGGAGCAATGCTTTACAACGCCCTGGAAAACCTCATCAGTATGCCCTGTATTAAATAATTCAGGTGATAAATCATCTCCTCCCTCAGTACAGACCAATAAGTCTCCTGTGTGTCATGAGTAAGTTGCTGGAATTCATATTAAATAGGAAAGTAGTCAACCACCCCAGCAGAAATAACCTTCTTAGTGGCACGCAATATGGTTTCCGTTCTACTAGATCTACAGAAGATATGCTAACGGTTATATCTCATAGGATTAGCGAATCTCTCGACAGAGGCTTCCTTTCTAGGGCAGAAGCCTTTGATAGGGTATGGCATAAAGGCCTACTTCTCAAGATTTTCAGCTACGGTATAACTGGAAATATTTTCTTGGTCATTAGATCATTTCTCCCTGATATGCTCATGAGAGTAGTGGTTGATGGGCAGAAATCAGAGGCCCGCAGTATTAATGCTTGAGCCGCTCAAGGGTTTATCCTGGGCCCAACTCTCTTCCTGATCTACATCAATGATCTCCCAAAACACATACTTAAATCATTCGTTTACAGCTATGCTGATGACACGACCATCTATGGCAATACATCAAAGGCCGTAAATGATTCTCTCAACTCTGATCTTGAACGCGTGGTGCAGTGGGGGAAGAGATGGCTGGTTATCTTTAATGTATTTAAAACCAAGCTTCTATCTGTACATCATCAATGTTCTGATCCCCATCTGGCATCAATTGAAATGGATGGCTCTCGCCTAGGGGAGGTCCCATGTTTTGATAAGCTTCTGGGTTTGACCTTTACTCCTGATATGATTATGGTACGCGTACATCAAGTCTGTTGCGAAGGCCGCTGGGAAAATGGTGGGATCCTTATAATGCTCCAGAAGATATCTCACTACTTTATATATAAAGCCAAGTACGTCCAAGGATGGAGTATTGCTGACACATCTGAGCAGGACCTGCTAAAAAGCCTACCCTGCCTTGACAGAGTACAAAATAGACTTCATGGCTTAGTGGAGGATGCCTTTTCCTTTCCCTGCAACCTCTCTCCCACAGAATAGACGTTGCGAGCCTATCTTTTTTATCGTTATTTCCATAGAAAGTGTTCGTCTGAGCTCCAATCTCTGGTCCCCTTTCGCTAATCTATCAAGATAGACACCTGTCTAGCTGAAACCATTTTCAATAATTTTCCTCACTCTTTATCTGTGCCTAAATCAAAACGTAGATTCCATGGACAAAGCTTCTTTCTTAAAAGTGCACGCCTGTGGAACTCTCTACCGCTTGCCTGTTTCCCACCTGACTTCAACTTGGATGTCTTTAAGTCCAACATAAACAAATTCCTGATGAACCGCCCCCTTAAGTAATGACACTTTATAAAATCTCCAAAACTAACGATTACTACGACACTATCCCATTGATTACTGTGCACGCAATAACCCTTATCCACGAGTGGCTTCTAGGCCTTGATAAGTGGTGACCTTCATGTAAAACCCAAACCTGCACACACACACACACATGCGCGCTAATTCGATCACAACCGGAAAGGTCAGCAATCAATAACTCGATTAAAATTCACGCATGCAGACCAAAAATTGACAGAGTAGTTTGGTAGTGATTTTACGCATCCACACACACGCATGAGTGCGCACGCAACGATTCGATCACAACGAGAAAATTCGGGTATCGAAAACTTGATTCAGATTCCGCAGCAAATATATGAATTGAATATTCATATTGTCTGTCAAACAAAGATGTTTACGGCCATATTATGGATAGTTGTATATTTTGTCTATCATTTGAAGTAGTGTTTTTTTGTTATTGACGCTGTTTATTCATGAAAATGAAAGGGACTTTTCTGTATGATAACATAGCACTGTTCATGCGACAATATGGAAAAGAGTGCCGGATTAAAGCGTTTAATTGAAAGCGGTCCATCATCAGCTTGTGTGATAAAAATCTAGACTATGTGAATAGGAATAGAATTGATGTTGCCTTATCTTATGAGAGAGAATTGCAAAACGCATTTATTGAAAAAAGGTACATTCTGAAAAAAAAAAACGTGAACTAACACGAGGTAACCCACGGAAATATTATATGTCCATTTACTACGTGTGTAAGAATGAATTAAAAATTACCTTTATTTTCATTTAAAAATATAAATGTCGCTCTATCACCGACAAAAGTATTTTCATATGAGTTTCCTATATATATTATTTTTAAAATATAATTATCCACGATCACGTGTTTCGTCGTCTACGACGCATCAGAGTGGCTGAATCTAGCGAGATTCGAAATCGGGACCCCACTGTAATGCGCCTAAACCCCTTACCGCTGACCCATTTCGCTCGACTGTCTGGATATATCGCGATTTACTTAGATCTTGTTTGACAGTCGTGCGAGATGGGTCAACGGTAGGGATTTAGGCTCGATTTCGAATCTCGTTAGATTCAGCCACTTTAATGAGTCGTAGACGACGGAACACGTGTCAGTGGATAATTATATTTTAAAAATAATATATATATACCGCTCTCCGTGTGGGGGTACCAAATTGGTTAAAGGGAAAATTATTCTCAACTCGCATTTAGGTAAAAATGCACTTTCGTAAATAATTGAATTCATTCAAAACATGTCGCTAAAACCAAATCAAACGACATATATATATATATATATATATATATATATATATATATATATATATATATATATATATATATAAGACAAATTTGTAGTATTCCGAATTATACTGGGTTAATATAATTCAGCAATTGTTCATATACCAATAAATTTAAGCCAAAAAGGAGAGATGAATAAAAAAGTAAGCTACAAAATTATCATATTTGAGCATTCATATACTGTTGCTATCAACCCATTTCTTGAAGTCTTAGTTTTTGTTAAAATAGTATATATATATATATATATATATATATATATATATATATATATATATATATATATATATATATATATATATATACAATTATGTAATTTACAGAGGAAGTTTACTAGGTGAACGCAAAAGTAACCTTCAGTCCAATAAATGTATGAATGTTTATATTATCCCAACCAAGTAAATAAAAGCTCGATACGGCAAGGAGAAGTAGAGCTTAATACCACACGTACAACTAAAAACTGTAAATAAGAAATTACCTCCAATAAAAAAAAGGGGGCCGGTGCAATATCTTTATTTCGAGGAGTTTCAAAGAATGTAATGTTCTTCTCGTCAGAGAATATACACTGGCTAGCAGGTTATATATAGTGCGGAGCTAGAATAGTCACAGGAAGTCAGCACCAAGTTCTATTACGCTTTGACGTGACTTTTGACTGCAGCCGCTATGACGAAACCTGCTTGTCCTGCAGTCGACGTGAAACCCCCTCTTTATAGAATCTTCGTTTTCGAAATACTGCCAAGAATATACTACGACTACATCGATTTTCTTTCTAACTTGGAATAATATAATTCAATTATATATCTTATTTTAATTTGTTTTTAATTTTATAAAAAAAAGTTGGACACATGTATATAACATTGAATTGAGTTTTCAGAGGGAATTACAATTGGTGTAAACTAAAAATAAAGAGCATCTACGAATACTGACGGCCGCTTGTAATATTTAATTAATACAATGTGTAAACAGACTTTAGAAATAAATTTATGCGATATATAGCTTAATATGTCTGTAATTAAAATAAATAAGCTAATAATTATTTTAAAATATTATTTGTTTTTTGAGAGAAATGTAGAAGTAAAATGGTCTATATTGTCTAAACCTGAATTGTAAAGAAAATAGCGAACATATACGATATAGTGCATGATAGAACATAATCTGTCGATAATAATATTTAAGAATATAATTTTGGGCTAAATCCGATTATTAGAAATAATTAAAATTAGCATGGGGTGTCCGGCGTTTCCGGAGTGTTTGGAGGTGCGTGTTGAGCACAAAACAAGGACCCGAACCGCGAAGGAGGAAAAGCAGGGAAAAACATGATGTCCTTTCTGTTACAACCACCGCCAAACCGGAATTGAATAGGTTTTAATTAAGGCTAGACAATCGAAAAGAGGAAATGACTTTCGACATATCGATGAAAAAGCGACCCACTCCCTGTAGAAAAGTGTCCAGTTGAGGGTGAAGAAATTAATGCTTTAAGCCAATTTTTCGGTATTTGTTGTCTGAAGAATCGAACTTCAAGAGGATACTGGTCTTGTAAAAATCCGTCGCCTCTGTCGAAAGTTTTAGGCAGACATGCATACATACATACATACATTTATGTATTGGTAACTCAAATTTTCGACCCAAACCGATTAAAATGCTTGCCCTATCTCTGAATACCCTTTATGTAAAATTTCAAATGTTTAGACCAGAAAATGTCTGAGTAATTTGGTAAAGATCGAGCGGTCAATTTTTTTAAATTATGACCGCTTAACTTTTATTGTTTTAGGCTCACATCAAGTTAAGTTAGACCCTTGTCCAACGAACCTATATCTAAAATTTCAAGTCTTTAGACCAAAAATTGGCGAAGGAGTTTGGTAGAATTCTCAAAGGTCAAATCGTTGAATTTGACCCCTTAACAGCCAAATTTCTGGCCTAAAACAGATTACAAAGATTTTACACTTACAAAGATATACACTTTCACTTTTAAAGATATATAGATAGATAGATAGATTGGGTTAGTTTATAATCTGATGATATTCACTAAAAAAATAGATGATATTCAGTTGGGTTTCTAATTCTTTTTAGATAAGGATTGATTATTCGTTTTATTCTGATTCTTCAGGCTACATATCTCATTTTTAGAGTTACATCGATTGAAATGTTAAAATAACATTTCAATCGATGTAACCACTAATCTTCTCTGCGTGTTTATATTCGTACTGGAATCTTTCTGTCGAACTCTAGAATCTTCACGAATTTTATGACGACATTTTTTATTTAACTCAGTACGGTAGCATGTTCTCGTTATTAGAAGGTTACAAGTCCTCAGTAATTCGCAGTTATATTTTAATAGTCGCTCGCATTAACGATTGAATCCTTAACCTCCTGAAGAGTGCATTTTTAAAAGTGAATGCACCAAGTAGTTTATCCACTACGCCACATTGTGAAAATAACATTCAAAATGGGAACAGTAGTCCAAGAAATCCAAATAATATCAATTATATATATATATATATGTATATATATATATATATATATATATAAATGACTACTTCATTTAATCACATAAATTTATATACGAAAGTATAAATTTATGCGTGAACTTAATGTACTCCAACAGTGCTCAATACGTAGGTAGAGCTAGGTAGTAAGTTATCAAAATATATATGACGATTAAGCCCCACAGAATATTCAGCGTTTCATCCACGCTAGGATTCATAAGGCTTATGCGAGAAGTTGTGGTTGTGTCGCGTTTATATATATATATATATATATATATATGTGTGTGTGTATATATATATATATATACATATATATGATTGGCTAACTAAAAAAGTTCAATAATATGTGCGTATAAAAAACGCGAGAATATCACAACTCTTCGGATAAGCCAGATGAATCGTAGCGTTGATGAAACTCGGAATATTCTGTGTAGCTTAATTGCCATATATATTTTATAACTTACTATATATATTATATGCAGTATTTTTACTTTAAACTCAAATTTAAATAATGTTTTATGTCGAGATTTGAAAAAGGTTTTTAGCGCACACAGTAAAAACGAAGAAAAATCACTAAGGCCATACCGAGTTTGTCATTTAATATGAAATATCTGAATTATACATTTCGCATCCGTTTCCTTTCAAATGGCTTCCTTTTACAGACAATGCGACATAATCAAAATAATCAAAAATGGCTTGCCCAAAGCGAAGTACTAACATCATTGTTTGAAAACCCCAACCATGTGTGACTTATGTCTTTTGTTTCAATCCTCCCTGAAGCAGACGCTGTGTTATTGTCGCAAACCAAATCTGTCATGGCGTACATCAAAATCGACGAACAGCCGCACCGCATAAATAATCAAGTCGAACATAGTTTGCCGACTCAAATAAAATCTATCCCGAAACTTCAAGCATTCACGCCTCATAAATATAGAACTGTCGTATTATTACGAAGTATTAGGCAATTTTGGTAAATTAAGTAGCTTGAAATATATATATATATATATATATATATATATGTATATATATGCATGCATGTATATATATATATATATATATATATATATATATATATAGACAAAGGACCAGTCATTGACTGGGTTCAAAAACAGCCTACAGAAAATGGACTCTGATTTATGAAAGTATGATACGTTATGAAAAGAAAGAGTTGTAAAAAGATAGCTTCGAATTTGGGGGTATCAAAACCAAAGCAAAATATCATGAAAGTAAAAAAAAAAATAGATAAACCCCATAATTTATTATACCATACCTGTTCACACTGAAACACTTATCACAATACTCTGTGAATCTATATAAAAAAAAACCTTGTTAAACTTTGTGACATATTTCCATTCTATGGAGGTCAGGTGCGAACAAACACACCATAATTTTATTATACCATATTTCTTCAAACTGAAAGATAGTTATCAAAGTATACTTACGCAGATAGATATGAAAAGGCTTGTGCCTATTTCCATTCTATGGAGGCCAAGCGCGAACGCACACCCCACACTTTTATTATGCCATCCCTATTTAAGTTAAAACATACTTATCAAAATATTATTATGTACATCTATATCAACAACACTTGTAAACGTTTTTTTTTTTTATTTCCATACTTTGTGGACCAGGCGCGTACGCAGACCCCACAATTTTAATGAATCATCATTATTCCAGATCAAACATACGCATTCCTGTGATTCGATACATCTTCTATAATTATATGATCAGTTTTCTATGAGAGTCAACTATATAGCAGCCTATTCGTGACCAAACAAACACGCAGAGGTTCAGATTTATATATATACTTTTTCTCACTACATATATATGTGTACATATAGTATTAGTATCTCTCTCTCTCTCTCTCTCTATATATATATATATATATATATATATATATACATATATATATATATATACTAGCAAAATACTCGTCGTTGTCTGGGTTCAAAAACAACCTACAGAAAATGGACTCTGATTTATGAAAGTATGATAGGTTATGAAAAGGGAGGGTTGTAAAGAGATGCCTTCGAATTTGGGGGTATCAAAACCAAAGCAAAATATGATGAAAGTAAAAATAAAATAGATAAACCCCATAATTTATTATACCATACCTGTTCACACTGAAACACTTATCACAATACTCTGTGGATCTATATAAAAAAAACCTTGTTAAACTTTGTGACATATTTCCATTCTATGGAGGTCAGGTGCGAACAAACACCCTATAATTTTATTATACCATATTTCTTCAAACTGAAACATAATTATCAAAGTATACTTACGCAGATAGATATGAAAATTCTTTATTAAAGTTTGTGCCTATTTCCTTTCTATGGAGGCAAGGCGCGAACGCAGACCCCATAATTTTATTATATCATCCCTATATAAGTTAAAACATACTTATCAAAGTATTCTTATGTACATCTATATAAAACACTTGTAAACGTTTTTTTTTTTTTTTTTTTTTTTAATTTTTTATTTCCATTCTTTTTGGACAAGGCGGACACGCAAACCCCACAATTTTAATGAACCACCTTTCTGCTGGATCAAACATACCCATTCCTGTGTCTCGGTACATCTTCTATCATTATATTTAATCAGTTTTTTTTAAAAATAGTCAACCATATAGGCGCCTATTCCTGACCAGACACACACACATACACACACAGATATTCATCTTTATATTATATATATATAAATATATATATATATATATATATATATATTGCTTTATCTTTCAAGCTTTCTGAAGATATTGACTTTTTAAAATTAATAATTGTGTTTTACTTTCACTTTCCAACAGAGAATTAGATTCTGCAAAAAAAAACAAAAAAAAAAAACAATTAACCTCTACAAATCAACCAAACAAAACACGATGAATAAATATTAAAATATATAAATATAATAATATATAAAGAACTTTAAAAATATTATAGGATTTTTAAGTATATAAACTAAGAAAAGGGTTATGTTGGTCGGAAAAGAAAACACACAAACGAAACTCCATGAATCATTATTTAGAAAACGGTAAGATACACACATACACACACACACACACACACACACACACGCACGCACATATATGTATATATATATATGTATATATATATGTCTTTACATAAGCAGTAGTAAAGACAAATGTAACCTGCTCTACTTCGATATTGAGCACTCTTGTATTTCACTGGTTACCCTACCTTTAGAAAATAGCAACCTAAAATTATATATATATATATATATATATATATATATATATATATATATATATATATATATATATATATATACTAGCATTTCACCCCGACGTTGCCCGGGTGTTTGGATGTGTATGTTGAGCAAAAAAGAAAAAGTGGTAGTAGAAAGGCAGGCTCGAACCCGTACCGTAAAGGAGGAAAAGAACGGGGTAAAACCTTTCGTTTATGCTGTTACGACCACCGCCAAACCGGAAGCGACATTTTTAAAATTAAGACTAGACAATCTAAAGGAGAAGTTAACTTTAAAAAATATCGGTGAAAAAAGTTACCCCCCCTGTAAAAAAGTGCCTAGTTAAAGGGGAAGATATTAATGATTTTAGCCAATTTTTCGGTATTTGTCGTATGAAAGGTCGAATTTCAATACGATACTGATATTGGTGAAATCCGTCGCTTCTTTTGAAAGTTTTAGGCAGACATGCAAACATACATACATACATACATACATTTATGTATTGGTAACTAACAATTTTCGACCCAAACTGATGAAAAAGCTTGCCCTATCTCTGAATACCCTTTATGTAAAATTTCACATATTTAGACCAGAAATTGTCTGAGTAATTTGGAAGAGACTGCAGAGGTCAATTTTTTTTAACTTTAACACCTATTATGACCCCTGAAAATTTATTGTTTTTGGCTCAAATCTAATTATTAAGTTAGATCCATGTCCAAGGAACCTATATCTGATATTTCAAGTGCGTAGACCCAGAATTGTCGGAGGAGTTGGGTAGAGTTCTCAAAGGTCAAATCGTTGAACTTTGACCCCTTAATCGCCAAATGTCTGGCCAAAAATCGATCATATCGATTTTTCCAAATCTCAGTACCTTGTATATCAAACCGCGAGTCAGTAGACTAAAAATTGAGAAAGTTATTGCGTAGGGAAATGTACACAGACACACAGATACACAGACACAGACACTTTCCTTTATATATATATATATATATATATATATATGTATATATATATATATATATATATATATATATATATATATATATAACGCCTTTGTGTGTGTATCTGAGTGTGTAAGTCTGTTGTTTATTGACTCAGAAACGGCCGGGCCGAATTTCATGAAATTTTGCAAGATCGTACTTTATGGGCCAGACACTTTTCTATGATTATTTTTTTTTTTTTATTGGACTGTCTTTGATAAACATCGATAATCGAAAAAATTCGATGAAAAAAGGAACAGACGAGTTTGACTAAAGTAAACTTCCTACGCATATGTCCGTGTGTGTGTGTGTGTGTGTGTGTGTGTGTGTGTGTGTGTGTGTGTGTATAATTTCCAAATAAATCTGATAATCAGCTTCTGTAATGTACAAAAATAAGACACACTCGGACGGAAATGAGTTCTCTTCGACGTAATGGAAATATTACCTTTTCATGTTTTTGGATCAGAACTCTTCCTATGTTTTGCGATTAGCGAGATATTTGAAGCATGTGCGACTTTACTCCTTCGCTCTGTTATACAATCTTTCTCTCTCTCACTCTCTCTTACCACACACACACCTACACACATACACGCGGACACACTCGCACACACACATATGCGTGTGTCGTTTGGGCGACCGGGTTTCGATCCTAGCTTGAGGTAGTTGGCTGTCTAGGGCACCGATGAGCTGTGATAAAGCGAAACAGTACAGTACTGTATGTGGATGAGTATATACATACATATATATATATATATATATGTATGTATGTATGTATGTATGTATATATATATATATATATACATATTTATTTAACGCATTTTTAAAAGTGCATATATAGACATTGAACAATCCAACCTTCCTATACACACACATATGTTTTTCCTTCCCGATATGGGTAGGATTCTAACACTATTTTCTTTTCATTTTCGTATGGTCTATGATCATTTTCTTTTTTTTTTTGCATTTATATATATATATATATATATATATATATATATAAGAACAAGTAGTTTTTTTATATACAGTGGTCACCACTCATCAAGGCCCGGAAGCCACTCAGGGATAAGGGTTCTTGCAAGTACATTACGTTAGTGTGAAGATTTGATGAAGTGTTTACTTAAGGGGGCGGTTCATTAGGAATTTGTTAACGTTGGACTTTAAGACATCCAAGTGGTTGTCCGGTGGGAAGCAGGCAGACGGAACAGAGTTCCACAGGCGTACAGTTTGAAGAAAGAAGTTTTGTTCATGGAATTCACGTTTTGATTCAGGCACAGATATAGAGTGGGGGAAATTTTTCACAGTGGATTCAGCTAGACGGGTGTTTTTCGTGAAAGATTGGCGAGGGGGGACCAGAGATTGGAGTTCAGAGGAGCACCTGCCATGGAAATAACGATAAAACAAGGATAAGCTCGCAACGTCTCTTCTGTGGGAGAGAGGTTGCAGGGTAGAGAAAAGGGCATCCCCCCCCACTAAGCCACGAAGTCTATTTTGTACTCTGTCAAGGCAGGATAGGTGTTTTTTTGCAGCTCCTGCCCAGATATGGCAGCATTATTCCAGCCTTGGACCTAATAAGCTAATGAAGTGTGTGTGTGTGTGTGCGTGTATTTGCAATTGCATAACATATTTTTGTACATATTTCTGGCCTTTCCAAACCGACCATAAAAAACTAAAGTGGTAAACCCTGATTTTAACGGTATTGACACTATGAAGATTATATCGATTCTCATAAAAGGTGACTAAAATCCATCATAAGCTGAATTATAGATACTTTTTGACATCATCATATCTGTGTTCATATTTAATGTGCTTTGAGACCTGATCTCTTTGAAATAGTAATGGTTTTAAATGTACGTTGTAAAGTACACAACCTTGAACGTTAAAAATGTTTTACATATTCATACGTGAAAAAAATTATTAGTTCGATCTTAAAATTATACCTATTAATATTGCTTAGCCGTTTACAAACAGTGCAGTTCTGTGATAAGAAAAATTTCGGGAATTGTAACGGATGCTGTCACGGTGCATATATATTTTGTTCTGACAGTCTTGTTTGCAGTTGCCGTGGATGTAAATAATTCTGAATTGTGAAATCATATATATATATATATATATATATATATATATATATATATATATATATATATATATATATGTATGTATATGTGTGTGTATGTGTGTGTATTACAATAACAAAAATGCGAGCATTAAAAGTAATATGGTTAAGCATAAACATGGAAAAGTAAAGGACTACTTGTAAAAACGGGAAAAGAAAAGGACAAAGCATTTTAATGAAAAGTATAATAAATTTATAACTTAAAATATTGCAGCATTAAGAAGTGCTTTTATAATGTTATAAATTAAATTTTAAAATCTGAATGCTGATATATTATATAGTTATACTTTTATTAGATTTTTACTATAATATCTTGTCCTTTTCTTTTTTTAGTTTTAACAAGTAGTTCTTAACTTTTCTTAACCATATTACTTTTCATGCTCGCATTTTTATTGTAATCCATGATTTGTCCAGGCTTCCAGTAAATTCACTTGTTCTTTTTTTTAATTTTAGTCTTATTTTCTTTGCCCCTAATAACATGACATACACATATGTAATAACAATGAACGGCACTCGTCTGCTTTCAATAAAATCACCCCAATTATCTGGTATTCATTTCTACATGCTCACTGTCTCACTTGGTTCTTCTCTTTTCGCGAGAGCGGAGAATTAGTAGCGTCAGTAGTCGCTGAAGCGACGTGATTGCTTTGGAAACCAGTCATAAAAAAACGTCGCTCCCCTCCGTACGGTTTTTTATGATTTTGAACAGCAGTAAATTCGTAATGACTTTTTTTTACTGAACGAAAATTGAAAAGAAATTCACAATATAGCTCAGAAGGTGATCTATAAACTGTAATAATTGTTTGGAATTTGGTCGAAAATAAATGAGGAATGTCTAAATGACTAAAACTGCCACTTAACCATGTATTCAAACACGGTAGTGTTTGAATGGTATAATATCTGTTGCTAGATATGCGTCGGGTGTACTCCTAATTATATTTCTATTGTATATGAAAAACGGAAAACTGATGTAGGTTATATATAATTCACAGACCTATACTGTACGGAGAGAACGTGAATGTCTATTTTAGACTACCGAATCCATGGTTAACATACACTAGCTTTTACAAGAAATGGTGCACCTTTTCCTAGTGATGTTACCTCAATGACACATTTTTCGATTCAGATGATTCGGATCCTTCGGAATACTGTTGTCATCTTGAGTTATATTTTCACAAGTTTCCATCGATATAGCATAAGATCTTTTTTTTTTTTTCAGGTATATCTTGTTAGACACAGGAATGTTTTTTCTCGAATACGGAAATCTTTCTCTATAATACAGAATTTTGAAGGTAGTGATTACAGTATTTTGTAAAACTCTGCTGTAATTTACACTCTTTAAAAGTGAAAAGGTTAAATTATCGGTACAGGCAACACTCAAAATATAATTGTATATAATTTAGAATTTCTAACCACTCAGAAATGACAGAAGACGGAACGATAGTATGTTACACTCGTCGGGTTAAATAAAAGGGGATGTTCGAAATCCCTTACAAATTTTTAGTTTGAATGACTTAGAGTTTGACTGAAAACTATATGTAGAAGCTCCGCAACAACAACAAAGTTGCTCGGAAACCCATATATATGATTTGCTTATCTTTACTATAATATGAAGGCCATTTTGTGTAAGTTCTTTCCTTCTTGTTTCTGAAACGGTTGAGATTATCTTTGGAAAATTTTACACAAAAATAATTTATATGTATTGTAATGTCTTATATATATATATATATATATATATATATATATATATATATATATATATATATATATATATATATATTACAGAAATTTATCTGATAATATAGAAAATCAAAATAATCCGATCTTAAAAATAGTCTTACTCTTCTATAGATAAAAGTAATAGTTTTTACAGGGGAATATTTTACGTTACACCTGCAAGGTAGATAATAGAAGTTCAGACAATTTTCTTCTTAACAAACAGAGTTATTATAATCTGGATACATAGCCTAGTGATAAAGCACTGAACTACAGATCGAATGACCCCCTATTCAAGTCCGGATGTACCTCATCATGTTAGTTTTTTTTTATTAATGAGTTTATTTTACGGTTAAAGCAAAGATACCATTTAAAATAGCCATAAAGCATTTTTCTCTTTTCATATTTAAAACGTAAATATTAATCAGACGTGACTTCTCCAGAGACTTTCATATCAAGCCCAAATATCAGTTCACGTGATATCACAAACCTAGACAGAATTTACTGAGTGATATTATCATTATTATTTTTACAGGGGCATATATTACGTTACATGGATCAGGGGAAGTAATAAAATCTCAGCAAATCATTTTATCTTTAGAAAAAGCCCATATTTCTTGTCATCTGGAGATATAGCATAGTACAAGAGCATTCGACTACAGATCGAATTATCCCCTGTTTAATGCCGAGTGCACGTCACCATTCTATTTTACTTTATTCTTATTAATGAGTTCAATTTATGACAAAAGAAAGGGTACAAGTTAAAATCGCCGCAAGTCATTTTTTTTTTTTTTTTTTGGTTTTCATATTTTAATACTTAAGAAAAGTGACATTTCTAGGCTATCATCGTCAAGCTCAAATATCAGAAACCGTGATATTGTAAACAAACATAGACGGATTTGATGGACTTTATCATTATTATTTATTTATTTATTTTTGTGAATTAGTCCACCGGGAAAATTATTCCTCGTAATATATAATCATAAATAGAAGATTGATTAATTAATAATAGATACGCAATCTGCATAAATGAAAAGATATCATGATTAAGTGTATTGTACGACTGGACAACGCTGGCTGGGAGTAGCTAGTATATATATATATATATATATATATATATATATATATATATATATATAGAGAGAGAGAGAGAGAGAGAGAGAGAGAGAGGGAGAGAGAATGAGAGAAAGGGTGCGTTGTGTGTAAATTCATATCTAATGAAACTCACAACATTTGTGTACCTTTATATTAAATATCATACAAATATACTTATGTGTTTTGCGAATGTTGTGAAAGTACTTGTATAGAAATACCCGAAATAAATGTTTTCGTTAGAGCAGAATTGAAAATTTAAGTCAAAATGATTGCATAAAATCAACAGGAGGGTCTCTACAGTGCAATATAGATTATACATCTAGAAAGAACACATTTATTGCGGGAAGGCATGTGAGCTTCCTCTTGGTGCAACGTGATGGTTTCCCGACTCAATCGATTTGATTGCCGATTGATCGAGTTAACTGATATCGATGCTAATAAATGTATTGGAAATGTGGAACAGTAGTGATGCTTATTCAACTCTGAACAACGACGGAACCCCTGTTAGTATATATATATATATATATATATATATATATATATATATATATATATATATATATATATATATGTATATATATGCGTGTGTGTGTGTCTGTATGTGTGTGTGCGTGTGTGTGCGTGTATGTGTGTGTAAGAGAAAGCAAATTAAAACTGTAATTTGAACTTTACAATCAAAATTTATTGTTCGACTGAATACTCCAAAAAACAATTTACAAAGTCCTTATTCCGCGGAGTTTCAAAGAATGCTATTTTTCTTATTCTTCCCGTCAGAGGACATAAAGGAATCAGCAATTTATATTTGTAGCAATGCTAGAATTTGCTAGATAAGGCACTAAGTGAAACCGCAATTTATTGTAGTTATAAATTGCCAAATAAAAAAATTGAAAAAATATTGGATATGTAAAAAACTAATATAAAAACAAACCGCGGATAATATTTCAGCTTGAATGAAACTACATATATATATATATATATATATATATATATATATATATATATATATATATATATATATATATATTCTGCAATATAGAATTGACCTTATATTATGCTCTGCCTCCTTAATATGGTAGCAGTTTAGACAGAGAATGGTAATGCATTTGTCGCTAAACAAGAAAATCCTCACTTTACCAGCTAACTCTATCGCATTCAAAACATCTTTCCCTGTTCAATATTTCTTCCTTTCGCTGCAACGTGCTGCCTTTCCCATAGTCATAATTATTTTCGATCTCTCAACATATTTACCACTCGAATCAGAAACTGCGTGATATTCATCTTTTCAAATAAAAAAAAAAGAAGTGTAAGTTTGTTCACATGGATAAAACCCATAAACGAAATTAGCGGAAAATACTCACACATTTTTTATCACTGAATAGCGAAATAGCTTTTCCGATATGTCAGGAAAGTATCCAACCTTGTTATTTGGGCGTGTCAGAGGGTAACAAATCTATACGAGCGAATAGTTTAGGCATTTCCTAGTAAAAAGAGAACGCAGGCTTTGTAAGATCAGGTGCTTTAACTTTTCTCCGCGGAATCCCGATATGCGGTTGAATGTCTCAATCAAACCACTTATTGATTCGCGTGGTTACTCGATATAGTTTTTAATTTAAATTGACCCCCATTCCACAGACAGATGACATTTAAAAGCACATGTGAATTCGACTATGGGAAAGGCAGCAGGTTGGAGCGAAAGGAAGAAATATTGAACAGTTAAACTGATGTTTTGAATGCGATAGAGTTAGTTGTCCAATTCCAAGTCATCATTAGCCCTTCATTCTTCTCTTATTTTAATACTTAGTTTTATTGTATTTCCACTGCAAACAAGCCACATTGCAACTTTGATGTAGGCGACTACTTTCTGGGACAGAATTCGCGGGGACACTATGTAGGGAGTTGAGCAGTAAGATATATGTTTACATTATACTTGAACGTTTGCATGTCAGTACGGTCAGAGAAGCAGGGACCCAGAAGGGATTCCCCATGCCTAGAGATAGGAGAAAAGCAACTATTAGAGTAGAAGACTGTCTGGCATCTATGGCTCTCTTCTGTGTAGGAATGAGATTTAGTTACTTGTCATGTTTGTTGGGGATAATTAGTTGTTGGGGGTATACGAGCTTGTCGTTCGTCGGAGCACTAACCATTAAAACACTTGTAAAACAGGAAGAGGGATGCAACATTTGGTCGAGGGGATATTTCTATCGTTGTGTCTGTGGGTATTTACCCTAATACGAACCTCAGTGTTTGATACATGCGTTACTCGCATATACGATTTTATGCCGTTTCTGATGTGCGTAGCTACTGTTTATTATTTATTATTTATTCTTCTATCACCTTTTTTAACAAACAAAGCTGTCAACAAATTAATTAGAAACGACTCTTTCCATCTAAAGCGAGAGACTTTCGACTGTAAAGTGTTCCTGGTTTAGGACAATAAAATTAAAGAATTTAAAATAAAGAATTCGTCTTTGCAAGCCAACAACCGTCGGGTTTGGGACCACACCTAACACAAACCTTCGTCTGTCTACCTCTCACCGACCTCTCACCGACCTAACCTATCAACTCCTTTTATACATGAAGTCTATTTTGTACTCTGTCAAGGCAGGATAGGCTGTTTTTAGAAGCTCCTGTCCAGATATGGTAGCAGTATTCAATCCTTGGACGTACTTGGCTTTCATTTTCTCTGTTTTCCCTTTCTTTTTCTCCTTTCTGTTAACTCTAAGCAACAGACTGTTTAATGCATTCTTCTAAAAAAGTATAATGATATGCTAAATTTGTTTTACAAAACTCATTATTATAAATGAACGTAAATAGTTTTTATTTTACGTAACTTTATTTTCTATTTGAACATTTCGATCGTATATAATTCGGTGGAAGAATAATTCGCTGTAATGCCCGTAACAATAACCTGATAATAATCTTTCTATGCGGTCTAATCGCTTATAAAATGGCATTATAAAATGGCATCATAATAAACATCAATTAATTGTCTTTGATGTAAGCCGATCAGAGTAATCGGCGTCTAATTCAAAAGTTATTAGATTTCATTGTTTTTGATATATTTTATTGGTCGGATATTAAACTTGTGCTAGTCAGTAATTCGTTGGCAACGTAGAATTTATACAATTTAGATAGGTAATATACTTACGGAATTAACCAAAAAGGCATGTCAGTTATGGTTGATGGTTTAAGGAAAAAGTGACGGACATGGACATCAGGCCAAATATTATATTAGTTGCAACACGTAGTACGTTGATAAGCCGAGTTGCGAGAGTACTTTCTTTCGAACTTATTTTAACTGACAGCCAATGAGTCGGTGGCAACTACGTAACCCGCTCTGAATTCGTAGCCGTATTTATTCGATGTGGCCGAATTCATTCTTATGTAGATCTTTTCAACGTAAGGATACCAATATATGCAAACACGCACACACGCACATGCACATGTGTGTACATATAAAAACTACCAATGAGGCCCGTGTGCCGGCATTGCCTGTTCGACGTTTGAACAGATCTGATTAGATCACTGCCCTATAAACAAATAAATTACGGCTGTCAGCTTTATAAAATAGCGGGCACTGACATTGGAAAGAGGAGACTATTGACTGTCACTGCCAGCATTAAGGGGAATGATGAGTAGTGTTTGTTTGGGAGGATTACTGGGAGTACTATCGTGTATTAATAGGCATTAGCTGCCGTTGCAATAGGACCTTAGTGGCGGCCATGATCAGTGTTGCAAAATAAAATCGTTTGTTTGAAACTTTCAGGCATTGTTGGAAACTTGATTTCAATAATTGCCTGTGACGGGCGGTGATGATTGTTAGCGGTTGGTGTTGTTTGGAGGCGGATGCTTGCATTAGCTCGCGTTTGCTGCTGGACACTGACTGTCTTTCCAAATGTCAGTGTCTCTTCGCGCGCTCACTGTCACATGAAATTGTTCGTCTTCAATGGCGAGCATTGGTTTTCATTGGCATTCTTAGGTAGTTACTTGTGTTTGGTCACTATCGAGCCGCATTAGACTGGTTTGAGTGAAATGGCCTATCTTCAATATCCGTGCACAGTCATTCATTGTATGCTAGTATCAAACAATGGTGGACACTGCTGAGCACTTGTGGCCAAGACGGTGACTGACAGTGAATTTTAAAAAAAGACAAAGATTTTTAGTAACCCAATTAAGAGGAACTCTGAATTGGAAATAAAATGTAAATTATCCTCGTCCAGAAATATATATATATATATATATATATACATATATATATGTGTGTGTGTGTGTGTGTGTGTGTGTGTGTGTGTGTGTGTGTGTTTATTTTGTAATATCTTGTGCGGTTTTTAATGGCCAAATAGAGGAAATATCAAGTTTAGGGCAACAGAACTTTATCGAACAAAGATATTGTGTATGCTATGAAAAACAAAAGTGATTAAAAAAGCGCAGAAATCGTGGTTATAGCGTTGTTTAATTATTTTTGTATAAATGTGTTTGTTGTCTGCGAGGATACGAGCTACATGTATGGAAATTGAAATATTTACCGCTGTAATTGTAAAGTAGAATGTTGGTTTTAGAAAAAATGAGAGAACCTGCTAATAGAAGAACGTATTTAAATCGGAACGAATGAATGAAAGCTAGGATAAAAGTGTTGCGGAATAATCATAGGAAGAACGCGTATGCTGTTGTTGTCGTTGTTGTCGACGCGTGACTCTTAGTATGAAACTTTGCGTGTGAATCAATCAGCAATTAGTTAAGAAGAAAAATATGTGCGTAAAAATTTTTGGTTAGCGGTACGCCATGTTCTAATATAATTGGTACGCTATGTTCTAATATAATTGGTACGCCATGTTCTAATATAATTGGTACGCTATGTTCTAATATAATTGGTACGCCATGTTCTAATATAATTGGTACGCTATGTTCTAATATAATTGGTACGCCATGTTCTAATATAATTGGTACGCTATGTTCTAATATAATTGGTACGCTATGTTCTAATATAATTGGTACGCTATATAACCATTCAAAATCGTAAAATATCGAGGGAAAAATGAATTAACAGAATGAATAAAAACAACAGAGGAAATCACTGGAAAAGTCACGTGATGATTGGAAAGGAACTGATCATTATTTTTGTCGAAAATGAAGAGAGTTGAAAACAGGAAAATTGTAACAAAATATAAATACAATTAAATAATCCAGGTCGTTAGTGGATAGGCATTACTATGAAACAATGCTCCCGGTATATGATGGGCTTGTGTGAGGAGAAATTAATTAGTGGGTACGTATTGTGCTACCCCGTTTATATGTGTCTGGGAGATATAATTTTGCTGGAGTTTATATAGGAAGGCACGATACTGTTTAAAAAAGAATACGTAATATCTGACAAACTTGAGGCATATATATGGATCTTGTGTGAGCATAACTAATTTTTTTTAGTCGTCTATGTTTTCGATGATATACTCCCATTTTTTCAGAGGGAAAACTTGTTATCAGTTTATTATATTAAAGCAGATTAGGTTCACACAAAGAATTATATATTCGTTAAGTAATGCATATGAAACAGAGCGCAGACGCGCGTATGACAGCTGTATGCAAATGACCGAGCCGTGTATGAAATGACGTTACGTAATGGAAAAAGAGTATAAAAATAAAAACGCGTGCGCCGAACGATGATAACGTTAAAGCGGTGGAAATAAATAAAAGTGAATCAAGTTATTCCTTTCTTATGTTTCTTGCGACGGAGTCTACAACATGTTGGGTCCACAAGTTAACACGTGTGTAAACGTATATAATTTTACAATATCATAAAGGCTCTCTTTTAAACAATATCATATAGTCCTAGTTATTCAGTACGTCTATATTTCACTCAAAAAACTTTGCAAACAATTGTTTAGGGTGATTTTTAACATATACAAATTTATAATATGCAAATTTACCAAACCTTAACAGAGTATGCTTTGTATGTGTATACCTCAGTCAGCAATTATGTTTTTCCTTCCATTGACATCTGATGACAATAAACTGTGCGCGTTATGTATTGCTGTGTTTATCAAATAAATGACATTTTGGGTGATAAAAACAGTGACTTTTATTCGGCAAATGGACATGTGGCGTGGACATGAAAAGAGAGAATCGGACGGAGGCGTGACAAGAAGAATTCGGTCAACAAGTCTCTCTCTCTCTCTCTCTCTCTCTCTCTCTCTCTCTCTCTCTCTCTCTCTCTGTGCAGTAACTGACTTTTACGTTCAAACTGATTTGTTTTTAAGTTCGCGTAAGGTCTAAGACGCGATTTCGATGCATAAATTCTGTTTTCATTTTTAGTCGCGTGCAAGCGACTCTATAAGTCACTCCGGCGGTCCGTCGGTCGGTCTGTCGGTCTTTCCGTAACACTTTTGTGTTTGGCTTTTTTGGTTAAGATCAGGGGTCCGTTGTTAATAGATGCTGTTCTTAGCTTATTAAGATTTTCTTGGTCTTTTGGCCAAGATCAAAGTGTAGTATCTGCTCCGGCAGATACTGCAAGCGAAGACCATATGTGGGGGCAATGTAGGAGCAACCCTTCATACCAATTGTCACTATCCAGCTCCTGCCCGGGGAGCTGATACCCATTTCCCCTTCACTCCTCACATCAAAAATCGGCCTTGTGCCTAATTTGCTCGGTGGGGGGGGGGCAAATAAATACCCTTTTCTTGGCCGTTTGGCCAAGACCAAAGTGTAGTATCTATTCTTACTACATGCTGTACTTATGTTTGTAACTTTGTAATATAAAGTGACGGGTCACTTTTCTGTATTAATTTAATGTAAAATGATCACCCACTTTACAACCAGTCAGTCTCAAAGCCATTTAAGTTATTCTCCAGATCATTCAAGTTGTTTTTGAAGGATTCCAGTTATTTTTAAGCATTCAAGTCATTCTTAAGGTTATTCAATTCATCCTTAAGTTCATTAAAGTCATTCGAAGTCATTTACTTTTTTTTATTTAAGTCATTTCAGCCCATTTTTCGGTCATTTTAGTTTATCTTTAGGAATTCCATGTCAATCCTACATTCACGCATTCATTCATTACATGAGAGCACGCGACTAATGGCTATCGACCTTGTTTATTGTTTCGCTCGCTCTCTTGTTCGTATTTGCGTTTGCTTTGCCGTCAGAGCTTAAATATCCAGAGCGCCTTGGGGTCAGAGACCAGCAATTAGGTTGGCTTTTGTTATTCACCTACATAAACTACCTGGCTTTGCCCGTGGTTTTCTTTTTATTTGTGAGTTCTAATCTTTCATAAGGCTTAACATTAAGATGCATTTAATATTTATTTGGTGTATACTTACGAGGATCGTTACAAAAGCCTTATTTTTAACACAAACAGTTGAAGAGCTATGCGGACAGGTGTGGTACCGTTAAAACCAGCGATATTTTGTGTCCCAGGATTTATTATACTGCATAGTCACAGCCATTCTCGATTCACGCTTGCCAGTGATTAACTATGCCTGTTTATAGGCGTCCGGGGCGCGCTTTCTTATATGAGGGCCGTTCCAAAAGTGAAACCCAGCATTTCTTTTAATCAAAATTTAAAGAGTTACGAAGAAGGGAGTGGTGCTATAAAAACGAGCGACGTTTTGTGGTCCAGAATTTATTTTTCTTGATAGTCATTACCATTCACAGTTAAATTTGGCCCGAAATCCATGACACATCTTTGCTTCTGATGTACGTCTAAGACAGGTTTTTATCTTAAAATCTCGCACCAGTAATATCTGCAAAAGAGAGATGAAACATCCATGTCTGCAATGGATGAGTTCAGCTATCATGATAATATAACTTACTAGACCTTCTGATCAATTTAGGCGACGTTTCTTTGTAACGTCGCTTTTATTTCTGTTGTATTTATCGTTTTTTATCGCAAACATAGGAAAATACGTCTTAGATCTTTTTATTTGTGAATGTGAAGCGTTCATAATATACAATGTCGATCATAATAAATGCTGCATCCTGAAAATAATGTTTTTGTTTTATTTCTAAACCCATATAGATTTGTAAATTCAAGATATATGCTTTGATAAAAAATTACGTTTTGTAAAAGTTTTCATTAAAATGTGGTAGAAAAAAGAATATTATCTAAACTAAAATGTAAATTAATTCCAAATTAAGCCGACTTCACAAATTGATAAAATTTAAATATTGTATTTGAATTAAGCTGAAGCTCGAAGACTCAAACCCGTTAGATAAAGCAAAAATAAAAAGTAAAAATAGACAAACAAAATGAAAAAAATAACTTTTGAAAAAAAAATAAAATAAAAATAAAAGCAAAACCCCTCCACCCGATATACGCACACCACCCCTATATCATATATGTACCAAAAATTCGTCGGCGAAATATGCCTGCTTCCTTTTCCGAAATGACGTCGGGGTGTGAATGTTGCATTTTTCTGCCACTCTTAAAGCTAAGTTTAAAAAATGTGTGTCTCTATAATTTTCTGAAATCGATTTTGTGATAATTAACGGTAACTCTTTTCTTATTACAGCCTTGACTTAAAATCCGGCAACTCACATTAACTATCGACTTGCTCTTTTTGTTCTGAAATCTTTTTATTTTCATGTATGCTACAAACGAATATTGCTCTGTTACATGTAAAACGAGAAAAAAGGCCACCCGCGAAAAGGAACCTCCCAAACTAAAAACCTCGAACTATTATCTAAACTAAAATGAAAATTAATTCCAAATTAAGCCGACTTCACAAATTGATAAACTCGAGATAGATAATGCCAAAAACATCCCCCATAAATATGGGAGGGTCATTATCTTCAAAGAGCATCCTAAATTGATAATTTAGCACCGGACTTGTAGTAAGTAGATATTAATATGTCCCTCGTGCCCATTCCGTTTTTTTTTTTAATGGAGAGTAGATAATGCGGTGGATGTGTTATCGGCAGCTCCAGTAACTCTCGTTCTCCTTTTTTTGTCCTTCAGTCCTCATTCAAATGAGTGATTTTTCTGACAAAGGGTGAAGAAAAAGCTGCTTCCAGGTCGGTAGTACTTTGTGAACAGTAGTATGAGATGTCGGAAATTTTTCTGTCTCTATATCTATCCTTGTAGCCATGTTGGAGGTAAACGTTTGTCTGGGCTGGCGTTATCCGCCTGATAGTCAGGGACCCGAACCTGGGATAAACCACTAAATAGGATGTCCTATCAGCATAGGAAAAGTACTGGGGCTGCTGTATTGCCATTTGGTGAATGGATTCTGGACCTTGAAGTAGTCTGACCGGGACTCTCGATGCCATACTAATGGGTAATTGTTACGGCTTTACCTTTTCATGGGCTACATAAAATAAATCCTGTCTTTTTCTCTCAGAGAAAACCCTAATTTACCTTATATGTGCTTCCAGGTTGCATTAGCTTACACCACTGCATTTATATTGGCCCTCTATCGCCCCCACAACAGCGGAGTTACTATCTTTAAGAGTATGTCTGAGAAAATAGATCACATCCTGTCTTCACATTCCTCGGCTAACATTCACATTTGTAGTGACTTCAATGTCCATAACGTGGAATGGCTGAACCACTCAAATAAGACCGATGACGAGGGGAGGTTCTGTCATGACTTTGCCATTGCCTATGACCTCACTCAGATTGTTCGCGAGCCTACTCGTGTGCCAGATACTACCGGTCAGTTTGAAAGCCTTTTAGACCTTTTTCTCTCAACCTCCCCTGAGCTATGTTCATGCACTGTTCTTTCTCCTCTAGGATCCTCCGACCACTCCGTTATATCAGTTAAGATAAAAATGAAATGTAATAAGTCCCCAAACGTACCCTTCCACCGTACTGTATACCGATACTCCACGGCTGACTGGGACAGCTTCCGTACATTCATATCTGATCTACCGCTGCATTCCATGTTCAAAAAGGATGTGTCCTCTATAATATCGGACCTACCGAATGGTTAATTGTAGGCATAGACCGATTCATACCATCTAAAAAATTCCAACAAAAACATAACAGCCAGCCATGGTTTTCCCCAGAATGTGCTGCTGCCATTTTGCACAGAAATCACTTTTTCCATAACTACCAACGTAATAGATGTACTGAGACTTAAGCTGCTTTCAGGAACGCCAGCAACTACTGTAAAAGAGTAATAAAAAATGCAAGAGAGCTATATGCTCAGTCTGTTTAATCCAAAGTAGCTGAACAGCTGCTTGGTTCCCACCAGTTTTGGAAAATAACAAATAGGATCCTGAACAGAAGTGTACGTTCTATCCCAACCATTATCAATGGACCAGAACACATCTCATCAGCATCAGACAAGGCCAAACTATTTGCAAAGAACCTTGCAGCTAATTCTACCCTATGCGACGAAGGCCATCAGCTCCCCATATTTCCTCCTATAGCACAAAACACGCTAGGTAACATACAAATCGCTGTGTGTGAGTTCGCCAAGCTAATCAAGAACCTTGATTCCAGTAAAGCAACTGACCCTGACGGCATCCCAATTATAGTGTTCAAAAAGCTTCAACATGATCTTGCTCCCATAATTACGAAACTGTTTAAGCGTTGCCTTAAGGAGAAGTGCTTTCCAACACCATGGAAAACCTTGTCAGTATGCCCTGTATTAAAGAATTCAGGTGATAAGTCATCTCCCTCTATGCACAGACCAATAAGTATCCTGTGTGTCATGAGTAAGTTGCTGGAATCCATACTAAATAGAGAAATAGTCAACCACCTCAGCAGAAATAACCTCCTTAGTGACAAGCGAAATGGTTTCCGTTCTGCAAGATCTACCGCAGATGTGCTAACGGTTATATCTCATAGGATTAGCGAATCTCTTGACAAAGGCTTCCTTTCTAGGGCAATTGCACTTGCCATATCAAAGGCCTTCGACAAAGTATGGCATAAGGGTCTACTTCACAAGATTTCCAGCTACGGTATAACTGGAAATGTTTTCTCAATCAGTAAATCATTTCTCTCTAATAGGCTGATAAGAGTAGTAAATGGACAAAAATCAGAGGCCTGCAGTATTAATGCTGGAGTCCGTAAGGGGTCAATCCTGGGCCTAGCTCTCTTCCTGATCTACGTCAATGATCTCCCTAAACACATTCTTAAATCATTCGTTGACATCTATGCTGATGACACGACCATCCATGGCAACACATCAAAGGCTGTAAATGACACAGTTCCCTCTTATTCTCTCTCCTCTGATCTTGAGCGGTTTGTTCAGTGGGGGAAGACGTGGCTGGTTACTTTTAATGCATCTAAAACCAAGCTCCTATCTGTACACCATCAACGCTCTGATCCCCATCTGGCATCAATTGTAATGGATGGCTCTCGCCTACGAGAAGCTCAATGTTTTGACAAGCTTCTGGGCTTGACATTTACTCCTGATCTGAAATGGAACACGTACATCAAGTCTGCTGCCAGGGTCGCTGGAAAGATGGTGGGTTCCTTCTACCGCTCCAGAAGATATTTCACTAATGATACAATTCTCTATCTATATAAAAGCCAAGTACGTCCAAGGATGGTATACTGCTGCCATATCTGGGCAGGAGCTGCTAAAAACAGCCTATCCTACATTGACAGAGTACAAAATAGACTTCGGGGCTTAGTGGGGGATGCCCTTTTCTCTTCTCTGCAACCTCTCTCCCACAGAAGAGACGTTGCGAGCCTGTCTTTGTTTTACCGTTATTTCCATGGCAAGTGCTCGTCTAAGCTCCAATCGCTGATCCCCCCTCGCCAATCTTTTACGAAAATCACCCGTCTAGCTGAAGCTACTTTAAAAAATTTTCCCCACACTCTATCTATGCCTAAATCAAAACGTACATTCCATGAACACAGTTCTTTCTTAGAACACCACGCCATTGGAACTCTGCTCCGTCTGCCTGTTTCCCACCTGACTACAACTTGGATGTCTTCAAATCCAGCGTAGACAAATTCCTGATGAACCGCCCACTTAAGTAGACACTTTATGAAATCTCAACACTAACGTACAACGTACTGTACATACAATAACCCTTATCCCTGAGTGGCTTCCGGGCCTTGATAAGTGGTGACCTCCTTGTAAAAAAAAAATTAATTCTTTGTGCAAAATTTGAAGCTAATAATACTTATAAAACAAAACTTAAATAATGATGCTATTTGACCTGAGGCAAAACATTGTATATAAAATTAGTGTTGAAAATAAAATTATTGACTTCAGTTCATAGATGTTATAATGTTTGAATTTATGCCATCATCAAAAGAATGAAAGTAAACGTAATGTTTCAAAATCTATATGGGGTGTGTGAAAATGTGAAGAAACCTCAAAAAGCGAAAAACATTTTTAATGAATATAGAATTGTGGAATAGCTTTCAGTACAGAAAAATAAATATAATTGAAGTATCATGTTTGCAAATGTGCAAATTGATGACTTATTGCTTGGATAACTCTGAAAATGTATCAGAGACGATTAGTGTTCGTCCCGAACCAAGTCATTAGGATACAATATTATGAGATACGCTATATATATATATATATATATATATATAGAGAGAGAGAGAGAGAGAGATAGATATAGATATAGATATGTATATATATATATATATATATATATATATATATATATATATATATATTCAAAATGGCGGATTGGAAACATATTATAAAGTATTTACAGTTTCTCTTTCAATTTCCGGATTTTAATCATGCCAAAACGCAATGTATTTCGTTTTGGTAGATTGATTATTGCTATTTCTTATGATGAGTTAAGGGCAAAATAGATTCACTAATCCATATAATAATTAAGTAAATAATTTTGTGCTACGAAGCAGATACTGCCAATAATTTTATACGTCAAATAAGTTAAAGGAATAAATTGTAAGTCATCATGGACTTGGAATATAGACCTCAGTCAATCATTCATCTTATATATATATATATATATATATATATATATATATATTTAAAGTGATGGTTGTGTAGTTCCAACGAGAGAAAAATGTATATTAAAAAGAGTGTAGCCATGAACAATCGTTGGGTGTTCAGCCTTTTATCACATTTTTATTTTAAAATATTTTTATAACGCATTTCAAGCATTGTTTCGCTCTCTTCAGATATTTTCGTAACAAGTGTTTTATGAGAGTTTGAAATGCTATTTTCACATCTGCTGATACTAAATGTGTTTTTCAGAATGATGTGGTCTCAGACATTCTGTCCCCAACACACACACGCATATATACATATACATATATATATATATATATATATGTATATATGTATATATATCAAGATGTGTACTATTATTTCCTCTTATCACAATTCATACTCCTATAATATTCTTATATTTACATTTTTTAAAAATATATTAATAGGTAACAAATTAATATCGTATTTTTGTATTTAAAAATTGTTTTCGTTAGAATGGTTATATGAAAAGTGCAAACAATTAAAAAATAGGTTCAATCTCACATATTTATGTTGAAATTTTACGAATCTATGTTGAAACAACGTATGAAAATGGAAAATAGAAAATGGAAAATCTTTAAACGAGAAACTATCCGGGAAGCAATTAAAAGTACATATAGATTATTATCATTTCTTTGATCTCGACATGATTTCGTGACAATTATTGATTTCTGAAACGGATAAAATAGACTATAAAAATACTTAAAAGTGATATAAGTTATTATGGTTTAATGCGAAGGCATAAATTATACGGAGTGTAATGTAAAAAGATTTTAATAGAGTAAAATAGAGTATAACCAGATGGTGGGATAAGGGGATTTCATACTAAGGGGTTAGGGGATGATAGCTGTAAAAATGTCAGAATTCTAGAATAATAATCGGTAATATAATAATAATAAAATAGTTCTAAGAGAGACGTAGTTCTTAAATACAAGACAATAAAAATAAAGAATAAAACATAAAAATAGTGGAATGAAGTGGCTAAACAAACAAACATATAAGAATAAAAAGAATCAAGTGACAGCAAGAAAGAAGTAAAAATTAAAAGAAATAGAAATAGAAAAAAAACATATATAAAAGAATATCAAATTAAAGTAAAGTTCGATAAATGAGAACAAACTTCACAGGAATGCGGCCTTTCCCTTTTTTGTTTTATTTTACTTCAGTCGGAGTTCTCAGAAATCAACGAGTCCACAACCTGGGACTAACACTTGAACTCTATATGAGATACATAGATATTCGAATGTTCCATTTAAGTTCTTAACAATGAGTAAGTAAAAAAATTGAGAACATAATTTTCCTTTCCCCAATTAACAATTTTCATTTGTTCTAGTATATATTTTGTTTTGATCTCTTGGTCTTACCGGGTTTCAGGACAAGAATTTATCTAGTCTAATGGAGTATCCAGCTTCGTGCTGTTACTTTAAGTAAGATCACTTGGAGAAGGTGCAGCATTCCTCGTAAAAGCTGATGTGAGTAAGCCATAGTGAGGAGATCTTATTTGGGCTGCGAATACAAAATGTGATTTTGAATATTTGGTTAGGGTTTACTTCTAGGGAAAAGTATCCTCATGCCAGGTTGAGAAAACTTAGACATTCGAGGATAGTTTCTAGTAGGCATTCAAGTTCTCTCCAGTCATTCAAGTTCTCTCCATTTTCCCCAGTGTAAGTTCTTATATGTATCACTAACATAGAGTTTTGAAAACAAGAATAACCATACATAGATTTTTTAGAACAGTTGGAGAATGGTCTTTAAGGTCAGGTATTGACACGTAATGCCAAGCCTTAAATCAGACCCTTATTGGATGCAAGGCAAGTAACGAAATAATTTTTTTAAGAAATCAAAATAGATAAACAAATATACATTCTTTTGTAAGGAGGCTGTTTTCATTCAATTTAGTCATTCTAAAAGGCATGTTATTGATGGTTGAAGGAAAATTGCATATTTTAAATATTGTACCTAGGACGAAAATATAGAAAACAAAAACTTACCTCTCTCTTTAAGAAGACAAAAAAATGTAATGGCCATTAAATCCATGGAGTAGTTTCGTGTTTTCGGGATGGAATATATGTTTGTTTTGATAGATGGTGCAGGTATTTTCTGTGTTTCTTTTGTGTATGCAAAAACAATCCAAGTGAAGAAATCGTTACTTGTAGGAATAAATCTTAGTTGTAGACAAATCGAAGCAATCAGTTAAAAATATACAATGTCTTTACAGAGCGGACTTGAAAAGTCGAAAGCTGCGTAGGGGCTGGGGTTAAGAGAGTGTGTTAGCGGTCACTGGACAAGGGAGGTGATGAACGTTGAAGTTTATATATATATATATATATATATATATATACATTTAGATAAGTTATTTTTCTATGGAGCAACGATGTACATATGTATATATATATATATATATACTAGCAAAGATACCCGTGCTTCGCACGGAGCTTTGTTGCGCACTCGGGTACCAAAATCTGTGGGCACCTTTCCAGTAAGTTGATGTTGTAAGAGCAACGATTGCATAAGGTGATTAACATTTTAACTACCTCTTGTAGTGACTGAAATTCAATCAGGAACTTCACAAAACATTTTCATCAAAAAGGAAGGTTACTTGATGTTACATAGTAAATTTTTCATTGAAGTCATTTTCAACTCTTGCTTAAATTTTATCTTGCACATTCAATACTAAAAACTTACCACAATCAGATCATGTCAGTTTTTCCTCATATCCATTTCTCGAACTTTTCACTAAAGAGCCTCAGGGTAAACTACATTTCTGCTGCTTTGATTTGGAGCCAGAATGTAGAGTTTTTCTGAACTTCCTGTCCGGCTGATGGAGACGTAGAACATACCGTGACTGAAGCAGTCTGATGTCAAGTCTACGCCAATGGTGTTAAATGTCTGACCTTGACTTTTGTTTATGCTCATTGCAAAACACACCTTCACAGGAAATTGGAGTCTCCGGAATTTAAATGGAAGTACTGAGTCTGATGGAACTAAGGGGATCCTTGGCAGTAGAACGGTTTCGCCTTTGTAGGGACCACAGGAAATGGTGGCCTCAAGTACATTGGTGTGCAATCTGGTGATAACACATCTGGTTCCGTTTGTTATTTTTGGCGGTTCCAAGGATCGAAGAATCATGATTGGTGATCCAATTTTGAGATTTAAAATGTGTGGAGGCATTCCAGATATCTCCAAAGAGTTTAAAAACTCCACAGGGTAGTGAACAGCTTCATATTCATTAGTAGCTGAATCAACTGACTTGTATTGCTTTGTGTCTCCTGGAAATTCATCCATTATTGAATTGTTCAAATGATTCACATTGCTGTTTAATGGCAAAATAATAGCCCTCTCAGCAAGCCAATCCGGTGATTTTCCATTGTTTTGCAGGTCTGGGTACACTTTGTCTTTCAGTTGCTTCTGATTACCGACACATTTACCAAGCGCAGTTGGAATCTTAATTGTGTCAGGTGAAGAAGTGATAGGAAACTGACCATTACCGATTTGGAGAAGCAATTTTGAGAAGTCTGCTGCAGCTGTGTTATCAGAGATATAGGCTCTCATATTAGTAGTCAGTCTCTTCACTATAACGTGCCTCCAGAGATAGAATTGTTTCAAACTTGCATTGACAATGTTAGCCCTTGTGCCATTTTTAACCACTGGGAGGATTTGACGGAAATCACCGCAAAATAAGGTTGGAATGCCACCCATGGGATTCTTGTTTCCTGTGATGTCTTGCAGTGTTCGGTCAATTGCTTCATAAGCACTCTTGTGCGTCATTGGGGCTTCGTCTACAATTATTGCAGAGGTGTCTCTAATTACATTTGCCAAGGCTGAGTTACCAGTAATTTTGCAAACTGGCTGATCCATTCGATGAGTATCCAAGGGTACTTTAAAAGTGCTGTGAAGAGTGCGGCCACCTTGTAGTAGAGTAGCAGCAATGCCACTGAATGCTGTTGCAAGCACAATCTTTCCCATGGATCTAATCTTTGCAAGGATCAAATTGATTACAAAAGTCTTGCCCGTACCACCTGGAGCATCAAGAAACATCATGTTTTTGTTCATTTCATCTTGTGCTTCCAACATTGCCATGAATGAATTGTAAACTTCTCTTTGAGAATCGGTCAGTTTTTCTTGCATATTTTCTGCTTGTAGGGAAGTTCTTCAAGATTATAAGTAACTTCACGTTGATACTCTCTCGCGAGTCTTTCATCTCTCCCTTGCATTGGTGCAGGTAATCCATAGCTTGCCAATGGTTGACCGCACATAAGGAGAACTTTTTCTTCAAATAGACAAAGAGTTTTATTGTAGATGTCCTCATTAAAATCTGCTTCTGGATTGTTAACTTCTTGCCTGTATCTGTGAAGAATGTCTTCAGATATTACATCACGAAAAGCCATCCAGATCTCAAGAGGATTTCTTGGCTCACAGGCTGTTAAAATTATCACAAATAGGCTTCGCAAATTTGAAGGTGATTGAGTGGCACTTGCCTCTCCTACTGCTTGATGCAAGTGATGGTCATTTTCTAGAAGGCCTCGAGCAAGGCACGCTGCTCTGTATGTTTCAAACACCTGACCATTGTATGCTCGCAAATTTTGAAATGAAGTTGGACCAGCAACCTCATTGAGCAACAGGTGTAAGAAATAACACTCCCCTGCTTTTGGACTAATCGTGTAGATTCTCCCAATGCATGGTGCCTTCCATACATCATCATTTTCAGTACCTTCAACTTGTACCCCACGCATTCTTCTCATCCATTTCTTTGTCGATTTGTTCCAAGTGTAAAACTCAGGGACTTCTACGTATTTGAGACCCCTTGCAAAGTCATCCTCATGGCAGAGTTGAAAAAATGCTGTCAAAGTTGTGGCAGGCGGTGGACCTTGGGCTCGTTCCAGAGCAGTATCAGCTGAGAACATGACACGCTGCCCATTTTCAAGATGAACAGAAAGTTTTACAATTGGGGGGAAATGTTCATGGATGGGATGTTCCAATATCCTCCAGGCTGCCTCTGAACTGCCGACATACCTTGCATTCTGGAACTGCTGGATCTCATCCACAATGTGACTTTGTACTTGGCCTTGTTGGTTAGCTGCTCCATCAGTTCTTTGTAGTTCAAACACTGCTTGATCACATCCTTTATTCACGTATTTGAGGACATATTTGATGCTTTGGATCGAGCTGCAAATTTCTACGTTAATGTGAGCGTTGAACTGCTGAAGGAGGACCTTGTTGTACGGAACAATCCACTGGTTTGTTATTTCTTGATTAACATACCGACCATTTCTCTTCATCCTTATTGTACCAGTCTGGCCTCCATCTTCTGGTTTTCTTCGCCTGTACTTGGGGTAAGAGTCTTGGCCTTGCTTGGTACACTGAAGAAATTCTTTTGGGTATTTTTTGGAACATTTGTTGTCAATCATATATGGACAATTTGGATTAAATGGTCCACAAGGTCCATGCACCATATGTGCCATCACTTTAGCATGAAGATCAGGATCTTCCTCTTTGTCAGGGATCTCTGCAGATATGCAGAGATCCATTTTTTCTGGTAGAAGTTTGTCCTCTGGGGCCTGCCAGGTGAGGATGTGTGCATGCGGCAGTCCTCTTTTTTGATATTCAATACTGTACAGGAAAGCCCTCAACCTGCCAAATCCTCCCTTTCAAGTAACTTTTTTAGCTTCTGCCTGAAAACCCTGGCAACAAAATCTGGACGATCCTGAGGGTCTTGCCCTTGAAGACAATTTTCTGTAATTTCTGTCCACTTTGGATTTGTTGTGAACATGATGAAGAGGTCGGCTCGGCCCATTCGCCGAACATATGCCATGGCATCACTTTGACGCTCAAACATGTATCGAGGACCTCCTGTATAAGTTGCCGGAAGTACAACTCGTTGACCAAACTGTTCTGGATTCCCATCCTCCCTAAGAATTGAATCTCTCAAGTTGCTATAATTGTCAGCTCTCAGGGTCTGTTGCTCACGCCTCAGGAACTGTAAACGTTCTGTTTCAATCTTGCAGTACACATCCACCAGCCATTGTTGAAATAGCCTTCGGTACCAGAGAAAATAGTTTCCAGGCCGAGTCATTAAATGGTACGAATAAAATTGCTGTTGGGTAACTTTTCGCCCATTGGATGCCTTCATGTAGATGTTGTAAGATGGAGAACCATAGGGGTACATTAACGGGTACATTAAAGTATCGTAGAGGGGATGTAGTTCGGAGATCCATTTTAATGTATCATTTCTAAAACGCAAGACAATATCCCGGTTAGCTGTTGGTTCATTCTCCATTAATATTCCAATCTCATACGTTGTTGTTGGAGCATTGAATCGCCGTGGATGCTCTTCTTGCGGCCTTCGGTCTTCCCTTATGACAACTTTATGTTCTACCAAGTGTTCTTCTTCAATCCTCTCCTTTGTTGTTTTCAGCTGACAAATAAAGCTGTTGTTCTCATGTAAAAATTCAGTCAGACTTTGGAGAATGTCTCTATTAAGTCAACTGTCACGTCCCCGATTATGTAGTTCCTCTTCCAGACTATCCAAGAAGTAGACTTGAATAAACTTTGCTGTTCAAGGTGGTAAAAGACTCCCAATCTGGTGGCAAACCTGGCCTCGAATTCTAAAAGAAGGATTCCACCCATGTACTGCCGCAATTTTGTGACCAAATGATGTCATTGCAGAACACTTGTTATAACTGCGTAGATTTTGCAGAAAATCTTTAGAGATGGGACCATTGCCGGAGAGCAAATCTTGAAGCAACTGAGGCAGTGGTGGAAAGCTATCAAGCACAACTTTGCCAGAAGAACAACAACAACCAGGGGTTTCTCCTTTAAATTTTACAGCTGAGCAATGTTGACATACTTTGTCCATTTTTCCTATATCAGCTGTAGTGAGAGAGTCATTTTTGTTGTAGAGCAATCCTTTTCTATTGCAGTGTTCTATTTCATGGTGTCTCAAAGCAGTCATTCGTTGTCTAGCTGCCTCGTTTTCTGTCAATTGCTGGGGCAAAGTCATACTCTCTCTCCATGCAGCCTCTCGTTGTTGCCCTTGGTATAGGCGAAAGCTTCGTTGGGTTTCCGATTCATTCTGATGTCGTTGAGCCACTCTCAACTCACCTTGTGTACGTCTACTTACCTCATATAATTCATTCGATCGTAATATTGCTTCTCTTTCCAGTGCATATCTTTGCCTTTCTTGAATTTCATCTTGTGATGAATTTAACCGCCTTACAGCATGTCTAGTTCTGTCAACTTCACGTTGGGTTTCTCTTTCCAAATCTGACAGTCTTGCTCTCCTTTCTCTTTGACGTATCCTGTTAAGTTCTAGACGTCTTTCTCTATCTGAATTGTTTTCATTGGAGCGAATTGCAGCAACTCTTAGTCTATTAGCTTCCAATCTTTCCATTCTTTCTTCCTCACTTTCGTTTCTACTTCGTTTGGGTGGCATAATTTCGGTTTTAAACGGAATTGTTTAACGATATTAATGATTGTAAATTAATTAAGCGTAAAGGAAATGTATACTAACTGAAATGGACGAACTATAAATAATATTTCTGAATAGTACAATTATAAACAATTATATTGTACCTATTTACTATGCCTCCCCACGGGACAGAGTTAGACACCAGGGTCGTTTTTTAACGTGGAGAAAAGGTACAAAAATAAAAATTGTCTCAGTCGTGAAGGATTTCTCCTCCACCGAAAGAGAACAAGAAAATGAAGTGCAGCATCTGAAGAACAGATGGTATTTATTTGCTCCCCCACTGAGCAAATTAGGCACAAGGCCGTTTTTAATGTGAGGTAAAAACCAGCTCCCCTAAAAGGGGTCACTCTGGTTACCAAAAATAATAATTGTCCCAGTATAGAGGGTTTCCCCTCCATTGACTGGTACAAATTATCTTAAGTGCAGTATCTGCCGGAACAGATACTACACTTTGATCTTGACCAAAAGGAATGAATAAAAGCGACCTACGTGTGACTCATTACTTCCGGGTGTAAACGTCACAGTCTAAAAGTAATAATTAAAAAAAAAAGTAAATGTAAAATAAATGTAATACCAACTTAGGTTAACTAAGTAAACAGTACAATTAAAACAGTTCTATTAAAACAAATAATTACTAAGATCTAGGTAATTGTTAGTCTCATTGTTATGGTTTTAAAGAAAAAAATGTGTAAAAAAAAGTTCTGCTTTTGTGAGTACGTGTATTTCTTTTAAATTACATAACCTTTTTATTTTATTATTTATATCTCTTTTAAATTTATATATTTTGTTAGTAAACTGGAAGAAATTCAGTTGAATAAAACCTTGTTCGTGTTCTTTACGTTAAACTCATATTTTTATAAAAGGTTCATCCGGTTTAAAGAAAGCACTAAGTTTAAATAAGACTGGAAATAACTAATTCAATATATAAAGAGAAAAATGAAATAAATATAAGCTTTAAGTCTTAAGATAGTAATAATCAAAATGTAATAAATTATTTGTAGTTCAAATCTATGATAAACAGGCTTTCGAAATAGGCTCGACCAGAAAGATTAAATTGGAACGAAATTATAATCTCCGTGCCATTTTCAAAACAACCCCACAAAAGTAACGATATCCTGCAGTTGGTTAAATGACAATGGTTGTAAGAAAAATGTAAAAGAAAATGCGCTTATCTGTTTATTTTGACCTGTTTTATTTAATTAAAAAAAAAATTGGCTATAACTGGAAGAGAGCGTTATGTTTTGGGGGTTGTTTAAAAAATAGAATGGAAATAAAGTTAGTTCCGTTTTAATTGTGTTTAATTGCGGCAAGCGCTAACAAAATGGAAAAATCACTGTTTACATTCGAAATGTTAACTTTTATAGGTTTACAGGTTTGCTGACAAGGCTGGGGGTGTTTAATACAATTATTTTACTAAATTGATTTTTTTCATTTAAAAATAAAATTATTTATTTTTTAATAAAGTTTTATTTTAAAATATTTGTTTTTGTTTATTTATATAAAATTACGATAGTTGAATTGTATTCTTTCAATTATATCGGCAAGTAAAATATAAAAGATTAAAACGGAACGAAATTGAAATTTCCATTACATTTTCAATACAATCCCAAAACATAAAGCTTTGCTCGCCAATGAATTGTTTTGATAATATACGTAAAGTGAAATAAATCGAATATAAAATTAAATGAAAATATATTAAATAATTAAATGT
This sequence comes from Euprymna scolopes, assembly GCF_053919585.1. Classification (NCBI taxonomy): domain Eukaryota; kingdom Metazoa; phylum Mollusca; class Cephalopoda; order Sepiida; family Sepiolidae; genus Euprymna; species Euprymna scolopes. The sequence continues at coordinate 167,893,714 of NC_136488.1, read as the reverse complement.
TAAATAGATTTTGTAAATAGTACAGTTGAAATGATTAGAATATTTCCAATATGTAATAAGGTCGAGGTAATTAGTTAAAGAGATTTAATATAATGTGATATGCAAATGAGCATAAGTCATTCGATATGGGGGTGGTTTGTAGACTAGTATATAAAGAAATTATGCATATATTCTTATGTCTCCTATAACAGAAACATCCTAAAATGGGTTCTAATGTTTCTCTACCAGGAGAGATCTACCCTCTTACCTTCTTTATATTTCGTTGATGATGGAGAACTGTACACACAGACAGAAACACACGAACCCTATTACTTTATAAAAAAAAATATATATATATATATATATATATATATATATATATATATGTTTGTATGTGTGCGGTGTGTGCGGTGTGTGAATGTGTTTGTATGTGTGTTTCTCTTTGTGTGCTCGATATGTATTTATATTATATCTCTCTCCCTATATATATATATATATATATATATATATATATATATATACTAGCAGAAGTACCCGTCATTGACTGGGTTCAAAAACAGCCTACAGAAAATGAACTGTGATTGATAAAAGTATGATAGGTTATGAAAAGGAGGGGTTTGTAAAGAGATAGGTTTTGATACGCAAAAATTTAACATTAAGCAATATATGATGAAAGTAAAGATAATTTTCGCGAAAATATATTTTTTATATCAACTTTGTTTCCATTCGTAGCCAAAAGTGACCAAAAAAATGATGTTTCCTTACAAAGAGAAAATGTTATATATATAATAATATAAATATACGAGAAATAAATGATACCATATCAATAAAAGTTACTTTTATGGGAGAAAATTTCATTGGTTTGTATTTTTAAGTAGTTTGTAAAAAAAAAATTTTAATTTAATTTACGAACCGGTTTTAAAAAAATCAAAATGGCAGCGACTTTGAAATGGAGAGCCCCGTTTTCAATTTGAAGGAGGGAGCATTATTTGTTAACAATTTAAGACAGTTCCGTCAACGTAAGGAATATTTATAAACATATTTAAATGTTTTCCGTTATTTTGTGCTTGAGGAATATTCGATTATGGCATGTGTAGTTTATATATAAAAATTCATTTAAGTAGTTATCGCCTCAAATTTCGTTTTAATTTCGGTTCGCTGAAATTATTTCAAGTAAAAATATTAAAAACTATTTCAAAACAAAAAAATAAACATGAACTGAACTTTTATTGACTATGGTAACATTTATTTCTTGTATATTTGTTTTTCGGGTAGTCGTTTGTTGGCTTTTCTGCTAAACACTCTAACTAAATAATATCGACGAAATATGGAAAAACAAAGAAACAAAAAAGGTTATAAAAATAATGAAGCTTTACTTACTTTAGTAAAATAATTCGAAACAGTAAAATGGGATATTAAAAAAGTAAACACGTAATTACTTTAGTTTTTTTAAAGCAAAGAATCGATATAAATATGAATGAGAAGAAAATGGGGCCGTTTTCAAGCAGAACATCTTCGTTTCAGTTTTACAATATTGACCGGTGTAGTATTGTGCCGTCGGATTCAGGGTTGTACTATTGTAATGTAAGGAACACGCAGAAAGGTTTGTAATAACTGAATTCCTTCTAGTACACTGACAAAAAAGCTTAAACAGATATATAAATAAAAATAAAAAGGCTATATAACTGTTTTTAAAAAGACACGTAATCACGTGCGCAGGATTTTTTTCTTCTTTTGACACTATAACAAGTAACGTTTTATTTTTTATTATTTATCTATTCATCTATTTTCGAAAGCGTGCCACGTGTGAGTGGAGAATATAAAAAAAACAGAGTTATGCAAAATTTGTGACGAGAATTGTCTAAAGTTCCGACATTTTTTTTTTTTTTGGCTTTCACTTTAATAAGAACGTGAATTTCTGAGGCGAATTTATTCGACACAATATGATACAACTCAAAAAATAAATAAAAGCTAATGTGAATTAAGATTAAAGTTAAGGTGTTATTGTGGACCCTCACCCCTTTTAAAAAACCTTGTTAAACTTTGTGATATATTTACATTCTATGGAGTTCAGGCGCGAACGAACGCCCAATAATTTTATTATACCATATTTCTTCAAACTGAAACATAATTATCAAAATATACTTACGAAAATAGATATGAAAAGTCTTTGTTAAAGTTTGTGCTATATTTCCATGGAGTACAGGCGCGAACGCAAACCCCACAATTTTATTATACCATCTCTATTTAAGTTGAAACATACTTATCAAAGTATTCTTATGTACATCTATATCAAAAACCCTTGTAAACTTTTTTTCATTTTTTATTTCCATACTTTGGAGGCCAGCTGCGAACGCAGACCCCACAATTTTAATGAACCACCGTTCTACCATATGAAACATACCCATTCCTGATCCTCGATACATCTTCTATCATTATATGTAATCAGTATTCTAAAATAGTCAACCGGTCCTGCATATTACCTTAAACTATATCCAGTGGTGAGGCCCGAGCTTGCGAATTTTGGGGAGTGTGGAGCCACCCTTTAATTGCCATTGCTCCCAAGTCCACTCTGACTCGGAGTGGTTCTACCTGTTAGGGTCCCAACTATGGGTTTAATAGAAAACGACTTGAACACTACAAATATATTCTATTAAATAAATCTTCTTCCGAATCTTTGGGTTCGGCATTAAATAACCTGAAAAGGGTTGATATGCCGTAAAACAAAAACAAACAAACAACAAAATAGTCAACCAAATAGGAGCCTATTCGTAACCACACACACACAGACACACACACACGCACAGAGCTTTATTTTATATATATATATATATATATATATATATATGTTGGTCTATGTACAGTATGTGCGTGTGCGTGTGCGTGAGTGTGTTTGTATATGTGCTTGTCTTTGTATGTACGATATGTATTTATATAATCTCTCTCCCTATATATATATATATATATATATATATATATATATATATATATATATATATATATATATAGGTAGATAGATAGATAGATAGATATATTATTCAATTTTCACGCCAAACAAGGCACAGTGCCACTTTGAAATAGGGGCTACTATCGGGGACATGCGTTGCGGGGGTATTATGAAGGGAGATGAATAGCGAGATGTCTGTTCACATTACACATAAACTTCTGCATATCAGTACAGTTGGGAAAATAGAATCCCGAAAGGGAGTTTCAAAGTCTAGCAGTTTTGGGGAAGAAACTATTGAAGTAGAATGCTTTCTTACACCTAGGGATCTCTACTGTGAAGGGGTGGGATTTAGCTGCTTGTCGTGTTTGTTGGGGATATACACGTCGAGGAGGTACAAGTGCTTGTAGTTTGTCAGAGCATTCACCATTAAAGTATTTGTAGAACGGGTATAGAGATGCAACATTTCGTCGATGGGACAGAGTCTGAAGCTTAGATGATAGTTCACGACCTATCAGGTTGGCGACTCTCTTTTGAACCCTGTCAAGGAGTGAGAGACAAGTAGCAGATGCACCAGCCCAAATGTGAGAACAATACTCCATACATGGGCGAATGCTAGCCTTATAGAGGTACAGGATACTTTCAAGCGTAAGCAGCTTTCTAGCACGGTAGAGAGAGCCCACTTTTTTCGCAGCAACCTTGGCAATATATATATTGTATATATATATATATATATATATATATATATATATATAAACTTATGAAGTATAAATTTATTTTTTGTCTATATTAGACAAATAGTTTAGTGCAACTAAATCGTTGCTCTTTCGAAAAATTATTTTATTTTTACTCGCGTATTATTTATAGAAACATTTGATTTAAAAAAAGAAAGCATGTTTGATTGATTAAAATGTCGATGATGGTAAGTGGAGTTATCAACGTAATTCGAGAAACATAATTACATCTTTTTCTGTACGTGTCGATTATTTGTCTTTTTTAGCAAAATATGATTTGTTAAGAAACTGGAGCATACTTAATATTCTTTGAATTTTCCCAAAATAAAAATGTTAACTTGAAAGTGTTTTTTGAAATAAAAGAGATTGAAATAAATTTAGTGAAAAACGTAATTGAATCTGTCTGCGTATGTAGATTGCTCCTCATAAATTTTTTCTTGAATATAAATTTGAAATCTAGTGAGTGTCAATGAATCCAATGTTTTGAAATACATATATTATTCTATTGTGGCTTGAGATTTAGTATCCGTATTTTCTAAACCGAATATACACTATTATTTGCACTAATTGAACTATTGTACTATTTATTTGACGCTTTATCATTTAATTGCAACAAAGAAAGTAAAGACAACCTTTCGATAGGTAAGATTTCTTTTACAACTGTTTTTTTGCTATATTTTATTTATTTATTATTTTATATATAACGTTTATATTCGATCTAATACATCTTTTCCGTATTGCATCATGTGCCGATTTGCAAGTCAGAAGAACACATATAAACTTATTTATATTTATATTTTAATGAGTAAGTAATTAAATGTTTTCTATATTTTTTATTGGTTAATTATTAAAATCAAGAGTCAATAAACATAAAAACATACCTTGTTTTAAATAGAACTCCGATTAAAATCTTAAAATAAGACTCGTAAGCATAGTTTCTGTTTAGCACATTCAGACAGAGACAGACGTCCGCTTAATTTCTTGTTACACGTATATTGAACAACTAAAACCAAAAGGGATCTTATATCATAAAAATAAGGAAAAATTCAAAATTACAGTCGAAGAGCAATAACTCATAAACATTTTTGTATATGGTTCAAAGGAAAATCGATAATTTCAACATTTGCTTTAACTCATATTTTAAAATTTCCAGGAATTATTCTAGATAGTGTTGGAAAATAATTTTTTCTCCTGCTTAAAATGCCTCCTCCCCCACGAGGGCTGAGTTAGACACAAGGTCTGTTTTTAAAAATCAAGCTCCCCAAAAAGGGGGATTCTGGATAGGAACAAAAAATTGTCTTAGTCATGAAGTAATTTCCTCCATTGACCGAGGGCCGAAAAGGTTAAGTGTTGCATCAGAACAGATACTACAACTTTGACAAGACATCTTGGGCGTATGACAGACGCAGAAGTGTGTCATTCAATTCTCCATGCTGAATAAAATTAAACGGATTAACATTCGTCGATACCTGTTAAATGTTTATAAATGCAGTTGGTGTCAGCACAATTAAGATATGGATTTGTCGATGTCAGAGTGGCAACGGAGATGTGAATGACAAAGCACATTCAGGACGCCCATGCATAGATACGATCGAATCGATGGCAAAATTGCATTTCGAATGCGTGCGTCTCTGTAGAGAAATAAATTCTTATAAGGTCAGAATTGAATCTAGACTTGCATTTACTCTCCATCGATGGCAATTTACTGATTAAACATATTTCAATAATGTTCTTGATCATTTTTAAATAATGCTACATAAAAGTGTACGATAAGAGTCTAAAAGTAATGGCTCCTTTTTTTTATTCTGCTCAAATGGATCAAAGAGGATTGTAAATTGCATGGTTTTGATCGGTTTAACTGACAGCTTCATTTCTTACAGATCTGTATGAACGCTAAAAAAAACAATTCTAGTCCTATAGAAACATTTTTTACATAGGCATAACCACTTATAAAGGCCCATAGACCACTCGAGGATAAGGGTTAAGAGTGTACAGTAGTCAATTTGACAATATAGTAATTCGGTAAATTTAACTTAAATGGAACGGCTCATCAAGAACTTGTTTACGTTGGACTTGAAAACAACCATATTGTCGTCAGCTGAAAATCAGGAAAACGGAAGACAAGTCCACAGGCGTGCAGTTCTAAAAAAGAAGCTTTGTTCATGCGTCATAGAATTCCAAAATTGCTTATATTCATTTAGGACGGTGATTGCAATGGAGTTAATTATATTTCGGAGGATAAAACGTCGCTCGTTTTCAGGGTATAACTCCCATCTTTGTAGCTCTTCAACATTTTATAGTATGCTTACCTTTTAAAACGACTCATGTATGTACAAGTTTCATTAATCCAAATATTTTATTTATTTTATTTTATTTTTGAAAAGACATTAACATAAACGTTGTACTTCTATTTACGGTCTTGAATCTACAAACTATTTCCATGCATTAGTATCCGAAGTTTTCAGTGTTTTTTTTTTAACCATTGTCATTAATAAACATCCGCATATGGATATTACAAATAAGTGTGTTTAATTTCTCTTCGTAATTCTCGTAAAAGTACGAACACCTATTTGCTTGGTATGCATGTTAAAAATGTTTTTTCTATCTATTAATTAAACTAGCAGATCGGCTGGCGTTGTACGGTCGTAATATATGAATTAATATTATATTTTTATTCATGCAAATTTCTTGTTTATTAATATTATAGAGCCAATACTCTATTAATTATTATTCAATATATAGTAAAGATTGTCAAAGCATAAAAAAACATATATCTTGGCCTCTATCTGCTAGAATCAAGACCAGAACGATTAACCTTAGTCGCTATGTATCTCTCCAGCGCTGTTGCCGTCTGAACTACCAGCAGATGAAAGCGAGTGTGCATGTGTCTATATAGGTGTCAGTTTGTCTCTTATGGAATCCGAAATGGTATCTAAGGACATATGGTAGTTGGTTAAAGCCCAGAAAGGGGTTCCTGATTGAGTGATTGATTGATTAGAAAAGAAATGTTACATTTAATTGACTGACGGACTGATTGAATTAGACACGTTAAATTAATTGATTGATTGATTGAATTAGAAATGGTAATTTTAATTGATTGATTTATTAAATTAGAAACTTAAAATTTATATGATTAATTGATGGAATTAGAAAAGTTAAATTACATTCATTGATTGAATTAGAAATGTTAAATTTAATTAATTGATTGATTGATTGATTGAATTAGAAATGTTAAATATAATTGATATCATTAAAAGCTATCAAAGTCAACCAAGAGCTGCTCAATATTCTGGCTTAATGGATCATTTAGCAAGGAATGAAGATGGTTATTCTGGTGTACCAGTTATTCTACCATCTACATTTACAGGAAGTCCTAGGAATCTACAACAGCTTTATCAAGATGCAACGGCAGTTTTCTGTGACCTATTTATTACTTAGACGTGTTATCCAAAATATCTTGAAATATTAAACAACTTGGGGTCATCAGAACTTTCACAAAATCGATGTCAATAATGTCACACAGTTTTTTAAAATTCACAGTCTGACTCCCAAGAACCTGCTGATTCACCCAAAGCAGCTGATCGACGTCCCTGTCACAGCCTCAATCATCACCTGACAATATCAACAGCATCAGTTACGATCGCATTGACCTTCAATAAAAGTTTAAACTAAAGTTCTTTGTTCTACTTGCTTCCATACGTTCATTTTTGTAATATAACAATAAGGAATTTCTTACTGATGTGTTTTAAAAGATTTTAACTACCGTGGAATTTCCACGGGTCCTGCTAGTATTAATTAATATAATTAGAAATGTAAAATTTTACTGATTCATTAATTGAAATAGAAATGTCAAATTTAATTGATTAATAAATTGAATTAAAAAGTTTACATTTAATTGATTGATTAATTAATTGAATAAGAAAATGTTAAATTTAATTGCTTGATTGATTAAATTCGAAAAGTTTAATTTAATTGATTGATTGATTGATTGATTGATTGAATTAGAAGTGTTTTATTTAATTTATTGATTAATATTAAAGAAAAATACAATTTGATAGAGTTTTGTATTGTATTGGAAATGTTACCTTTATTCATTTATTAATTGAATAAGAAATTGTTAATTAAATTTATTGATTTGTTAATTAAATAAGAAAGTGTTAATTAAATTTATTGATTTGTTAATTAAATAAGAAAGTGTTAATTAAATTTATTGATTTGTTAATTAAATAAGAAAGTGTTAATTAAATTTATTGATTTATTAATGAATAAGAAATTTTTAATTAAATTCATTGATTTATTGGTTAAAGTAGAAATGTAAAATATCATTGATTTATTGAATAAGAAGCTGTGAGAATTCTATAACATATTTACAAATGGTTTCCATGCATCTTATACTCAGAATAAGTAGTGTTTTTTTTCTTCAGATCAATAAATTATATTGTTTACACACGTATGATTATCGATATGATCCAGGATTTTTATAAATATTTCCAACATTCTGAATTATAAAGTTCTTGGAATTAAGAATAGTTTTTTATCTGTAAAAAAAATGTTGTTTTTTTTAAATAGTTGATTCACCGGATACTCATATTAGTCGATCATTGTCCGTTCAGATTTCCGCTAACTGTTTTCTCGCTAAGCGAAAAATAATTCACAAATATAAAACTTGGAATAGATTTATTACGTTAGGTACAAAAATAGAAGTCCGTGTCTGATAGCGACAACTGGTAATTGAGTTTATAATGACAGCTTCACTATTCATTTGCAAACACAAGCTTCCACTGATTGCAAACAGTTTCTCTTTTCTCAAACATGCGCGAAGAATAGTAATGTTTGAGCTACGCTAAAATACAAACATGACCGTACGATGCTTCTAGCAAAACTGAATACTGGGAATAGATTATTAACGTCGTCACCTCAAAAGATTTCCTGTTCGATCTTCTGCTATTTGGTTTCTAAATGCAAAATCTTGATAGGTTCATACTTCTCGTTCAAATTTGAGTCCAATGTAATTGAATACTCTGATAATATTGTTCGTATGAATCGGAATATAAGTAGTCTGACATGAAATACTGAAAGGAACTTTTCAAAAGTAATACCTCCTATTTTTATCTAGCCGAAATAGATGAGCGGATACTGCAAATTGCATTGTTGTCATGACTTTATTATGCATTCATGGCTTGAAATTTTCATCTCTTTGTTGCAGATATTGATGGTATCAGAGTCTAAGTAAACAACCCGAATCATTGATATAGGTTAGAAACAAATGTATGTCATTGAATTTCTCCATCCAAAAAAAGAAAAAAGAAAACCTATCAACATTTACTGGCGCATGTCAAAGGTTTACAAAACCGATTTAGTGGATGTCAGTACAGTTTGGAGATGGGTTGGTAGATTTAAGAGTGAGGACAGAGAGAAATAACAAAGCGGACTCCAAAATTTACAAAAGTGGTATTTACAGACCCAGCAAATGTGCATTAAGAATAACTGTGACTATGTAGAAAGAAAAACGTCTGGAGTGCAAATGGGAGCTCGTTTGATTGTTACCACTCCCCGCCTTCGTAATCCTTCAACGTTTTAGTTGTGGAGTATAAATGGAGAAGGCAATACTTTTGGAACAACCTTCTAGGATTGACCTTATCTTATATGATTAGGCTCCATGTTTTGATAAACTTCTGATATTGACCTCATAATTATATGAGTATATCATATAACATATTAGGATCCATATATGAGTATATCATATAACATGACATAGGCTCCATGTTTTGATAAGCTTCTGAGATTGATCTTATCATAATATCATATACCATGAGATTAGGTTTCATATTTTGATAAGCTTCTGGGATTGACCTTATCATTATGTGATATACCATGACATTAGGCTCCACATTCTTATAGGCTTCTGATATTGACCTTATCATTATTTGATATATCATGACATTTATTTATGTTGGACTTGAAGACATCCAAGTTGTAGTCAGGTGGGAAACAGGCAAACGGAAGAGAGTTTCACAGTCGTGAAGTTCTTAGAAAGAAGCTTTGTTCATGGAATCTACGTTTTGATTTAGGCACAGATAAAGAGTGGGGAAAATTATTGACATTGATTTCAGCTAGACAGGTGTTTTTCATGAAAGATTGGCGATGGGGGCAGAGAATGGAGCTCAGACGAGCACTTGCCATGGAAATAACGATAAAACAAAGACAGGCTCGCAACGTCTCTTCTGTGGGAGAGAGAACGCAGGGAAGAGAAAAGGGCATCCCCCACTAAGCCACGAAGTCTATTTTATACTTTGTCAAGGCAGGATAGGCTATTTTTAGCAGCTCCCGCCGGATGCGACAGCAGTACTCTATCCTTGGACGTACTTGGCTTTTATATAGATAGAGAATTGCATCAACAGTGAGATATCTTATGGAGCAGTAGAAGGATCCTACCATTTTTCCAGCGAAATTGGCAACAGACTTGATGTACGTATTCCATTTCAGATCAAGAGTAAAGATCAATCCCAGAAGCTTATCAAAACATGGAGCCTCCCAAAGACGAGAGTCATCCATTTCAATTGATGCCAGATGGGAATCAGAGCGTTTATGATGTAAAGATAGAAGCTTGGTTTTGGATGCATTAAAAGTGACCAGCCACCTCTTCTCCCACTGTATCACGCGCTCAAGATCAGAGGAGAGAGAGAATTAGAGAGAACTTTGTCATTTACGGCCTTTGATGTGTTGCCATAGATGGTCGTGTCATCAGCATAGATGTCAACGAATGATTAAGTATGTTTTGGGAGATCATTAATGTAGATCAGGAAGAGAGTTGGGCCCAGGATGGACCCCTGGGGGACTCCAGCATTAATACAGTGGGCTTCTGATTTCTGCCCATTAACCACTACTCTTATGAACCTATCAGAGAGAAATTATTTAATGATTGAGAAAACATTTCTAGTAATACCGTAGCTGGAAATCTTGAGAAGTAGGCCTTTATGCCATACCTTATCGAAGGCCTTCGATATGTCAAGAGCAATTGCCCTGGAAAGGAAACATTTGTCAAGAGATTCACTAATCCTATGTGATATAACCGTCAGCACATATGCGGTAGATCTTGCAGAGCGGAAACCATATTGCATGTCACTAAGAAGGTTGTTTCATTGTCGCATAGGATAGAATTAGCTGCAATGTTCTTGGCAAATAGTCTGGCCATGTCTGATGCTGACGAGATGACCTCAGGTCCATTGATATAAGTTGGGATAGAACGCACGCTTCTGTTCAAGATCCTGTTTACTATTTGCCAGAACTGGTTGGAACCAAGCCGCTGCTCAGCTACTTTGGATTTAACAGACTGGGCATATAGCTCTCTTGCATTTTTATTACTCTTTTACAATGGTTGCTGGCAGTCCTGAAGGCAGCTTTAGTCTCAGTACATCTATTACGTTGGTAGCTATGGAAAAAGTGATTTCTGTGCGCAATGGCAGCGGCACATTCTGGGAAGAACCATGGCTGGCTGTTAGGTTTTTGTTGGAATTTTTTTCCATGGTATGTATCGGTCTATGCCTACAATTAACCATTCGGTCAGGTCTGATACTATAGAGGACACATCCTTTTTAAACATAGAATGCAGAGATAGGTCAGATATGAATGTACGGAAGCTATCCCAGTCAGCCATTGAATATCGATATACAGTACGGTGGAGAGGTACGTCTGAAGACTTATTACATTTTATTTTTATCTTAACTGCTACAACAGAGTGGTCAGAGGATCCAAGAGGAGATAGAACGGAACATGAACACAGCTCATGGGAAGTTGTGAGGAAAAGGTCTAGAAGGCTTGCATATTGACCGGTATTATTGGACACATGGATTCGTGAACAATTTCAGTGAGGTCATAGGCAATGGCAAAATCATGACAGAACCTCCCCTCGTCATCGGTTTTATTTGAGTAGTTCAGCCATTCCACATTATGGACATTGAAGTCATCGCAAATGTGAATGTTAGCCGAAGGATGAGCAGACAGAATGTGGTCAATTTTCTCAGATATGCTCTTAAAGATAGTAACCCCACTGTTGTGGGGGCGATAGAGGGCAAATATAAATGCAGTGGCGTAAGCTAGTGCAACCCGGAAGCACATATGAGGTAAATTAGGGTGTTCTCTGGAGATATCCCTACCACATGGAAAGCCAGCTTTGATGGCGATCTTGGGGGTCAGATTTAGATATTAAGTTAGAGTATCCTTTAATTATGAATTCGTCTAGAGAAGTGGTTGGCCCTATGCCAGTTTCACTTATTAAGAATATGTCCGGTTTCGTCTCCTGTAATTGTGTTTCAACCTCTGGAAGGTTGGAACGTAGACCCCGGATGTTGGAGAAGGGGACCTGGTAGTAGGGCTCTACGTTGGAGGATGGGGTTCTAGGTTTATTCGTGTTCCTTTTTTGGAGATTTGTCATAATTGTTGAGGTTTTCGGGTTTGTGGAGCAGGTCGGTAGACTTGGTTGGAGCAGGACAGAGAGGGAAAATGAGAGAGGAAAAGACAAGAAAAATGTAGTGGTGCAAAGACGGGGTTTACTCTTCGGTGTTAAAAAGGAAAATGCTTATTTTTTGTTTGCCGATATAGCTTGCCGCATGCACTCGCCTGGATTAGTGAAATCAAGTAAAAACGTTTAATGGCAGCTTTCGTCGCCTTTCTGTTGATCGCATTCTCTAATCACACACACACACCCACACACACACACACACACAATCTTAAACATGCGCACTCTGACAGTAATGCGCATACATCGACACATCTAATTAACTCTTCCCAATGTTGTCTAATCATCTAAAACTTATTTATTTAAATACGTCCAACATTTTCATTAAATTTCTTCTTGAATTTCAATGCAAACTAATTAATATTGACTCACATTAATAGATGTTCATCCAATATAATTTGAGTTAATCAGGCGGATGTTTCCATTACAATTTAACACACTTGTTGATAATTAACCATTTAAAAATTTATCGAATCAAACTTCCATTCAATATTAGTTAATGAATCTCACTTGTCCTGTTAGGAATTTCAAAATATAAACAAACATTGGGTTTTCCTATTTGTGGAAATTTCTTTTGCAAACAGATAAAATATCTCTTTTATAAATTTACGCGTTTTAATTCGTTACATGATTTGTGTTTATTATATAATATTACTCCTGTTCTTTCACATTATATCAATAAGCTAGCTTCAAAAAAGGTTTCCCAATATCTCCTTTCCCCAAAAACCTTCCACGTACGAGAAACATAAAAATGAACCTACAAACTAGTTCTCAACGGAAAAATAGTTGCGCATAACTTGACCGTTTGAATATAAATATTTTGATTTATATTTTAGATCTGGAATGTAATTGTTCGAATTTGAAGTCTGTTTTCTAGAAATAAATTGACCGCGAAGAAAATAAAACGAAAAAATGTTACCAAAAGTGCTACGCATTTATTATAAATAAAAAACATTGGTAAATAACAAGTCAAAACGTCCATTGCATTACAAAAAATAATAAAGTGGATCGTTAATCAATGGTTTTTTTTTTTTTTGCAAATCAATATGCAAATTAGTAAATGTAACGATACTGAATGTAAGCACTTGATCATTATATATAGCGTGTGAATTATTTAAGGATGAACTGTAAACATTGAAAGGTGACACTTTAAAGAATAATCTAAGTGGAACTTATCTTTGTTTTGTTATAATTAAATAGACAATACTATTTTGATTCTTTATTTTATTTTATTGAAGCTAATAACTTCCAATTAATTGATTTACCAAAATTAACGTCGTATAATTGAGGGATTAAGATGTTTATATCCAGTAAAGTAAGGATTATCAATATGGACATACCTCAATTTATATGATCCATATATGCAACTACCAACATTTTATTTCTAATAAGAATGAAATACGTTTAAGTTTAAGAAAGCATTTATGCATAATTGAGTAAAACTAAAAACATTTAAGTGTAACAAATAATTTTTTTTCCACTACTGAGATATTATGAGTTCAAAATAGATTTCGTAGCCTTGTAGATGCCCTTTTTTCTTCCCTGCAACATCTATCTCGCAGAAGAGATGTTGCGAGTTTGTCTCTTCTGTATCGTTATTTGCATGGCAAGTGCTCGACTGAGCTTCAATGTATGCCCCTCTCGCCAAACTTTCACAAGAAACACTCGTCTAGCTGTAAACACTATCAATAATTTCCCCCACTCTTTATCTGTGCCTAAACCTAAACGTAGATTCCATGAACAAAGCTTCTTACTTAGAACTGCACGCCTGTGGAATTGTCTTCCGTTTTCCTGCTTTCCAGCTGACTATAACATGGTTGTCTTCAAGTCCAACGTAAATAAGTTCTTGAAGAGCCGTTCCACTTAAGTTAACAAACTTACCGAATTTGCATTACTAACGATTACTATATTGTCCAATTGACTACTGTACACTCTTAACCCTTATCTTCGAGCGGTCTCTGTGCCTTGATAAGTGGTTATACCTATGTAAAAAAAAACATAAGAGTTACAACAAAAAGAACTTACTGAAAAACGCATGTACATATAGTAAAATGCTAAATTGTATATCTGAAAAATGTCTAAAAAGCTTTATTATATATTCATAATATTAATAAGACGAAAAATAATTTATTTTATTTAATTATTTGTTGACTATTATCGCCATATTCTAGTTCATGTTTCACGACGTTTCTGTTAATTATTCATCTGGCCTTCGTCAGGTGGGGTTAACCGTGACGGGATAGGAATGTCGAATCCTACCCAACGCAAGTCAGAGGATTAGTATGCCGAACCCTGGTGAGATTACGACAACTACGAAAGGCAATAATTACTGTGGATGCACTTGGAGGATATTATGGGGTCGGAAGAATGCGTTATCTTACAGAATAAATGTCACGATATATACCATATAGACCACTGGAACATGTAGTTAATGTTTTTGTTCTATTTATTTATTTATTTATTTCGTTTTTGCACTTGTATTAAACAAAATCACTGATTGAAAGTTAGAAACCTCCATTTTTGCACATCATTTCAGCGTTAGACTTTTCCAATATTTCCGTAAACTAATAACTGATCGCTTATTTGATAATTGTAGTTTACTTTAATATCACGAGTAATAACAAAATATTGAATGAAGATCTGCATTTTTGTGTTCATTTTTTGGAGAAATTATATTGTCCTTTAAAAATTATATAATTGTGTAGAGGATCAGTTAAGTAATATCTACTATGAGAACTTTAGATTTAGCTAATATAGGGTTATTTTATTAATTATATTTACAAACGATAGTTTGGTATTTAGCTATTTAATATTTTAACAATTCATATATATGTGATTCCGTATGCTTCTTTGTGCCAACAGTCTCTTTAAAATATTTTATAAATATAAAATTTTATAAATTTATAAAATTTAAAAAAATTTATTGGAATTTTTTTATAATTTTAATTTTGGACTCGCAGTTCTTTTTGTTTTATTTTATTTTTACACGTAAAAACAGAATGATTACTTACAAACATTCCTGAGCTGAATCAGATCTTATTTCCATGGAAATATTGATGTTTACTTCAGTATCATCTCATCAGCGTTTTTATTATAGGCTTATAATTATCAGGTTCTTAAAGTTCAATTCTTATTTTTTAATCTGTGTAAATTTTTAGTATTATTTATTCGCCTCTGAAGAGTTGCGTGATTAAATAGAGGCAATATTTTCCATTGAGATGGCGAGAATGGGAGTGAGAGTGAAAACAAAATATTGGAATTAGGATAAATTATTAAAACCAAACAGAAAATTTAAAAAATACGATTGCAATATGATTATTTCCTTAGGTCATTTGAGTGTAACTTACCAATATTACGAATAATACCAGACATTTTTCCATTGGACGTTGTATTAGTAAAAATTTGGAATACCATTTAAGCAATATATATTTAAAAGTATATTTATATTACACCAGAAAACAATGTATATATACGCACATCTATATATATATATATATATATATATATATATATATATATATATGTATAGAGAGAGAGAGAGAGAGAGAGAGAGAGAGAGAGAGAGATAGATAGAGGAGACAATAGGAGTGGAAAATTAATTCACAAAAACTATATATTGGAAAATATAGAATGAGTCATTTATTTAATAATATTCCCCAATTTATTTAATATATCCCCCAATTTATTTAATAATATCCCCCAATTTATTTAATATATCCCACAATTTATTTAATAATATCCCCCAATTTATTTAATATATCCCCCAATTTATTTAATAATATCCCCCAATTTATTTAATAATATCCCCCAATTTATTTAATATATCCCCCAATTAATTTAATAATATCCCCCAATTTATTTAATATATCCCCCAATTAATTTAATAATATACCCCAATTTATTTAATATATCCCCCAATTTATTTAATAATATCCCCCAATTTATTTAATATATCCCCCAATTTATTTAATAATATCCCCCAATTTATTTGATATATCCCCCAATTAATTTAATAATATCCCCCAATTTATTTAATATATCCCCCAATTAATTTAATAATATCCCCCAATTTATTTAATATATCCCCCAATTTATTTAATATATCCCCCAATTAATTTAATAATATCCCCCAATTTATTTAATATATCCCCCAATTTATTTAATAATATCCCCCAATTTATTTAATATATCCCCCAATTTATTTAATAATATCCCCCAATTTATTTAATAATATCCCCCCAATTTATTTAATATATCCCCCAATTTATTTAATATATCCCCCAATTAATTTAATAATATCCCCCAATTTATTTAATATATCCCCCAATTAATTTAATAATATCCCCCAATTTATTTAATATATCCCCCAATTTATTTAATAATATCCCCAATTTATTTAATAATATCCCCCAATTTATTTAATATATCCCCCAATTTATTTAATAATATCCCCCAATTTATTTAATATATCCCCCAATTAATTTAATAATATCCCCAATTTATTTAATATATCCCCCAATTTATTTAATAATATCCCCCAATTTATTTAATATATCCCCCAATTTATTTAATAATATCCCCCAATTTATCTAATAATATCCCCCAATTTATTTAATATATCCCCCAAATAAATGCATGTTTATCCTTATTAAACAAATGGTTAATTCTATATGTTCGAATATATATATATATATATATATATATATATATATATATATATATATAGTGTTTGTGAATTCATTATTCACTCATATTGTCTCCTCTATAAGCTCCATTGAAATGTGTTGAGCTTTATATTATCCCGATAAGTCTCCTCTTATAGAATGCAATTTACTCTCTTCTTTTATCTACCCTCGTTATATATATATATATATATATATATATATATATATATATATATATATATATATATATACTAGCATTTCAGCCCGGCGGTGCCCAGGTATTTGGAGGTGTATGTTGACCAAAAACAAAAGCGGTCAATTTTTTTAACTTTGACCTCTATTATGAACCCTTATCATTTATTGTTTTGGGCTCTAATCAAGTTATTAAGTTAGATCCATGTCCAAAGAACCTATATTCAAACGTTCAAGTGTTAAGACCAAAAATTGTTGGAGGAGTGGGGTAGAGTGCTCAAAGGTCAAATAATTCAACTTTGTCCCCTTAACAGCCAAATCTCTGTTCGAAAACCAATCACAAGGATTTTTCAAAACCTCAGTACCCTGTATATCAAATTTCGAGTCTGTAGATTGAAAATCGATAGAGTTATTGCGTAGGGAAATGTACACACACAGACAGACAGACAAACACAGCCACACAGACACGTTCACTTATATATATATATATATATATATATATATATGCGTGTGTGTGTGTTTGTGTGTGTGTGTGTATATATATTTCGTGGTTAAATTTTAAATTCTGAAAAAACAACTTATAGAGACATATATTAGATTTAAGAATTTGTTTGACAAAGGAATATATATATATATATATATATATATATATATATATATATATAAGGGGTTATTTTAATTTCCTTAATCCATGGATTTTCAACAATGGCTCATATGAACTGACTTATCTCAACTAATTAAGGCACCTTTAAATATACACTCAAAATAAAAACCAAAACTCACTTAAATAAGTAACCCTCCAAACATTCTATATTTTCACACCATGACTTGTCTCTATCTCCACTACATCCGCTCACCCATCCGCACAGCAAAAACAGCACTCCCGTCCCCTATCACGCACACCTCCATTGAAAATCACAAGAATATCCATTTCCCATTTGAACTTAAAATCAAGAGGTCAACCCTTTTAAAGAATACTAAAATACAATTCCTCCCCCCCGCCGACAAATTTCATTAAAAACCTGTATGCTCGCCTAATTTTTACCCTCCCTCTCTCTGTACCCTCTCTACTTCACCCCACACTCCTCTTTTCTTCATCTAAAAAGCTATCCTCACCCACTATCAGCAAGAAAGCGAACTATCTTTCTACCGGAACTCACACCAGAAGCAAGCCGTCCAACGCACCGTTCTGAATATCATCTCCAGGAATAGTTTGCTATTTTGCTACCTCTACTATTGATTTCGAGGTCCATTGCATACTTAACTCAATGCTCAAATTCTATTACTCACGGGGATAATTACAATGGAATAATATATCCACCCAGTATCGGATACACTTTGTCAACACCGAGAAAGCATTTGGACTACACTCAATACAACAACGAATAAGGCTGCCCGGTATACTTTTCGAAAAATCAATAAGGAGCAATACGCTTTCGCTATATGGGAATATTACTTTCTCCCCTGGCCCTATTTTCTGCCCACCTGGATTAATCATCCCGAACGACATTGGACTCCTTCCGATAATGGATTACTTAGGTTGTATCAACTTCTCTTTTCGTATAATTTTTACATATAATTATCCACAAGCACTCAAAAAGCTATTTTTAATAATTGTAGTGAAAAGCAAAATAAGCGTCTATTCGCAGCTGAAAATTTTGCTAACCGCATTTCATTTCCTCTGATATGAGCCATTGTTGAATATACATGGATTAAGGAAATTAAAATACCTCCTTCTATATGTTCCTTTTGTCAAACAATAAATTCCTAAATCGAATATATGTCTCTATATGTTGTTTATTCAGGATTTAAAATTTAACCACGAAGCTTATATATTACTCTATTCTAAAAAGGCCCTGTCGGTGGGGCATTAGAATACGCTGACTGACCCCTGCATAGGGTAAAAGTCTCTCAATGGGGGTCCTGGATATGACCTTAGCTATATCCAGTGGTGCTATATCCAGTGGTGAGGCCCCAGCTTGTGGGCTTTGGAGGGTGTGGAGCCACCCTTTAATTACCATTGCTCCCAGGTCCACTCTGACCCGGAGTGGTAGTACCTGTTAGGGTCCCAACTATGGGTTAAAATAGAAACCGACGTGAAAACAACAAATATATTCTATTAAAAAAAATTTTCTTCAAAATCTTTGGATTCGGCATTAAATAACCCGAAAAGGGTTGATATGCCGTAAAACAAAAACAACCAACCAACCAAAGAAAGTTTTAGGCTATCAAAAATATCTAGTGGAAATTGTTCTTCAAAATAACTAGATTCGGCATTAAATAACCAGAAAAGGGCTGATATGCCGTAAAACAAAAACAACCAAACAACCAAACCAATCTATTCTTAAATATTGAGCTTTTCCTTTTTGGTTAGGATCACCTTGAAAGTATTACTTCAAGTAATATCTATCAGGATTTTTCATCTGAATTCTATCAGCGTCTTATCTCGCTTATATATATATATATATATATATATATATATATATATATATATATATATATATATATCGTTGATTAATACATGTATCAGTAAGGACTAAATAATTATATGTATACATGTATGTCTTTATACAAATATATATCAAATGTATTAAATATGCTACTTTTATTTATGCTTACATGCATTAAAATGTAATGCACACATAACTTAATAATATATGTAAATATAAATACACACACATATATAATTCAAACATATGAATATATGGTTAAGTGGCAGCTTTACTCGTTTAGAACTGCTTTAAAGCTTCACCGCTCACCCATTTTTTGACCAAATTTCACACAATCATTACAGTTTATAGCTCACCTATATAGCTATATTGTGAAAAAAAATTCAATTTTCGTCCAGTAAAACAAAAGTTATAATGAATTTTCTTGTATTAAAAATTGTAAAAATATGTAAGAGGATGAGCGACACTTTTTATGACAAGTAATATGGTTTAGATAATACATGGAAAAGTAAAGGACTAGTTGTTAAAACGTTAAAAAAGGACAAAATATTCTAGTAAAAACTTAAACTATTGGAGTATTAAGAATTGATTATGAAATGTTATAAATTAAATTTACATACGGCATAATCACGTTGACACATCGGTGCTCGCTGGATCTCCGAAGTTAAGCAACGTTGAACCTGGTCAGTACTAAATGGTGACCATTTGGGGCTTTCAGATGTTGTATGTGCTCTCCGCTTATCTCGGCATTGTTTCCAGTCGTCCTGGTCTTCTCGTTGCCACTGGACGCTTCAGGAGAGGTGTGGTTGTCGATTGAGCAACCCTTGCCTGACAATTACCCGCGCTACTGCCCCTAAGGGGTATCTTTTGTCTTTCAAGACTGAAGGGAAGCATGGGAAAATTGAATTAAAACAATTTTTTAGGCTTAACCATATTACTTTTCATGTTCTCATTTTTCTCTTATAATATATATATATATATATAGTTAGTTATAAAATATATATGGCGATTAAGGTACACTGAATATTCCGCGTTTCATCCACTCTAGGATTCTTCGGGCTTAGAGTGGATGAAACGCGGAATATTCAGTGTAGCTTAATCGCCATATATATTTTATAACTAACTAACTAGCTGTACCTACGTATTGAGCACTTTTGAAGTAAATACTTAAAGTTTACGGATAAATTTATACTTTCGTATATTAATTTTATGTGAGTAAATGAAGTATTATATATATATAAGTGTACGAGTTAAAAGGCTATTACAATGCATGTGTGTGTGTGCGTTTGATTTTGTCAATAACAAGGCTTACTTGAAAAAATAAGCTTCTACACAATGATGTGCTGCGTGTGATAGTGCTTAAGAATATATTTCGAAGAATTATTTTTTCTCTGATGGCGGATGTTTCAAGTCTTAATATCGCAACTATGAACAAGGACGCCGAAAATATCTCAGAAATCAATGGAATAATTTTATTTATTTGACAGCGAAATACTAAGTATTATTCATTTATTTTTTTTCCTTTATTTTATTTTGTGTGTTTTTCCTGTTTATTATCTGTTATTTGTTTTACGTTTTTATTTATATCTTTATTTAGATAGAGCCTCACAAGAAACGAAACCTGCAAAATGCAATATATATGAAAATTCGAAGCTGAAGAAAAATTATTAACTCATCAGATTAATAAGTATGGCAGAAAAAAAAACTACCCAGTAGACAAGAAAGGACCAAATTTTTTGATGTAGGGGAAAAAGCTGGATTAACGACATTGGATGACAAAGCAGAAATAAACATGCATATAACAGCAGAAATTTGAGAAATAAAGGACCAGAAAAGGGCGCATATATGAGAGAGTATAGAACACGCATAAAAGAGAAATACAAAAATACATATAACACACAGTAATGAAACCATATACACCCACACACACCCACACATACACACATATATATATATATATATATATATATATATATATATATATATATATATATATATGTATATATACAAAATATATAAAATATAAAATAACTATAAATATAATAAAAGAAAAAGTGGGATTCGAAAATAAAATCCATGGAAATACAATCCAGATTATATAAGGATGGTTCTTAATAATTCCTGTTTGTATATGTGTGTTCATGTGTATATTAGGATGAATATGCACATATGTCTCACCCCACCTCCTACCACTTACCACTACCTACTCTCCCTAACACTTCGCCCCATTAAAATAATATAAACTTCTAATGAAAAGGTTTCCACCGGACTTTGAATTATTATCGGCTGGACCCAAAACAAATTTAAACAAGCACTTGCCCGATTCGGATATATACACAGCTATGCGGATTACCCAGTATATAGCTTGGAAATTATTACCAAACAGATGTAAAGAACGTATAATATGGATTTTACCAAGCAAGTTGGATCAACAAAAACATTCATATCCTTTTTCTACAAATCGTCCTGCTACAGGACTTCTGATAAATGTATTATTTTCACTTTGACTTTCCATGTCTCACTGACTTTAGCAAATAGGGTGCATACCTTTATAACTATTTGCTAATATCTTCTCTCCTCTGATGAGATGGTAGACATCGAAACCCTATAGGTTAAGGAGATTAATTTTCTAAAACATTCTTTGTCTTGCTTAGAATAATAAAAATTATTTGATATGAAACTCAACCACTTCATTTCATTTCAATGAGAGTTTTTTGAAATTCATTGAATTACAATTTAAATATACATATATATATATATATATATATATATATATATATATATATGTATATATATATATATATGCGTTAAATAAGTTTCCAGAATTTTGCTACAGGCATTGAAATTTGTCGAAGACCCTTGGAAATTCAGTATGTTCTAGCTATATACTTCTGAGCTGCTTGACCGATTTGTATGATTTCAGATTCAAATTAACAGGTACAGCAACTATTAGAATACACCATACTAAAGTCTTATTGTCACAGCTGTTGATTATCAAAAATAGCAATCTCGGCATGAGGGCATTTTAGAACGGCGAGCAATAATTTTTTTATTTTAAACTTATAAAACCTTGGAAATGCCACATAAACATATGGAATGCTTAAGACTGGTTTTGGACCATCTTGCATCAATTGAGTATCAGTTTTGAGTAGCATGAGAGATTCATGAAAAGCAGTGACTCTTTTAGTGATGATGAGAGGTGTGAAAGGCTTAAGGAAGTCAGAACACATAAGACAACTGTGTGCGTGCGTGTCTCTCTCCCTCTCTCTCTCTCTCTCTCTGTCTCTCTCTCTCTATGTATATATATATACTTATTTATTGTTAAATAAACATGTTTACATCCCGCTGTTACAAACAGCCTTTTGTTTCAATAAAACAAAAGATATCATCAGGAAGCGACTTGACTATTCATATGTTCAATGAATAATGGATTTTTTTTAGGTAGGAACTCTTTAAAGGTTGGAGTTAAAAAACTTTAAAACCCAGAACATTAATTATAAGATCTAAAGACGGAAGGGGAAATCTAAAGAAATATAATACAAAATAATGGAGAGAGAATGATGAGGAAGAGAAAAAAAGAAATAGAGAAAAAAGATATGGAGAAAAAAATAGAGAAACAAACAATATAAAGGGTTATTATAAAAAAAACAAGAATGAAAAACAATAACAACACACACCAAGATTAACAGATAAATAAGCAATATAAAAACACAAACAAAACACGCCAAGACTAATATATAAATAAGCAATATAAAAACAATAACAAAACACACCAAGACTAATAGATAAATAAGCAATATAAAAACAATAACAAAACACATCAAGACTAATAGATAAAGTAACAATATAAAAACAACAACAAAACACACCAAGACTAATAGATAAATAAGCAATATAAAAAATATAACAAAACACACCAAGACTAATAGGTAAATAAGCAATATACAAACAATAACAAAACACATCAAGACTAATAGATAAATAAACAATATAAAAACAATAACAAAACACACCAAGACTAATAGATAAATAAGCAATATAAAAACAATAATAAAGCACACCAAGACTAATAGATAAATAAACAATATAAAAACAATAACAAAACACACCAAGACTAATAGATAAACAAGCAATATAAAAAATATAACAAAACACACCAAGACTAATAGGTAAATAAGCAATATAAAAACAATAACAAAACACACCAAGACTAATAGGTAAATAAGCAATATAAAAACAATAACAAAACACACCAAGACTAATAGGTAAATAAGCAATATAAAAACAATAACAAAACACACCAAGACTAATAGATCAATAAGTAATATAAAAAATAAAACAAAACACACCAAGACTAATAGATAAATAAACAATATAAAAACAACAACAAAACAGCCCAAGAATAATAGATAAATAAGCAATATAAAAAATATAACAAAACACACCAAGACTAATAGATAAATAAGTAATATAAAAAATATAAAAAAACACACCAAGACTAATAGATAAAAAAGCAATATAAAAAATATAACAAAACACACCAAGACTAACAGATAAATAAGCAATATAAAAACAATAACAAAACACACCAAGACTAATAGATAAATAAGCAATATAAAAAATATAAAAAAACACACCAGATTAACAGACAAATAAGCAATATAAAAACAATAACAAATCACACCCAGACAATAGATAAATAAGCAATATAAAAATATAACAAAACACACCAAGACTAATAGGTAAATAAGCAATATAAAAGCAATAACAAATCACACCAAGACTAATAGACAAATATACAATATAAAAACAATAACAAAACACACCAAGACTAATAGATAAATAAGCAATATAAAAACAATAACAAATCACACAAAGACTAATAGACAAACAAACAATATAAAAACAATAACAAAACACACCAAGACTAATAGATAAATAAGCAATATAAAAACAATAACAAAACACACCAAGACTAATGGGTAAATAAGCAATGTAAAAACAATAACAAAACACACCAAGACTAATAGATAAACAAGCAATATAAAAACAATAACAAAACACACCAAGACTAAGAGATAAATAAGCAATATAAAAACAATAACAATACAAACCAAGACTAATAGATAAATAAGTAATATAAAAACAATAACAAAACACACCAAGACTAATAGATAAATAAGCAATATAAAAACAATAACTAAACACACCAAGACTAATAGATAAATAAGCAATATATAAACAATAACCAAACACACCAAGACTAACAGATAAATAAACAAGATAAAAACAATAACAAAACACACCAAGACTAATAGATAAATAAGCAATATAAAAAATATAACAAAACACACCAAGACTAATTGAGAAATAAGCAATATAAAAACAATAACAAAACACACCAAGACTAATAGGTAAATAAGCAATATAAAAACAATAACAAAACACACCAAGACTAATAGATAAATAAGCAATATAAAAAAAATAACAAAACACACCAAGACTAATAGGTAAATAAGCAATATAAAACAATAACAAAACACACCAAGACTAATAGATAAATAAGCGATATAAAAACAATAACAAAACACACCAAGACTAATAGATAAATAAGAAATATTAAAACTATAACAAAATACACCAAGACTAATAGGTAAACAAGTAATAAAAACAATAACAAAACACACCAAGACTAACAGACACATAAGCAATATAAAAACAATAACAAAACACACCAAGATTCACAGACAAATAAGCAATATAAAAACAATAACAAAACACACCAAGATTAACAGACAAATAAGCAATATAAAAACAATAACAAAACACACCAAGACTAACAGACAAATAAGCAATATAAAAACAATAACAAAACACACCAAGACTAATAGGTAAATAAGCAATATAAAAACAATAACAAAACTCACCAATAATAATAGATAAATAAACAATATAAAAACAATAACACAACACACAAAGACTAATAGATAAATAAGCAATATAAAAAATATAACAAAACACACCAAGATTAACAGACAAATAAGCAATATAAAAACAATAACAAATCACACCCAGACAATAGATAAATAAGCAATATAAAAATATAACAAAACACACCAAGACTAATAGGTAAATAAGCAATATAAAAACAATAACAAAACACACCAAGACTAACAGACAAATAAGCAATATAAAAACAATAACAAAACACACCAAGACTAACAGATAAATAAGCAATATAAAAAATAACAAAACACACTAAGACTAATAGATAAATAAGCAATATAAAAACAATAACAAAACACACCAAGACTAATAGATAAAGAAACAATATAAAAACAATAACAAAACACACCAAGACTTACAGATAAATAAGCAATATAAAAACAATAACAAAACACACCAAGACTAATAGATAAAGAAACAATATAAAAACAATAACAAAACACACCAAGACTTACAGATAAATAAGCAATATAAAAACAATAACAAAACACACCAAGACTAATAGATAAAAAAGCCATATAAAAACAATAACAAAACACACCAAGACTAATAGATAAATAAGCAATATAAAAAATATAACAAAACACACCAAGACTAATAGGTAGATAAGTAATATACAAACAATAACAAAACACATCAAGACTAATAGATAAATAAGCAATATAAAAACAATAACAAAACACACCAAGACTAATAGATAAATAAGCAATATAAAAACAATAATAAAACACACCAAGACTAATAGATAAATAAACAATATAAAAACAATGACAAAACACACCAAGACTAATAGATAAAGAAGCAATATAAAAAATATAACAAAACACACCAAGACTAATAGGTAAATAAGCAATATAAAAACAATGACAAAACACACCAAGACTAATAGGTAAATAAGCAATATAAAAACAATAACAAAACACACCAAGACTAATAGGTAAATAAGCAATATAAAAACAATAACAAAACACACCAAGACTAATAGATAAATAAGCAATATTAAAAATATAACAAAAAAACCCAAGACTAATAGATAAATAAACAATATAAAAACAACAAAAAACAGCCTAAGAATAATAGATAAATAAGCAATATAAAAAATATAACAAAACACACCAAGACTAATAGATAAATAAGTAATATAAAAAATATAACAAAACACACCAAGACTAATAGATAAATAAGCAATAAAAAAAATATAACAAAACACACCAAGACTAACAGATAAATAAGCAATATAAAAACAATAACAAAACACACCTAGACTAATAGAGTAATAAGCAATATAAAAACAATAACAAAACACACCAAGACTAATAGGTTAATAAGCAATATTAAAACTATAACAAAACACACCAAGATTAATAGATAAATAAACAATTTAAAAACAACAACAAAACAGCCGAAGAATAATAGATAAATAAGCAATATAAAAAATATAACAAAACACACCAAGACTAATAGATAAACAAGTAACATAAAAAATAAAACAAAACACACCAAGACTAATAGATAAATAAGCAATATAAAAAATATAACAAAACACACCAAGACTAACAGATAAATAAGCATTATAAAAACAATAACAAAACACATCAAGACTAATAGATAAATAAGCAATATAAAAAATATAACAAAACACACCAAGATTAAGAGAAAAATAAGCAATATAAAAACAATAACAAATCACACCAAGACTAATAGATAAATAAGCAATATAAAAATATAACAAAACACACCAAGACTAATAGGTAAATAAGCAATATAAAAACAATAACGAATCACACCAAGACTAATAGACAAATAAGCAATATAAAAACAATAACAAAACACACCAAGACTAATAGGTAAAGAAGCAATATAAAAACAATAACAAATCACACAAAGACTACTAGACAAAAAAACAATATAAAAACAATAACAAAACACACCAAGACTAATAGATTAATAAGCAATATAAAAACAATAACAAAACACACAAAGACTAATAGGTAAATAAGTAATGTAAAAACAATAACAAAACACACCAAGACTAATAGATAAATAAGCAATATAAAAACAAAAACAAAACACACCAAGACTAATAGATAAATAAGCAATATATAAACAATAACAAAACACACCAAGACTAACAGATAAATAAGCAATATAAAAACAATAACAAAACAGCCCAAGAATAATAGATAAATAAGCAATATAAAAACAATAACAAAACACACCAAGACTAATAGATAAAGAAACAATTTAAAAACAATAAAAAACACACCAAGACTTACAGATAAATAAGCAATATAAAAACAATAACAAAACACACCAAGACTAATAGATAAAGAAACAATATAAAAACAATAACAAAACACACCAAGACTAATAGATAAAGAAACAATATAAAAACAATAACAAAACACACCAAGATTAACAGACAAATAAGCAATATAAAAACAATAACAAAACACACCAAGACTAACAGACAAATAAGCAATATAAAAACAATAACAAAACACACCAAGACTAAGAGGTAAATAAGCAATATAAAAACAATAACAAAACTCACCAATAATAATAGATAAATAAACAATATCAAAACAAAAACACAACACACAAAGACTAATAGATAAATAAGCAATATAAAAATATAACAAAACACACCAAGACTAATAGGTAAATAAGCAATATAAAAACAATAACAAAACACACCAAGACTAACAGACAAATAAGCAATATAAAAACAATAACAAAACACACCAAGACTAACAGATAAATAAGCAATATAAAAAATAACAAAACACACTAAGACTAATAGATAAATAAGCAATATAAAAACAATAACAAAACACACCAAGACTAATAGATAAAGAAACAATATAAAAACAATAACAAAACACACCAAGACTTACAGATAAATAAGCAATATAAAAACAATAACAAAACACACCAAGACAAATAGATAAAGAAACAATATAAAAACAATAACAAAACACACCAAGACTTACAGATAAATAAGCAATATAAAAACAATAACAAAACACACCAAGACTAATAGATAAAAAAGCCATATAAAAACAATAACAAAACACACCAAGACTAATAGATAAATAAGCAATATAAAAAATATAACAAAACACACCAAGACTAATAGGTAGATAAGCAATATACAAACAATAACAAAACACATCAAGACTAATAGATAAATAAGCAATATAAAAACAATAACAAAACACACCAAGACTAATAGATAAAGAAGCAATATAAAAACAATAATAAAACACACCAAGACTAATAGATAAATAAACAATATAAAAACAATGACAAAACACACCAAGACTAATAGATAAAGAAGCAATATAAAAAATATAACAAAACACACCAAGACTAATAGGTAAATAAGCAATATAAAAACAATAACAAAACACACCAAGACTAATAGGTAAATAAGCAATATAAAAACAATAACAAAACACACCAAGACTAATAGGTAAATAAGCAATATAAAAACAATAACAAAACACACCAAGACTAATAGATAAATAAGCAATATTAAAAATATAACAAAAAAACCCAAGACTAATAGATAAATAAACAATATAAAAACAACAAAAAACAGCCTAAGAATAATAGATAAATAAGCAATATAAAAAATATAACAAAACACACCAAGACTAATAGATAAATAAGTAATATAAAAAATATAACAAAACACACCAAGACTAATAGATAAATAAGCAATAAAAAAAATATAACAAAACACACCAAGACTAACAGATAAATAAGCAATATAAAAACAATAACAAAACACACCAAGACTAATAGAGTAATAAGCAATATAAAAACAATAACAAAACACACCAAGACTAATAGGTTAATAAGCAATATTAAAACTATAACAAAACACACCAAGATTAATAGATAAATAAACAATATAAAAACAACAACAAAACAGCCGAAGAATAATAGATAAATAAGCAATATAAAAAATATAACAAAACACACCAAGACTAATAGATAAACAAGTAACATAAAAAATAAAACAAAACACACCAAGACTAATAGATAAATAAGCAATATAAAAAATATAACAAAACACACCAAGACTAACAGATAAATAAGCATTATAAAAACAATAACAAAACACATCAAGACTAATAGATAAATAAGTAATATAAAAAATATAACAAAACACACCAAGATTAAGAGAAAAATAAGCAATAAAAAAACAATAACAAATCACACAAAGACTACTAGACAAAAAAACAATATAAAAACAATAACAAAACACACCAAGACTAATAGATTAATAAGCAATATAAAAACAATAACAAAACACACAAAGACTAATAGGTAAATAAGTAATGTAAAAACAATAACAAAACACACCAAGACTAATAGATAAATAAGCAATATAAAAACAAAAACAAAACACACCAAGACTAATAGATAAATAAGCAATATATAAACAATAACAAAACACACCAAGACTAACAGATAAATAAGCAATATAAAAACAATAACAAAACAGCCCAAGAATAATAGATAAATAAGCAATATAAAAACAATAACAAAACACACCAAGACTAATAGATAAAGAAACAATTTAAAAACAATAAAAAACACACCAAGACTTACAGATAAATAAGCAATATAAAAACAATAACAAAACACACCAAGACTAATAGATAAAGAAACAATATAAAAACAATAACAAAACACACCAAGACTAATAGATAAAGAAACAATATAAAAACAATAACAAAACACACCAAGACTTACAGATAAATAAGCAATATAAAAACAATAACAAAACACACAAAGACTAATAGATAAAAAAGCCATATAAAAACAATAACAAAACACACCAAGACTAATAGATAAATAAGCAATATAAAAAATATAACAAAACACACCAAGACTAATAGGTAAATAAGCAATATACAAACAATAACAAAACACATCAAGACTAATAGATAAATAAGCAATATAAAAACAATAACAAAACACACCAAGACTAATAGGTAAATAAGCAATATAAAAACAATAACAAAACACACCAAGACTAATAGGTAAATAAGCAATATAAAAACAATAACAAAACACACCAAGACTAATAGATAAATAAGCAATATTAAAAATATAACAAAAAAACCCAAGACTAATAGATAAATAAACAATATAAAAACAACAAAAAACAGCCTAAGAATAATAGATAAATAAGCAATATAAAAAATATAACAAAACACACCAAGACTAATAGATAAATAAGTAATATAAAAAATATAACAAAACACACCAAGACTAATAGATAAATAAGCAATAAAAAAAATATAACAAAACACACCAAGACTAACAGATAAATAAGCAATATAAAAACAATAACAAAACACACCAAGACTAATAGAGTAATAAGCAATATAAAAACAATAACAAAACACACCAAGACTAATAGGTTAATAAGCAATATTAAAACTATAACAAAACACACCAAGATTAATAGATAAATAAACAATATAAAAACAACAACAAAACAGCCGAAGAATAATAGATAAATAAGCAATATAAAAAATATAACAAAACACACCAAGACTAATAGATAAACAAGTAACATAAAAAATAAAACAAAACACACCAAGACTAATAGATAAATAAGCAATATAAAAAATATAACAAAACACACCAAGACTAACAGATAAATAAGCATTATAAAAACAATAACAAAACACATCAAGACTAATAGATAAATAAGCAATATAAAAAATATAACAAAACACACCAAGATTAAGAGAAAAATAAGCAATAAAAAAACAATAACAAATCACACAAAGACTACTAGACAAAAAAACAATATAAAAACAATAACAAAACACACCAAGACTAATAGATTAATAAGCAATATAAAAACAATAACAAAACACACAAAGACTAATAGGTAAATAAGTAATGTAAAAACAATAACAAAACACACCAAGACTAATAGATAAATAAGCAATATAAAAACAAAAACAAAACACACCAAGACTAATAGATAAATAAGCAATATATAAACAATAACAAAACACACCAAGACTAACAGATAAATAAGCAATATAAAAACAATAACAAAACAGCCCAAGAATAATAGATAAATAAGCAATATAAAAACAATAACAAAACACACCAAGACTAATAGATAAAGAAACAATTTAAAAACAATAAAAAACACACCAAGACTTACAGATAAATAAGCAATATAAAAACAATAACAAAACACACCAAGACTAATAGATAAAGAAACAATATAAAAACAATAACAAAACACACCAAGACTAATAGATAAAGAAACAATATAAAAACAATAACAAAACACACCAAGACTTACAGATAAATAAGCAATATAAAAACAATAACAAAACACACCAAGACTAATAGATAAAAAAGCCATATAAAAACAATAACAAAACACACCAAGACTAATAGATAAATAAGCAATATAAAAAATATAACAAAACACACCAAGACTAATAGGTAAATAAGCAATATACAAACAATAACAAAACACATCAAGACTAATAGATAAATAAGCAATATAAAAACAATAACAAAACACACCAAGACTAATAGATAAATAAGCAATATAAAAACAATAATAAAACACACCAAGACTAATAGATAAATAAGCAATATAAAAACAATGACAAAACACAGTAAGACTAATAGATAAAGAAGCAATATAAAAAATATAACAAAACACACCAAGACTAATAGGTAAATAAGCAATATAAAAACAATAACAAAACACACCAAGACTAATAGGAAAATAAGCAATATAAAAACAATAACAAAACACACAAAGACTAATAGGTAAATAAGCAATATAAAAACAATAACAAAACACACCAAGACTAATAGATAAATAAGCAATATTAAAAATATAACAAAAAAACACCAAGACTAATAGATAAATAAACAATATAAAAACAACAAAAAACAGCCTAAGAATAATAGATAAATAAGCAATATAAAAAATATAACAAAACACACCAAGACTAATAGATAAATAAGTAATATAAAAAATATAACAAAACACACCAAGACTAATAGATAAATAAGCAATAAAAAAATATAACAAAACACACCAAGACTAACAGATAAATTAGCAATATAAAAACAATAACAAAACACACCAAGACTTATAGATAAATAAGCAATATAAAAAATATAACAAAACACACCAAGATTAACAGACAAATAAGCAATATGAAAACTATAACAAATCACACCAAGACTAATACATAAAACAGCAATATAAAAATATACAACACACACCAAGACTAATAGGTAAATAAGCAATAAAAAAACAATAACAAATCACACCAAGACTAATAGACAAATATACAAAATAAAAACAATAACAAAACACACCAAGACTAATAGATAAAAAAACAATATAAACACAATAACAAATCACACCAAGACTAATAGACAAATAAACAATATAAAAACAATAACAAAATATACCAAGACTAATAGGTAAATAAGCAATATAAAAACAGTAACAAAACACACCAAGACTAATAGACAAATATACAATATAAAACAATAAAAAACACACCAAGACTAATAGAGTAATAAGCAATATAAAAACAATAACAAAACACACCAAGACTAATAGCTAAATAAGCAATATTAAAACTATAACAAAACACACCAAGATTAATAGATAAATAAACAATATAAAAACAACAACAAAACAGCCGAAGAATAATAGATAAATAAGCAATATATAAACAATACCAAAACACACCAAGACTAACAGATAAATAAGCAATATAAAAACAATAACAAAACAGCCCAAGAATAATAGATAAATAAGCAATACAAAAAATATAACAATACACACCAAGACTAACAGATAAATAAGCATATATAAAAACAATAACAAAAAATACCAAGATTAACAGACAAATAAGCATTATAAAAACAATAACAAAACACACCAAGATTAACAGACAAATAAGCAATATAAAAACAATAACAAAACACACCAAGACTAAGAGAAAAAAAGCAATATAAAAACAATAACAAAACACACCAAGACTAATAGGTAAATAAGCAATATAAAAACAATAACAAAACACACCAAGACTAAGAGACAAATAAGCAATATAAAAACAATAACAAAACACACCAAGACTAATAGGTAAATAAGCAATATAAAAACAATAACAAAACACACCAATAATTATAGATAAATAAACAATATAAAAACAATAACAAAACACACCAAGACAAACAGACAAATAAGCAATATAAAAACAATAACAAAACACACCAAGACTAGCAGATAAATAAGCAATATAAAATAATAACAAACCACATTAAGACTAATAGATAAATAAGCAATATAAAAACAATTACAACACACACCAAGACTAATAGATAAAGAAACAATATAAAAACAATAACAAAACACACACAGACTTACAGATAAATAGGCAATATAAAAACAATAACAAAACACACCAAGACTAATAGATAAAGAAACAATATAAAAACAATAACAAAACACTCCAAGACTTACAGATAAATAAGCAATATAAAAACAATGACAAAACACACCAAGACTAATAGATAAAGAAACAATATAAAAACAATAACAAAACAAACCAAGACTAATAGATAAATAAGCAATATAAAAAATATAACAAAACACACCACGACTAAAAGGTAAATAAGCAATATACAAACAATAAAAAAACACATCAAGACTAATAGGTAAATAAGCAATATAAAAACAATAACAAAACACACCAAGACTAATAGGTAAATAAGCAATATAAAAACAATAACAAAACACACCAAGACTACTAGATAAAAAACAATATTACAAATATAACAAAACACACCAAGACTAATAGATAAATAAACAATATAAAAACAACAATAAACAGCCCAAGAATAATAGATAAATAAGCAATATAAAAATATAACAAAACACACCAAGACTAATAGATAAATAAGTAATATAAAAAATATAACAAAACACACCAAGACTCATAGATAAATAAGCAATACAAAAAATATAACAATACACACTAAGACTAACAGATAAATAAGCAATATAAAAACAATAACAAAACACACCAAGATTAATAGGTAAATAAGCAATATAAAAACAATAACAAAACACACCAAGACTAAGAGACAAATAAGCAATATAAACACAATAACAAAACACACCAAGACTAATAGGTAAATAAGCAATATAAAAATAATAACAAAAAACACCAATAATTATAGATAAATAAACAATATAAAAACACTAACAAAACACACTAAGACTAATAGATAAATAAGCAATATAAAAACAATAACAAAACACACCAAGACTAACAGACAAATAAGCAATATAAAAACAATAACACAACACACCAAGACTAGCAGATAAATAAGCAATATAAAAAAATAACAAACCACACTAAGACTAATAGATAAATAAGCAATATAAAAACAATAACAAAACACACCAAGACTAATAGATAAAGAAACAATATAAAAACAATAACAAAACACACCAAGACTTACAGATACATCAGCAATATAAAAACAATGACAAAACACACCAAGACTAATAGATAAAGAAACAATATAAAAACAATAACAAAACACACCAACACTAATAGATAAATAAGCAATATAAAAAATATAACAAAACACACCAAGACTAATAGGTAAATAAGCAATATACAAACAATAACAAAACACATCAAGACTAATAGGTAAATAAGCAATATAAAAACAATAACAAAACACACCAAGACTAATAGGTAAATAAGCAATATAAAAACAATAACAAAACACACCAAGACTACTAGATAAATAAGCAATATTAAAAATATAACAAAACACACCAAGACTAATAGATAAATAAACAATATAAAAACAACAACAAAACAGCCCAAGAATAATAGATAAATAAGCAATACAAAAAAAATAACAAAACACACCAAGACTAATAGATTAATAAGTAATATTAAACATATAACAAAACACACCAGGACTCATAGATAAATAAGCAATATAAAAACAATAACAAATCACATCAAGACTAACACGTAAATAAGCAATATAAAAATATAAAAAAACACACCAAGACTAATAGGTAAAGAAGCAATATAAAAACAATAACACATCACACCAAGACTAATAGACAAATATCAATATAAAAACAATAACAAAACACACCAAGACTAATAGATAAATAAGCAATATAAAAACAATAACAAAACACACCAAGACTAATAGAAAAATATACAATATAAAAACAATAACAAAACACAGCAAGACTAATAGGTAAATAAGCAATACGAAAACAATAACAAAACACACCAAGACTAATAGACAAATATACAATATAAAAACAATAACAAACACACCAAGACTAATAGATAAATAAGCAATATCAAAACAATAACAAAACACGCCAAGACTAATAGGTAAATAAGCAATGTAAAAACAATAACAAAGCACACCAAGACTAATAGATAAAAAAGCAATATAAAAACAATAACAAAACACACCAAGACTAACAGATAAATAAGCAATATAAAAAAAATAACAAAACACACCAGGACTAATAGGTAAATAAGCAATATAAAAATATAACAAAACACACCCAGACTAATACATAAATAAGTAATATAAAAACAATAATAAAACACACCAGGACTAATAGATAAAAAAGCAATATAAAAACAATAACTAAACACACCAAGACTAATAGATAAATAAGAAATATATAAACAATAACAAACCACACCAAGACTAATAGATAAATAAGCAATATAAAAAATATAACGAAACACACCAAGACTAATAGATAAATAAGCAATATAAAAACAATAACAAAACACACCAAGACTAATAGATAAATAAACAATATAAAAACAATAACAAAACACACCAAGACTAATAGATAAATAAGCAATATAAAAAAAATATCAAAACACACCAAGACTAATAGGTAAATAAGCAATATAAAACAAGAACAAAACACACAAAGACTAATAGATCAATAAGCAATATTAAAAATATAACAAAACCCACCAAGACTAATAGGTAAATAAGCAATAAAAACAATAACAAAACACACCAAGACTAACAGACAAATAAGCAATATAAAAACAATAACAAAACACACCAAGATTAATAGACAAACAAGCAATATAAAAACAATAACAAAACACACCAAGACTAACAGACAAAAAAGCAATAGAAAAACAATAACAAAACACACCAAGACTAATAGGT
This sequence comes from Euprymna scolopes, assembly GCF_053919585.1. Taxonomy (NCBI): domain Eukaryota; kingdom Metazoa; phylum Mollusca; class Cephalopoda; order Sepiida; family Sepiolidae; genus Euprymna; species Euprymna scolopes. The sequence goes on along the minus strand of NC_136488.1, from coordinate 167,856,947 downwards.
AAATAAGCAATATAAAAACAATAACAAAACACACCAATAATAATAGATAAATAAACAATATAAAAACAATAACAAAACACACCAAGACTAATAGATAAAAAAGCAATATAAAAACAATAACAAAACACACCAAGACTAACAGACAAATAAGCAATATAAAAACAATAACAAAACACACCAAGGCTAATAGGTAAACAAGCAATTAAAAACAATAACAAAACACACCAAGACTAATAGATAAATAATCAATATAACAACAATAAAAAAACACCAAGACTAACAGATAAATAAGCAATATAAAAACAATATCAAAACACACCAAGACTAATAGGTAAATAAGCAATATAAAAACAATAACAAAACACACCAAGACTAAAAGGTAAATAAGCAATATAAAAACAATAACAAAACACATTAAGATTAACAGACAAATAAACAATATAAAAACAATAACAAAACACACCAAGACTAATAGATAAATAAGCAATATAAAAACAATAACAAAACACACCAAGACTATCAGACAAATAAGCAATATAAAAACAATAACAAAACACACCAAGACTAATAGATAAATAAGCAATATAAAAACAAAAACAAAACACACAAAGACTAATAGATACATAAGCAATATTAACAATATAACAAAACACACTAAGACTAATAGGTAAATAAGCAATAAAAACCATAACAAAACACACTAAGACTAACAGACAAATAAGCAATATAAAAACAATAACAAAACACACCAAGATTAACAGACAAATAAGCAATATAAAAAAATAACGAAACACACCAAGAGTAACAGATAAATTAGCAATATAAAAACAATAATAACACACACCAAGATAAATAGACAAATTAGCAATATAAAAACAATAACAAAACACACCAAGAGTAACAGAAAAATAAGCAATATAAAAACAATAATAAAACACACCAAGACTAACAGTCAAATAAGCAATATAAAAACAATAACAAAACACATCAAGACTAATAGGTAAAAAAGCAATATAAAAACAATAACAAAACACACCAAGATTAACAGAAAAATAAGCAATATAAAAACAATAACAGAACACACCAAGACTAATAGATAAATAAGCAATATACAAACAATAAAAAACACACCAAGACTAACAGACGAATAAGCAATATAAAAACAATAACAAAACACACCAAGGCTAATAGGTAAACAAGCAATATAAAAACAATAACAAAACACACCAAGATTAATAGATAAATAAGCAATATAACAACAACCACAAAACACACCAAGACTAACAGACAAATAAGCAATATAAAAACAATAACAAAACACACCAAGACTAATAGGTAAATAAGCAATATAAAAACAATAACAAAACACACCAAGACTAAAAGGAAAATAAGCAATATGAAAACAATAACAAAACACACCAAGATTAAAAGACAAATAAGCAATATAAAAACAATAACAAAACACACCAAGACTAATATATAAATAAGCAATATAAAAACAATAACAAAACACACCAAGACTAACAGACAAATCAGCAATATAAAAACAATAACAAAACACACCAAGGCTAATAGGTAAATAAGCAATATAAAAACAATAACAAAACACACCAAGACTAACAGACAAATAAGCAATATAAAAACAATAACAAAACACACCAAGATTAACAGACAAATAAGCAACATAAAAACAATAACAAAACACACCAAGACTAATAGATAAATAAGCAATATAAAAACAATAACAAAACACACCAAGACTAACAGACAAATAAGCAATAAAAAAACAATAACAAAACACACCAAGACTAAGAGATAAATAAGCAATATAAAAACAATAACAATACGAACCAAGACTAATAGATAAATAAGTAATATAAAAACAATAACAAAACACACCAAGACTAATAGATAAATAAGCAATATAAAAACAATAAAAACACACCAAGACTAATAGATAAATAAGCAATATAAAAACAATAACAAAACACACCAAGACTAATAGATAAATAAGCAATATAAAAAAAAACACACCAAGACTAATAGGTAAATAAGCAATATAAAACAATAACAAAACACACCACCACTAATAGATGAAAAAGCAATATAAAAAAAATAACAAAAACACACCAAGACTAATAGATATATAAGCAATATTAAAAATATAACAAAACACACCAAGACTAATAGGTAAATAAGCAATAAAAACAATAACAAAACACACCAAGACTAACAGACACATAAGCAATATAAAAACAATAATAAAACACACCAAGACTTACAGATAAATAAGCAATATAAAAACAATAACAAAACACACCAAGACTAATAGTTAAATAAGCAATATAAAAACAATAACAAAACACACCAAGACTAATAGGTAAATAAGCAATAACAACAATAACAAAACGCACTACGACTAACAGACAGATAAGCTATATAAAAACAATAACAAAACACACCAAGATTAACAGACAAATAAGCAATATAAAAACAATAACAAAACACACCAAGACTAATAGGTAAATAAGCAATATAAAAACAATAACAAAACACACCAATAATAATAGATAAATAAACAATAGAAACAATAACAAAACACACCAAGACTAATAGATAAATAAGCAATATAAAAACAATAACAAAACACACACAGACTAACATACAAACAAGCAATATAAAAACAATAACAAAACACACCAATAATAATAGATAAATAAACAATATAAAAACAATAACAAAACACACCAAGACTAATAGATAAATAAGCAATATAAAAAAAATAACAAAACACACCAAGACTTATAGGTAAATAAGCAATATAAAAACAATAACAAAACACACCAAGACTAATAGGTAAATAAGCAATATAAAAACAATAACAAAACACACCAAGAGTAACCGATAAATAAGCAATACAAAAAAAATAATAAAACACACCAAGACTAACAGACAAATAAGCAATATAAAAACAATAACAAAACACACCAAGACTAACAGATAAATAAGCAATATAAAAACAATAACAAAACACACCAATAATAATAGATAAATAAACAATACAAAAACAATAACAAAACACACCAAGACTAATAGATAAATAAGCAATATAACAACAATGACAAAACACACCAAGACTAATAGGTTAATAAGCAATATAAAAACAATAACAAAACACACCAAGACTAATAGGTAAATAAGCAATATAAAAACAATAACAAACACCCCAAGACTTACAGACAAATAAGCAATATAAAAACAATAACAAAACACACCAAGACTAATAGATAAATAAGCAATATAAAAACAATAACAAAACACACCAAGACTAATAGATAAATAAACAATATAAAAACAATAATAAAACACACAAAGACTAATAGATAAATAAGCAATATAACAACAATGACAAAACACACCAAGACTTACAGACAAATAAGCAATATAAAAACAATAACAAAACACACCAATAATAATAGATAAATAAACAATAGAAAAGTAATAACAAAACACACCAAGACTAATAGATAAATAAGCAATATAAAAACAATAACAAAACACACCAAGACTTATAGGTAAATAAGCAATATAAAAACAATAACAAAACACACCAAGACTAATAGGTAAATAAGCAATATAAAAACAATAACAAAACACACCAAGAGTAACAGATAAATAAGCAATATAAAAAAAAATAATAAAACACACCAAGACTAACAGACAAATAAGCAATATAAAAACAATAACAAAACACACCAAGACTAACAGATAAATAAGCAATATAAAAACAATAACAAAACAGACAAAAATAATAGATAAATAAACAATACAAAAACAATAACAAAACACACCAAGACTAATAGATAAATAAGCAATATAAAAAAATAACAAAACACACCAAGACTTATAGGTAAATAAGCAATATAAAAACAATAACAAAGCACACCAAGACTTATAGGTAAATAAGCAATATAAAAACAATAACAAAACACCCCAAGACTTACTAACAAATAAGCAATTTAAAAACAATAACAAAACACACCAAGACTAATAGATAAATAAGCAATATAAAAACAATAACAAAACACACCAAGACTAATAGATAAATAAGCAATATAAAAACAATAACAAAACACACCAAGAGTAACAGATAAATAAGCAATATAATAAAAAATAATAAAACACACCAAGACTAACAGACAAATAAGCAATATAAAAACAATAACAAAACACACCAAGACTAAAAGATAAATAAGCAATATAACAACAATGACAAAACACACCAAGACTAATAGGTTAATAAGCAATATAAAAACAATAACAAAACACACCAAGACTAATAGGTAAATAAGCAATATAAAAACAATAACAAAACACACCAAGACTTACAGACAAATAAGCAATATAAAAACAATAACAAAACACACCAAGACTGATAGATAAATAAGCAATATAAAAACAATAACAAAACACACCAAGACTAATAGATAAATAAGCAATATAAAAACAATAACAAAACACACCAAGACTAATAGGTAAATAAGCGATATAAAAACAATAACAAAACACACCAATAATAATAGATAAATAAACAATAGAAAAGTAATAACAACACACACCAAGACTAATAGATAAAAAAGCAATATAAAAACAATAACAAAACACACCAAGACTAATAGGTAAATAAGCAATATAAAAACAATAAAAAAACACACCAATAATAATAGATAAATAAACAACAGAAACAATAACGAAACACACCAAGACTAATAGATAAATAAGCAATATAAAAACAATAACAAAACACACCAAGACTAACATACAAACAAGCAATATAAAAAAAATAACAAAACACACCAATAATAATAGATAAATAAACAATATAAAAACAATAACAAAACACACCAAGACTTTATGTTTTGTTATTGTTTTATATTGCTTATTTGTCTGTTAGTCTTGGTGTGTTTTGTTATCGTTGTTATTGCTTATTTACCTATTAGTCTTGGTGTATTTTGTTATTGTTTTTATATTGCTTATTTACCTATTAGTCTTGATGTGTTTTGTTATTGTTTTTATATTGCTTATTTATCTATTAGTCTTGGTGTGTTTTATTATTGTTTTTATATTGCTTATTTGTCTGTTAGTCTTAGTGTGGTTTGTTATTGTTTTTATTGCTTATTTACCTATTAGTCTTGGTGTGTTTTGTTATATTTTTAATATTGCTTATTTATCTATTAGTCTAACAATAACAAAACACACCAAGATTAACAGAAAAATAAGCAATATAAAAAAATAACAAAACATCCCAAGACTAATAGATAAATAAGCAATATAAAAACAATAACAAAACACACCAAGACTAATAGATAAATAAGCAATATAAAAAAAATAACAAAACACACCAAGACTAATAGGTAAATAAGCAATATAAAAACAATAACAAAACACACCAAGACTAACAGACAAATAAGCAATATAAAAACAATGATAAAACACACCAAGACTAATAGATAAATAAGCAATATAAAAACAATAACAAAACACACCAAGACTAATAGGTAAATAAGCAATATAAAAACAATAACAAAACACACCAAGACTAATAGGTACATAAGCAATAAAAACCATAACAAAACACACCAAGACTAACAGACAAATAAGCAATATAAAAACAATAGCAAAACACACCAAGATTAACAGACAAATAAGCAATATAAAAACAATACCAAAACACACAAAGATTAACAGACAAATAAGCAATATAAAAACAATAACATAACACACCAAGACTAATAGACAAATAAAAATATAAAAACAATAACAATTCACACCAAGACTAATAGATAAACAAGCAATATAAAAACAATAACAAAACACACCAAGATAAACAGACAAATAAGCAATATAAAAACAATAACAAAACCCACCAAGAGAAACAGACAAATAAGCAATAGAAAAACAATAACAAAACACACCAAGACTAATAGATAAATAAGCAATATAAAAACAATAACAAAACACACAAAGATTAACAGACAAATAAGCAATATAAAAACAATAACAAAACACACCAAGACTAATAGATAAATAAGCAATATAAAAACAATAACAAAACACACCAAGACTTATAGGTAAATAAGCGATATGAAAACAATAACAAAACACACCAATAATAATAGATAAATAAGCAATATAAAAAAAATAACAAAACACACCAAGACTTATAGGTAAATAAGCAATATAAAAACAATAACAAAACACACCAAGACTAATAGGTAAATAAGCAATATAAAAACAATAACAAAACACACCAATAATAATAGATACATAAAAAATGTAAAAACAATAACAAGACACACCAAGACTAATAGATAAATAAGCAATATTAAAAATATAACAAAACACACCAAGACAAATAGGTAAATAAGCAATATAAAAACAATAAAAAAACACACCAATAATAATAGATAAATAAACAACAGAAACAATAACGAAACACACCAAGACTAATAGATAAATAAGCAATATAAAAACAATAACAAAACACACCAAGACTAACATACAAACAAGCAATATAAAAAAAATAACAAAACACACCAATAATAATAGATAAATAAACAATATAAAAACAATAACAAAACACACCAAGACTAATAGATAAAGAAACAATATAAAAAAAATAACAAAACACACCAAGACTTATAGGTAAATAAGCAATATAAAAACAATAACAAAACACACCAAGACTAATAGGTAAATAAGCAATATAAAAACAATAACAAAATACACCAAGAGTAACAGATAAATAAGCAATATAAAAAAAAATAATAAAACACACCAAGACTAACAGACAAATAAGCAATATAAAAACAATAACAAAACACACCAAGACTAACAGATAAATAAGCAATATAAAAACAATAACAAAACAGACCAAAATAATAGATAAATAAACAATACAAAAACAATAACAAAACACACCAAGACTAATAGATAAATAAGCAATATAAAAAAATAACAAAACACACCAAGACTTATAGGTAAATAAGCAATATAAAAACAATAACAAAGCACACCAAGACTAATAGGTAAATAAGCAATATAAAAACAATAACAAAACACCCCAAGACTTACTAACAAATAAGCAATATAAAAACAATAACAAAACACACCAAGACTAATAGATAAATAAGCAATATAAAAACAATAACAAAACACACCAAGACTAATAGATAAATAAGCAATAAAAAACAATAACAAAACACACCAAGAGTAACAGATAAATAAGCAATATAATAAAAAATAATAAAACACACCAAGACTAACAGACAAATAAGCAATATAAAAACAATAACAAAACACACCAAGACTAATAGATAAATAAGCAATATAACAACAATGACAAAACACACCAAGACTAATAGGTTAATAAGCAATATAAAAACAATAACAAAACACACCAAGACTAATAGGTAAATAAGCAATATAAAAACAATAACAAAACACCCCAAGACTTACAGACAAATAAGCAATATAAAAACAATAACAAAACACACCAAGACTGATAGATAAATAAGCAATATAAAAACAATAACAAAACACACCAAGACTAATAGATAAATAAGCAATATAAAAACAATAACAAAACACACCAAGACTAATAGGTAAATAAGCGATATAAAAACAATAACAAAACACACCAATAATAATAGATAAATAAACAATAGAAAAGTAATAACAACACACACCAAGACTAATAGATAAATAAGCAATATAAAAACAATAACAAAACACACCAAGACTAACAGACAAATAAGCAATATACAAACAATAACAAAACACACCAATAATAATAGATTAATAAACAATATTAAAACAATAACAAAACACACCAAGACTAATAGATAAATAAGCAATATAAAAAAAATAACAAAACACACAAAGACTTATAGGTAAATAAGCAATATAAAAACAATAACAAAACACACCAAGACTAATAGGTAAATAAGCGATATAAAAACAATAACAAAACACACCAATAATAATAGATAAATAAACAATATAAAAACAATAACAAAACACACCAAGACTAATAGATAAATAAGCAATATAAAAAAAAAATAACAAAACACACCAAGACTAATAGGTAAATAAGCAATATAAAACAATAACAAAACACACCAAGACTAATAGATGAAAAAGCAATATAAAAACAATAACAAAACACACCAAGACTAATAGATAAATAAGCAATATTAAAAATATAACAAAACACACCAAGACTAATAGGTAAATAAGCAATAAAAACAATAACAAACCACACTAAGACTAACAGACAAATAAGCAATATAAAAACAATAATAAAACACACCAAGACTAACAGACAAATAAGCAATATAAAACAATAACAAAACACACCAAGATTAACAGAAAAATAAGCAATATAAAAAAATAACAAAACATCCCAAGACTAATAGATAAATAAGCAATATAAAAACAATAACAAAACACACCAAGACTAATAGATAAATAAGCAATATAAAAAATATAACAAAACACACCAAGACTAATAGGTAAATAAGCAATATAAAAACAATAACAAAACACACCAAGACTAACAGACAAATAAGCAATATAAAAACAATGATAAAACACACCAAGACTAATAGATAAATAAGCAATATAAAAACAATAACAAAACACACCAAGACTAATAGGTAAATAAGCAATATAAAAACAATAACAAAACACACCAAGACTAATAGGTACATAAGCAATAAAAACCATAACAAAACACACCAAGACTAACAGACAAATAAGCAATATAAAAACAATAGCAAAACACACCAAGATTAACAGACAAATAAGCAATATAAAAACAATACCAAAACACACAAAGATTAACAGACAAATAAGCAATATAAAAACAATAACATAACACACCAAGACTAATAGACAAATAAAAATATAAAAACAATAACAATTCACACCAAGACTAATAGATAAACAAGCAATATAAAAACAATAACAAAACACACCAAGATAAACAGACAAATAAGCAATATAAAAACAATAACAAAACCCACCAAGAGAAACAGAAAAATAAGCAATAGAAAAACAATAACAAAACACACCAAGACTAATAGATAAATAAGCAATATAAAAACAATAACAAAACACACAAAGATTAACAGACAAATAAGCAATATAAAAACAATAACAAAACACACCAAGACTAATAGATAAATAAGCAATATAAAAACAATAACAAAACACACCAAGACTTATAGGTAAATAAGCGATATGAAAACAATAACAAAACACACCAATAATAATAGATAAATAAGCAATATAAAAAAAATAACAAAACACACCAAGACTTATAGGTAAATAAGCAATATAAAAACAATAACAAAACACACCAAGACTAATAGGTAAATAAGCAATATAAAAACAATAACAAAACACACCAATAATAATAGATACATAAAAAATGTAAAAACAATAACAAGACACACCAAGACTAATAGATAAATAAGCAATATTAAAAATATAACAAAACACACCAAGACTAATAGGTAAAGAAGCAATAAAAACAATAACAAACCACACTAAGACTAACAGACAAATAAGCAATATAAAAACAATAATAAAACACACCAAGACTAATAGATAAATAAGCAATATAAAAACAATAACAAAACACACCAAGACTAATAGGTAAATAAGCAATATAAAAACAATAACAAAATACACCAACACTAATAGGTAAATAAGCAATAACAACGATAACAATACACACCAAGACTAACAGACAAATAAGCAATATAAAACAATAACAAAACACACCAAGATTAACAGAAAAATAAGCAATATAAAAAAATAACAAAACATCCCAAGACTAATAGATAAATAAGCAATATAAAAACAATAACAAAACACACCAAGACTAATAGATAAATAAGCAATATAAAAAATATAACAAAACACACCAAGACTAATAGGTAAATAAGCAATATAAAAACAATAACAAAACACACCAAGACTAACAGACAAATAAGCAATATAAAAACAATGATAAAACACACCAAGACTAATAGATAAATAAGCAATATAAAAACAATAACAAAACACACCAAGACTAATAGGTAAATAAGCAATATAAAAACAATAACAAAACACACCAAGACTAATACGTACATAAGCAATAAAAACCATAACAAAACACACCAAGACTAACAGACAAATAAGCAATATAAAAACAATAGCAAAACACACCAAGATTAACAGACAAATAAGCAATATAAAAACAATACCAAAACACACAAAGATTAACAGACAAATAAGCAATATAAAAACAATAACATAACACACCAAGACTAATAGACAAATAAAAATATAAAAACAATAACAATTCACACCAAGACTAATAGATAAACAAGCAATATAAAAACAATAACAAAACACACCAAGATAAATAGACAAATAAGCAATATAAAAACAATAACAAAACCCACCAAGAGAAACAGACAAATAAGCAATAGAAAAACAATAACAAAACACACCAAGACTAATAGATAAATAAGCAATATAAAAACAATAACAAAACACACAAAGATTAACAGACAAATAAGCAATATAAAAACAATAACAAAACACACCAAGACTAATAGATAAATAAGCAATATAAAAACAATAACAAAACACACCAAGACTTATAGGTAAATAAGCGATATGAAAACAATAACAAAACACACCAATAATAATAGATAAATAAGCAATATAAAAAAAATAACAAAACACACCAAGACTTATAGGTAAATAAGCAATATAAAAACAATAACAAAACACACCAAGACTAATAGGTAAATAAGCAATATAAAAACAATAACAAAACACACCAATAATAATAGATACATAAAAAATGTAAAAACAATAACAAGACACACCAAGACTAATAGATAAATAAGCAATATTAAAAATATAACAAAACACACCAAGACTAATAGGTAAAGAAGCAATAAAAACAATAACAAACCACACTAAGACTAACAGACAAATAAGCAATATAAAAACAATAATAAAACACACCAAGACTAATAGATAAATAAGCAATATAAAAACAATAACAAAATACACCAACACTAATAGGTAAATAAGCAATAACAACGATAACAAAACACACCAAGACTAACAGACAAATAAGCAATATAAAACAATAACAAAACACACCAAGATTAACAGAAAAATAAGCAATATAAAAAAATAACAAAACATCCCAAGACTAATAGATAAATAAGCAATATAAAAACAATAACAAAACACACCAAGACTAATAGATAAATAAGCAATATAAAAAATATAACAAAACACACCAAGACTAATAGGTAAATAAGCAATATAAAAACAATAACAAAACACACCAAGACTAACAGACAAATAAGCAATATAAAAACAATGATAAAACACACCAAGACTAATAGATAAATAAGCAATATAAAAACAATAACAAAACACACCAAGACTAATAGGTAAATAAGCAATATAAAAACAATAACAAAACACACCAAGACTAATAGGTACATAAGCAATAAAAACCATAACAAAACACACCAAGACTAACAGACAAATAAGCAATATAAAAACAATAAATAAGCAATATAAAAACAATACCAAAACACACAAAGATTAACAGACAAATAAGCAATATAAAAACAATAACATAACACACCAAGACTAATAGACAAATAAAAATATAAAAACAATAACAATTCACACCAAGACTAATAGATAAACAAGCAATATAAAAACAATAACAAAACACACCAAGATAAACAGACAAATAAGCAATATAAAAACAATAACAAAACCCACCAAGAGAAACAGACAAATAAGCAATAGAAAAACAATAACAAAACACACCAAGACTAATAGATAAATAACCAATATAAAAACAATAACAAAACACACAAAGATTAACAGACAAATAAGCAATATAAAAACAATAACAAAACACACCAAGACTAATAGATAAATAAGCAATATAAAAACAATAACAAAACACACCAAGACTTATAGGTAAATAAGCGATATGAAAACAATAACAAAACACACCAATAATAATAGATAAATAAGCAATATAAAAAAAATAACAAAACACACCAAGACTTATAGGTAAATAAGCAATATAAAAACAATAACAAAACACACCAAGACTAATAGGTAAATAAGCAATATAAAAACAATAACAAAACACACCAATAATAATAGATAAATAAACAATGTAAAAACAATAACAAGACACACCAAGACTAATAGATAAATAAGTAATATAAAAAAAATAACAAAACACACCAAGACTAATAGGTAAATAAGCAATATAAAAACAATAACAAAACACACCAAGACTAATAGATGAAAAAGCAATATAAAAACAATAACAAAACACACCAAGACTAATAGATAAATAAGCAATATTAAAAATATAACAAAACACACCAAGACTTATAGGTATATAAGCATTAAAAACAATAACAAAACACACCAAGACTAACAGACAAATAAGCAATATAAAAACAATAACAAAACACACCAAGACTAATAGGTAAATAAGCAATATAAAAACAATAACAAAACACACCAATAATAATTGATAAATAAACAATAGAAACAATAACGAAACACACCAAGACTAATAGATAAATAAGCAATATAAAAACAATAACAAAACACACCAAGACTAACATACAAACAAGCAATATAAAAACAATAACAAAACACACCAATAATAATAGATAAATAAACAATATAAAAACAATAACAAAACACACCAAGACTAATAGAAAAATAAGCAATATAAAAAAAATAACAAAACACACCAAGACTTATAGGTAAATAAGCAATATAAAAACAATAACAAAACACACCAAGACTAATAGATAAATAAGCAATATTAAAAATATAACAAAACACACCAAGACTAATAGATAAATAAGCAATATAAAAACAATAACAAAACACACCAAGACTAACAGACAAATAAGCAATATAAAAACAATAACAAAACACACCAAGACTTATAGATAAATAAGCAATATAAAAACAATAACAAAACACACCTAGACTAATAGGTAAATAAGCAATATAAAAACAATAACAAAACACACGAAGACTGATAGGTACATAAGCAATATAAAAAAAATAACAAAACACACCAAGACTAATAGGTTAATAAGCAATATAAAAACAATAACAAAGCACACCAAGACTAATAGGTAAATAAGCAATATAAAAACAATAACAAAACACCCCAAGACTTACAGACAAATAAGCAATATAAAAACAATATCTAAACACACCAAGACTAATAGATAAATAAGCAATATAAAAACAATAACAAAACACACCAAGACTAATAGATAAATAAGCAATATAAAAACAATAACAAAACACACCAAGACTAATAGGTAAATAAGCGATATAAAAACAATAACAAAACACACCAATAATAATAGATAAATAAACAATAGAAAAGTAATAACAAAACACACCAAGACTAATAGATAAATAAGCAATATAAAAACAATAACAAAACACACCAAGACTAACAGACAAATAAGCAATATAAAAACAATAACAAACACACCAAGACTAATAGATTAATAAAAGATATAAAAACAATAACAAAACACACCAAGACTAATAGATAAATAAGCAATATAAAAAAATAACAAAACACACCAAGACTTATAGGTAAATAAGCAATATAAAAACAATAAGAAAACACACCAAGACTAATAGGTAAACAAGCAATATGAAAACAATAACAAAACACACAAATAATAATAGATAAATAAACAATATAAAAACAATAACAAAACACACCAAGACTAATAGATAAATAAGCAATATAAAAACAATAACAAAACACACCAAGACTAATAGGTAAATAAGCAATATAAAGCAACAACAAAACACACCAAGACGAATAGATGAAAAAGCAATATAAAAACAATAACAAAACACACCAAGACTAATAGATAAATAAGCAATATTAAAAATATAACAAAACACACCAAGACTAATAGGTAAATAAGCAATAAAAACAATAACAAACCACACCAAGACTAACAGGCAAATAGGCAATATAAAAACAATAATAAAACACACCAAGACTAATAGATAAATAAGCAATATAAAAACAATAACAAAACACACCAAGACTAATAGGTAAATAAGCAATATAAAAACAATAACAAAACACACCAAGACTAATAGGTAAATAAGCAATAACAACAATAACAAAACACACCAAGACAAACAGACAAATATGCAATATAAAAACAATAAAAAAACACACCAAGATTAACAGACAAATAAGCAATATAAAAACAATAACAAAAAACACCAAGACTAATAGATAAATAAGCAATATAAAAACAATAACAAAACACACCAAGACTAATAGATAAATAAGCAATATTAAAAATATAACAAAACACACCAAGACTAATAGATAAATAAGCAATATAAAAACAATAACAAAACACACCAAGACTAACAGACAAATAAGCAATATAAAAACAATAATAAAACACACCAAGACTTATAGATAAATAAGCAATATAAAAACAATAACAAAACACACCTAGATTAATAGGTAAATAAGCAATATAAAAACAATAACAAAACACACGAAGACTAATAGGTACATAAGCAATAAAAACCATAACAAAACACACCAAGACTAACAGACAAATAAGCAATATAAAAACAATAACAAAACACACCAAGACTTACAGACAAATAAGCAATATAAAAACAATGATAAAACACACCAAGACTAATAGATAAATAAGCAATATAAAAACAATAACAAAACACACCAAGACTAATAGACAAATAAAATATATAAAAACAATAACAAAACACACCAAGACTAATAGATAAAAAAGCAATATAAAAACAATAACAAAACACACCAAGATAAACAGACAAATAAGCAATATAAAAACAATAACAAAACACACCAAGACTAATAGACAAATAAAATATATAAAAACAATAACAAAACACACCAAGACAAATAGATAAATAAGCAATATAAAAACAATAACAAAACACACCAAGACTAACAGGTAAATAAGCAATATAAAAACAATAACAAAACACACCAAGAGTAACAGATAAATAAGCAATATAAAAAAAATAACAAAACACACCAAGAGTAACAGATAAATAAGCAATATAAAAACAATAACAAAACACACCAAGACTAACAGACAAATAAGCAATATAAAAACAATAACAAAACACACCAAGACAAATAGATAAATAAGCAATATAAAAACAATAACAAAACACACCAAGACTAATAGGTAAATAAGCAATATAAAAACAATAACAAAACACACCAAGACTAATAGGTAAATAAGCAATATAAAAACAATAACAAAACACACCAAGGCTAATAGATAAATAAGCAATAAAAAACCAATAACAAAACACACCAAGACTAACAGATTAATAAGCAATGTAAAAAAATAAAAAAACACACCAAGACTAATAGATAAATAAGCAATATTAAAACAATAATAAAACACACCAAGACTAATAAGTAAATAAGCAATATAAAAACAATAACAAAACACACCAAGACTAACAGATAAATAAGCAATATAAAAACAATAACAAAACACACCAAGACTAACAGATAAATAAGCAATATAAAAACAATAACAAAACACACCAAGACTAATAGATAAATAAGCAATATAAAAACAATAACAAAACACGCCAAGACTAATAGACAAATAAACAATATAAAAACAATAACAATTCACACCAAGACTAATAGATAAATAAGCAATATAAAAACAATAACAAAACACACCAACACTAATAGATAAATAAGCAATATAAAAACAATAACAAAACACACCAAGACTAACAGATTAATAAGCAATATAAAAACAATAACAAAACACACCAAGACAATAAAATATTTCACGCCTGATCTAAACAAGGAAACTTTCTATTTCGTTTA
Source organism: Euprymna scolopes (assembly GCF_053919585.1). Taxonomy (NCBI): domain Eukaryota; kingdom Metazoa; phylum Mollusca; class Cephalopoda; order Sepiida; family Sepiolidae; genus Euprymna; species Euprymna scolopes. Next base: position 167,840,902 of record NC_136488.1, on the reverse strand, counting down.
TCTATTCTATTAAACCGCTGAAAAATACGTATAAGAGTTCACTCAGCCTGGCGTTTTCCTACGGGGATGAAACTCTAACGCATCTGTTTAGCTTAAATGTCATAACTATATTTTCAAAACTGTACTTACCTACCTTTACTTACTGAGATACATACTATTTAATTTCTCTTGATAATCATATATGTGGAAACATGAAATTGTAATGTTATATATATATATATATATATACGTATATATATATATATATATTTATATATATTTATATATATACATTATATATATATATATATGACTTTTACCCTGAAATTTCAATTGAAAAATATACTTAATCCTTCAAAAATTAACAAATCCTCCACAAACTATAATATCCACATTCCACGGGTTTTCACCAGAAATTTCAACTGTAATTATTCAAAGACCAACTGTTTTCGTCGGAGTTGGCAATCATCGGTTTCGGGAGACGATGGTGTAGCTCTGATGGAATGGCTTCACAGTCTAACTCGGTAGTGGCAGTTCCTACTTAGTAGAGATACATTGCGCAAGTAGAGTTATATGGAAGTATAGCTATTGCCCGTGCAGCAACCCCCCCCCCATCTTCACGGGATTAGAGGATCCAAGAGAAAGACAGAGTTAATACAGCTTGGCTCTAACTGCGCTATAAAAGTTGCCGATGACGATAATATAAAGTCAGGCTGCCTTAAGCACTCCATCTTATTTTCTGACGGGGATGAGTATATTGTGATGCAATAATTGTGTAATTAACACACGCATCTCTTCTTCTGAATCCCATTTGGATATTATCTGAGGTTATTAAATTGGAGAACCACTGGCGAGTCATTATTGAAAATAGGAAATTAGTTGTCATTTTTCGAATATAAATTCAAGTTGATTCGGTATTTTATTTATCGTCATTGCTTTATAAATTTATAATGAGTCAGACTTACTTAATCATCAAATAAATCATTTCAACTTAACAGTCATGGTTGAAGTAATTCATAATCAAGCTTAATCCCCAACCACGCGTCTTCTTCACAACCTGCATGGCTTAACGATTCTATACTGAGACTTGGATCACTTGATCTACATTTGCACCTCTCTACATTGATTGATGGGTCTAGAGTGAGGAAACGGTTGCTTATTCACAACTGTATCTCAGTTTTAGAACCGGAAGTGCTTGATAAGGATATCGTAAGGCAAGGCTTGCTTAATCCCAACCGCATCATGCTTATAAAACGGCATTAGGTTAAGACGGGTAATTAGCTATTTTGTAGAGTTTTATGTAAAAGTTTAGGTTATTGACAAACCAAATATATATATATATATATATATATATATATATATATATATATATATATATATAATATTCGAGTTCCACCTTTGAATAATTCGAGTTCCGCGTTTTAAAATAAAACATTATTTAAAAGATTTAATGAGAAATGCAAGACAAAAAGTTTCTGAAAAAAAAACTATAGTTTAATTTGATGCAAGATTAAAAGTTTTTCACACATACACGCATACATTTATATGCGCGTTTAGAGTGTGTGTGTGTGTGTGTGTGTGTGTGTGTGTGTGTGTGTGTGTGTGTGTGTGTGTGTGTGTGTGTGTGTGTAGCCACTGATAGTGAGGCTTCTCACTCAATGTTCAAACTAGATAACCGGATTAGTCAATGTAGGCATTCAAGCACATATCCATGTGCTAATATTCTATAGCAAGCTCCACTTTTCACAATAGTTCATTCAACCTGTATGTTTGTTTATTTGCATAGGCAGCAAGAATTTCACCGATTTAAATTCAAACGCCGATGCATCTAGACAAAATTCATAGCTTCAGTAAATAAATTCAAGTGTGAAATAACATCATCTAAGTGTAAATTTACCGTGATGAACAAACACACACTGACTCACAGTAATTACGATTAATGTCTGTGATGTCTAGAAATAATAAACAATGAAGAATCCTTCGATTACCTTAAAAAGATGGTGTCATCTCTAATGTAACTAATAAGGTTATGTCTTATTGAAGACTACCACTCACTACATTAACAAATTTCTCCATCTCTTGCCACACTTGATGATCTGATTATAATTTCTTCTCGATTTAGTAAAAATATTTTGACACAACAAAAGCATGTGGACTTATGCTTATACTAGCTACCATCTTGAAGAATGCTCTGTTGAGCTTGCGTATGCCATATGTTAATTCTTAAACAAAAGCCATATCGAATTTTGCTGTAGGACTAATGTCCGAGAATTTTCCTTAAAAAACTGATTCGCAAAATTATCGCGCTATCAATCTGCTTAACATTTCGCTAATGTTTTTGAACCATAATTACATATAACTATAGTCTAGCACTTCATTAATGCTAAACTTTTTTTCTTAAAAAACAATTGATTTAAGCAATCCTGTTCTACTTCGAATATACGTGAAGTCATGATGGAATGTATTTATCATATAATAACAAAACTTAGTAACGCAACTACGGTTATGGTTGATATGGACAAAACTTTTGACAAGGTCAGGCATGAAAGTTATTTTATTTAAATCAATTCGTACATTATCACTGGATAAATATTTGATACAATTAGATATTTCCTAGTCAAAAGAAAAAACTGGATATCTCCTTGATATGTTGACAATACGGGTGTACATATTTCCAACGCAATGACTGAATCCAACATAAATGACCTCTAGTCCGTAATGACGATATATATGGATAAAAACATTTAACGCTACTAAAGCAATTTTTTATCAGTCAAAAAAAACATTTTAACGCATCGATTAGCATTGGTGTATTCATTCTGCGTATTCATTATTGAAATCCTCAACGCAAGATCCAGTCACATTATTATTATTAATTGGACAAGAAGATCATGTCAAAGGTACTGCACGGGAGGTGGTTTCCCTCTACCGAAGTAAATATAATCTAACACCTGCAAGTGTCGTAAAACCACCACCTGCTAATACATGGAATATTATTTTAAAAACTAGACTGCCACACAATCACAAAATTCTCTCTCTCTTCCTCTCTCTCTCTCTCTATCTCTCTCTCTCTTTCTTTAACAGAGTCCAGACGAAAAGATCTTACATCGTTTAAAAACTCCGAGCCTCGACCCATGTCCGCAATTTTGCATCGCTGTGTTTGTTTAATAAAAAAATTAAAGAAATATGTTTTCATAAACGGTCTGCACTGATTGACCACATAAGTAAATATTACCGACCAACCGATAATTCAGCAAATTCTTACCTCTTCACTAGAGAAGCCGACCTATGCTCGCCTTATTTTACACGTTCATCTCATTAGGCGGGAATTTGTTGCTCCTACAACGTGGTGTCCTTTTTTTCTCTTTTTTTCTCTTGTAAGCTCGCGCGCACTTCCTAATTTGTATATGTCTTTTTCCGACTACTCCTGCTAATATCCTACATTTCTTGCTGATATTTTCTCATATACGCTCTGTTACAAATCCAGTTGACAATGCGAAATAAGAAAATACGTTTTTAATTTACACAAATACAAAGTAGATAATGTAATATCTTCTGCAAGGGGTACAGTCTCCTTATACCGAAATAAATATAATCTAACACCTGCAAGTGTCTTATATATCTGCAAACTCATTCATGTTATATTATTTTAACAACTGGACTGGTACACAATCACTATATTCTCTCTCGTCCTTTCTTTCTTAAACAGGACCAGAAGAAAGAGTATTAATCTATTAGATCTTACATTGTTTGAAAACTCCGATTCCTGGCTATGTCCGTAATTGAGCATCCCTATGCTAACTACTTAAAGGAAATGTATTTGGGTGGACTTGCTGCACTGCTTGACAACATGAGGAAATATCACTAATCAATCGATAATTCAGCAAAATCCTGCCTCTTTACTAGACAAACCCAACCAGATGTGGCAGGGCTATCGACTGAAATAAATTCTTTCCTCGGAACTCATGTTTTTGTTATTACCGTATCTTCTAGGTTGATGGTTTTACATCAATTAGGAGCATTTTTGTTGTACAGTTTAAAAGAAATGCCAGTTCTATTGTATCGTAAATGCTTGAGGGTCGATAAAAGTTTGACTTCAGAGAATTCTCTACTAATTCATGTGTCGCTTATACAGTAATTACAGGTATATATCCACGGAAGTATTATGTGATTATACAATTGGGAAAAGAAACACAGTTTTCTTTGGAATATTAGCAAGGGGAAGAATACAATATAAAGTTCTTTTAATCCTGGATCGTTAAGTGTCAGGCTTTGTAATGGAATTTATATATTTCGGAGAAATTTTCTTATGGGAATATATCCATTAATATACAAACGCATTCGCGGGAAAATGCATTTGTATCAGGGAATTCAGGTTATGTTAACCTATCAAAATGCGATAGCCACGCGACCTCTTTATTTACCGATGTATTTGGTAATATATATATATATATATATATATATATATATATATATATATATATGTATATATATATATATATATATATATATATATATTTGAAATGCATGTTTGTGACTTACCGATAATCTAAAAAAAAAAAGTACTGACGCGATTGCCTCGACATTTTGCGATAGCGAATTATCTTTCCAGGCATGTTTTTATATAATTAAGATGAAAATAATATTACAATATAAAAAAAAAAACTTAAGAGAAGTTAGTTATTTTGAACTCGACTAAAATTCATTTGTTCGTAGCGATTGTTTTACTGTGTTGTTTTTGCAGTTATATGGTTTATTTTCATATATTTCTTAACAAATAATAATAATAATAATAATAATAGTAATAATAATAATAATAACAACAACAATAATAATAATGATAATGATAATAATTTAAATAATAATAATAATTTAAATAATAATAATAATAATAATAAACAAACCGCCCCCTTAAGTAAGACACCTTATCAAATCTCCAATACTAACGATTACTACGATACTATCTCATTGATTACTGTACACGCAATAACCCTTATCCTCGAGTGGTTTCCGGGCCTTGATAAGTGGTGACCTCCATGTAAAAAAATCGTAATAATAAAAACTATAATAATAATAATAATAATAATAATAATACTGATCGTAATAATAATAATAATAATAATAATAATAATAATAATAATAATAATAATAATCTGTATGTCCCGACAAATTCCGAAAAATTACTATCACTGTTAGAATCACGTGTAAAAAAAGACATTTCTACAGATCGCGGAATCCCAGGATATCCGTGGCTGTAGTGGTCAGTATATATATATATATATATATATATATATATATATATATATATATATATATATATATATATATATATATATATTTTAAACGTTAAACTATCAAATATATTCGTTTATACTTCTTTACAAAATAAAATAAAATTATTCTTTAAAATTCTTTTTCCCTCGCCAAAATCAACTCTGTAATTAGGACCCGACACATTATTGTAGCTGTTTCTCTTAAAATATTTTTTGTAAGTTTTTTCTCTTTCGGCTAAGCAATATACCGGCGTTGATTAGTTCATTATCTTTTGGCAGTAACCGTTATTCTTACAAAAAATTGGTTTATAATCATTTGTTCTCGATTACACCCGATTTTCTTCTTTTTTTGCATTTTTTATTTATGTCATTTTTTTACATTACGTTCAACTCACCGCTCACATTCGAAATGTTAACTTTTATAGGTTCTCAAATATGCTGACAACGAATATCAGTTTCGTTTACAATATATAAAACATATATACTCCAACGTAAAACCTAATGTAATCCCTGACGGCCATTTTTTCATAACCGAGCAGTTACTAATTCGTATGCTTGCAAATTCACCACAGAATTATCCCCTATATGTAACAGGATGTAACTTTATTATAAATTAATATTATCAATATAACTTGTGTACCATTTAAAAGAAGAGGAGCAAAAGAAACCAGTAATAAATTTCAAAAATCTTTTCCATCGTATGAAAATAATGACATTGCGAGACGAAAATCTTGTTTATATAATTGACGCTTTAAAATAACGTTCCCGTGTAGTAAGCATTCCGAACGTGAAAACATACCCGTGTTTAATAAATCTAGCAAAAATCAACTAATGATCAGATTTTCCTGAGATTTTCGATGCTTATTAATTTTTGAATGAAATTACATATAAAAAGCAGTTTCCGTAAAATATATGGAGGGAAATATTTTTAAAGTGCATGTGCCCGCTTATTTTTATTTTTTCGAAATTTGAACAAAATATATTTAATTTTATCGAAACCGCTATTCACTATGAAACATACAAGTTAATATAAATCAAGAATACTATTTTTTCAATATTTAAATGCACGTATTGAACAAATACTTACCTTGAAGTTGCAATTAAAAAATTTATATACATTTAATATTATTATGTTATAATAGCGTTTTATTTTCTAATTAATATATACTATAATCATTTGCATTTTTAAGAAATATAATCTTCCTAAAATTCCAGTAATTTAAAATGTTAGCGTTTTTAAGTTTATTTTAATATGAAGTTATAATATAAACACAGTTACATGCAAAAATAATTATTGACTGGGTAAGGGGCTGGTTTTGAAGGCTTTCTAATCATACCATTTTTTTTTAAATTATGATTACTTTTTGATGATGTTTGAAAGATTATAGGTTAAAGAAAAATAGCGTGTGAAATAAAACATACATGGAATAATTTTATCTCAAATCTGAAACTGCATACGTAAAAATTAATGGCGACAAAGATTGTTTTTACATTTTTTTGGCAAGAGAAATATAATTTTTCTCGAATTATTTCCAAGTGAAATCTAAAGTAAAAATCTTAATATAATTTTTTTTTTACATTGAGTTCACCACTTATCAAGGCCCAATGGCCACTCAGGGATAAGGGTTATTGTGTGTACAGTAATCAAAGGGATAGTGTAGCAATAGTATTTGAGAATTTGTAAGGTGTCATTACTTAGTGGGGGCGGTTCATCAGGAATTTGTTAACGCTGGACTTGAAGACATCAAGGGTGAAGTCGGGAGGGAAACAGGCAAGCGGAACAGAGTTCCACAGGCGTGCAGTTCTAAGAAAGAAGCTTTGTTCATGGAATCTACGTTTTGATTCAGGCACAGATAGGGAGTGGGGAAAATTATTGGCGGTGGTTTCAGCTAGTCGGCTGTTTTTGAAAAAGATTGTCGAGGGGGGACCAGAGAATGGAGCTCAGACGAGCACCTGCCATGGAAATAACGATAGAACAATGACAGGCTCGCTACGTCTCTTCTGTGGGAAAGAGGTTGCAGGGTAGAGAAAAGGGCATCCCCCACTAAGCCACGGAGTCTATTTTTACTCTGTCAAGGCAGGATAGGCTATTTTTAGCAGCCCCCGCCCAGATGTGGCAGCAGTACTCCATCTTTGGACGTACTTGGCTCTTATATAGATAGAGAATTGCATCATTGTACATCCGTACTTACCGACATGGAACGTTCGTATGATTTTTACTATCTGATAATTTAATTATTTTTGTTTGTTCTTGTTTTTCAATGTAATGTTTTTTACTTTATTTTCCAAGATTATAAGAAAGTTATCTTACATTGCTGATTATACGTTCATGCGTGCAATGAAATATGAGAATCTTACATATAAAGATTATGTTAAAAATGTAACCGTCAAAAAATAATAAATATTTTGGCATTTGATTTTTCTTTGTGTGTTAAAATATTAAATAAACAACGCTTAATTCAATGATAATATCGAGAAATTAATTATTCTTCGTCATATCGATTTCGATAATACGGACTTTAGTAGTTTTTTCCTTGTGTCCATGTAAAAATCGAATTTCTTTTTAATGTTTATAATTTATGATGCTTTTTTTCATAACAAAAGCAAAAATAAATTCATGAATTTTTTACTACTGAAAACCATAACTTTAGTAAATGTTTTTGATTTATAATAAATGATAGATTTCCACTAAGATTTATAAAAAAATAATAAGTACGATATATTTTGTGATTATTATTTGATAAAATCTGAATATATCATTAAAATTGATAAATTTCCTGATTTTTAGTGGACTTTTAAGTAAAGGTAGGGGTCAAAATGTTTATACATTTTAGGCATCGGCATTCATTTTGCACGTAACTTCATAACCATAACTCTTGCCAGCTATTTCATCGATTAAAAAATAATAGTGCACAAAAAATTAACATTTTGTAGATCACTACCATATCTAGCTTGTTTTACCCAATAATTATGGAAACTGGTAATTAACCAAATAAACAGTCGTACACATTTAGTAAAACCGTAATTCATATTTAATATACAAAGGGCCTAAGGGGGGGCGGAATGTGGGGTGACCGCATCTGGGATCAGTAGAGTTCCCCATTGGGGGAGGTTAAGATCCCCGAAAAACCTGAGTAAAGCCGAGCAACTATGCTGGTACAAACTGTTACAGCATTATTAGGTGGCCGGGCAGCGGCGGTTAACTTGGCCGAAAGGAAGAGTTATCTTATGAATTTATTGACTTTATATATATATATATTATTCACCCTTAAACCGTGCATGTAGATGTTTAGATTGTAATCGTGGCGCTCCTCGGAAATAACGTAAGATTTTAATCCTACACGTAGATGTGTATGCAAAATGTTCTATGCTTACATAAGATAGTGGGTAATAGGCTAGACATAATGAATGCGTATGCGCCATGTGCGGTTGCAAACTTAGTGTAGTTTCGTCTAGAGGGAAAAGTGCGCCCCATTTATTATACATATGGATAAAGCAACCTGGTAGCGAGGTCATTAATTATAAACAAGAACAGAGCAATACCAGCACAAGTAAGTCTAATTCTCAGCACATTTTTACACAAGTTTTACGAAGATTAAATTAAAAATAATTTTCTTGATTGACTTTTATAATGGTTGTGAAATATTCTTGAAAAAAATGGGTAACTATATAATGGGTGATTAGGAAACCCCTGGCGACCTTTAATTTTTTGAAAATAACTTTTTTCTGAATAACTTTTTCTGAATGAATTGTTTAAAAATATTTTTGTTATTGTTGAACTGAACAACTTGCATAATTCTTAAAACATCTGTCATAATTGTGTTGATAAAAAAGGGGGGACTATATAAATATTATAATCGTGGTGAAAACAATAGTAATGAGATTTTGCCAACTTTGGACTTTCTGGGAATTCGGGCTTTCTTCTTTTAATTTTTCCATTTTTTTTATTTTAATGAATTTACTTTTTGAACTTTTGGAACACAGAAAGGGGAATAGCTCGCGTGACGAGCTGGTGTAGAGAACCCTCGTCTGTGGTCTGGTTGTGAACTCGAGTTCGGACTATATATATGCTGTCTTTTCTAACAGGTGCACCTACAACGCAAAGGAGAAACGGCGGATGAAACCCAGCTGGTATTGATTGCGATGAAAGGGTGACATAGTGAGGGCGGTGTCGGTGGTTGACTAAGGCTCATTCATTTGCATAGAAACCAATGGGTCTAAGGGGGGGGCGAATGTGGGGTGACCGCATCTGGGATCAGTAGAGTTCCCCATTGGGGGAGGCTAAGATCCCCGAAAAACCTGAGTAAAGCCGAGCAACTATGCTGGTACAAACTGTTACAGCATTATTAGGTGACCGGGCAGCGGCGGTTAACTTGGCCGAAAGGAAGAGTTAACTTATGAATTTATATATATATATATATATATATATATATATATATATACATATATATATATATATATATATATATATATATATATATCCCGATTGAAACTGGAGCACTACACACTTGAAACCATCGGACTAACACGTAAATTCTCGTCTCTTCGCCATCACACCAAAATAAGGAAAAAGAAAAAGAAATTCACGAACCGGACTTTCGACCCTGATGAGGCTATGTATTAGCGAAATATAGGACTTACAAAACAAAATGCAATAAACAAAAATGATTTTATCATTGTGTTCGACACTTCAAAGTTTTCAAAAATTTCTCAATATATATATATATATATATATATATATATGAATTTAATTTAGTCCATAATATATATATATATTAAAATATATATGTATTAATATTATATATATATATTTATATATATATGTGTGTGTGTGTGTATGTGTGTGTGTGTGTGTGTGTGTGTGTGTGTGTGTGTGTGTGTGTGTGTGTGTGTGTGTGTAGCTTTAAAAATATTGATTGTGTTATGCCACGGGGGATTCTAAGCGCAATGTAATTAAATAAACGAAATACGGTTTTTTCCAGCTTTTGGTATTTCATGCTATATCTATATGTTTGCTTTATTTCATATCGAAACATTTATAGATCCATAAATAATTGCCAAGAAATATTGTAGATAACTTATATACATCTTTTATATATTGTAATTATATATATGTATATATATATATATATATATATATATATATATATATGTATATATAATAAATTCCACAGCCAAACAACGTCGCAGCCCACAAGAACACTGCCAGTCAACGAAACGGAAGTCCAAGACTCGAGTTTCGCCCTCATTGGGCTCATAAGTTAGACACATCCGAACTCAGGATTCGAAACCTGAGTCTCGGATGTGTCTAACTTATGAGCCCAATGAGGGCGAAACTCGAGTCTTGGACTTCCGGTTCGTTGACTGGCATGGTTCTTGTGGGCTGCGAATTTGTTTGGCTGTGGAATTTATTATATACAATCTCTCACATTCTGAAAATCATATATATATATATATATATATATATATATTACTATATATATAGATAGAGAGCAAGTAATATATATATATATTGTATATATATATATATATATATCGTTAAAGTAATATATATATATTGTATATATATATATATATATATATATATATATATATATATAGTTAAAGTAGCGTTGATAATTCTTTAAATAAATACTCATCGACAAAATAAAAGCTCAACATGCAAGTTAACCTTAAGACACAAATAGGGAAATTATCGACAACGCAAAAGTATATACATGCATACAAATCTCTCTCTCTCTCTATATATATATATATATATATATATATATATATATAGAGAGAGAGAGAGAGATAGACAGACAGACAGACAGGCAGAGAGTCAGACAGACAGAGAGACAGACAGAGACAAACAGAGACAGACAGAGACAGACAGAGACCCGAGTGGCTTCCGGGCCTTGATAAGTAGTGTCTACCTTGTAAAAAAAAAAAGATGTATCAAATTAATTTCAAATAAGAGCAAAATATCAATCATTAATAGCAGATTCTATAGATACAGATGAATGTTGAATTACTTTTATTTCATTTAAGATTTTATAAACATATATACATGTGAAAATATTCCTTAAATCTTAATAATAAATAATTCTTAAAGAATGAATTATGATAAAATTTTATCACTTGAATGCCAAATAAAAACGATTAATAAGCCAAGATGACACTGGTCAAGTACATTTTTTGAGAGCTCGATTCCTCTTTTTTGAACTCTGTAGGACACTAAAAATATGGACACTATTAAAACTAAACAAACTGCAGACATATTAAAAAACATGCTAAAACAAATCAGAATATGATGACACTAATGATAAATATTTCAAATAAAACAGCACTTAAGAGTCTAAAAGTTCGGATTAACATATATACTAAAGAATATAGAATGATTTTTCTCTAAGTTGCTTCAGACATTGCATGAATCCATTTTTTGTTAGGTTCTAAATAAAAATCAAATCATAACGATGATCATCACAAATACACGGAATGTATTTTTACTTTACTTTAAAATTAAAAAAAAACAACAGTTTCAGTAAGAGCCAAAATACAGCAGAAAAAGAGTTCGAGAAACCTTCAATTATTAGGAAGAAATTACTGGACGATAATGCTAGACCTCAACAGCGAAGACAAAAAAATCGAACGATTTGAAGCAAAGGAACCAAAAACATTAATCACTAAATTCTGTAAAAGATGATAAAATATTACATTCTCAAGAAACATTATCTAAAAACATTACGTCTGCTAAAGAAAGGATGCAGAGAAAAAGACAGGGCTAACAAACTTAGACATAATGTTTTTGTAGTAGATGATATATCGATTCTCTTGTATTTTTCTTTGACCTATATATTTTTAGAGTTGATACTAATATATTAGAATCAGTGATGGTCTAACCATTTCTAATGTGCACAGATAAATATATATATATATATACATATATATATATATATATATATATATATATATATATATATATATATACATAACTACTTCATTTACTACCATAAATTAATATAGTAAAGTATAAATTTATGCGTAAACTTTAAGTATTTACTTCAACAGTGCTCAATCGCTAGGTAGAGCGAGTTAGTAAGTTATAAAATATATATGGAGATTAAGCTACACTGAATATTCCGCGTTTCATCCACTCTAGGGTTCTTCAGGCTTATGCCGCGATTCATCCATTCTAGGATTCTTCAGAGTGGGTAAAACGTGGAATATTCAGTGTAGCTTAATCGCCATATATATTTTATAACTTACTATATATATATATATATATATATATATATATATATATATGTGTGTGTGTATGTGTGTGTGTGTGTGTGTGTGTGTGTTAAGATTTTTGTTCCTTAGAAGCGCTGGTTGAGTTTGAATAACATGAATACGTATCATATACGTTTGAAGCCAAAACGACGAATTATTGCAAAATAAACATATCTGTTTATTTTGTAATAATGCGTTGTTTTGGTTTCAAACGTACGAGGAACGTGCAATAAGTAATGCCCCTGACCCACTTCCAGTTGTCTGATCTAGCTGAAATTTTGCCAGTGCAACGACGTATATCTCTACAGGTTATGTGGCAAATTACCGTTCTGAACTAATTGTGGTATCTGTTTTACAGGTGTTTGAACTGGGTCAGGTGTGAAGTGGAGCCTGTTGAATGTTGACCAGTAATCCGGTTTTTGTATTTGAAAGGACGCACACCACAGGAGACTTTTGATAAAATGAAAGAAATATTGCCGGAAGTCTTTGGAAACAGCTCCCAGACCTGGTCGCCCCCATTCTGCCATTGATGAGGCATCTGTCCGCCAATTTTAGGCTGCCATTTTGGAAGATTGGCGCATTACTCTTCGCCAAATAGCCCAAGATGTCAAGATTAGTACAGAATCAGTGGAAACTATCATTGATGACCATTTGCATATGCATAAGGATACTGCAAGATGGATTCCCAGGTTTGTCACATCATTCCAGAAGCGAGAACGCGTCGAGTGCTCGAGGATGGAGATGTGCCAAGAAGATGAGTCAAAGTTTTTAAAAAGACTGATTACACAGGATGAAACCTGGGTTCATCACTATGATCCAGAGACCAAATCCCAGTCAATGCAGTGGAAGCACTTGGACTCACCACCTCTAAAGAACGCATATGTGCAGCCCTCCGCTGGTAAGGTCATCTTACAGTCTTCTGAGACCAGGACGGAATAGTGATGACAGATTTACTGGCAAGGGGTACCACAATTACAGGAGCCTATTATGCTTCACTTGTGGGGAAATTAAGGGAAGCTATCAAAATCAAGAGGCGGGGCAAAGGTACCCTCCTCCTGCAGGACAACGCTCCGGTCCACAACTCGCATGGCGCCAGATAAGAAGCACGGGCGTGTGGTTATGAAATCCTCTCCTATCCTCCCTACTCTCCTGACCTTGCATCCTCTGACTTTCACCTCTTCCCAACCATGAACTTGTTTTTGAAAGGAAATCGTTTCCCAGATGATGTAGCATTGATTTCTGAAGTCACGTCGTGGTTGGAAGGACAACCTGGGGTGTTCTACAAAAACAGTCTCCAGAGTTGCATCAAACGATGGGAGAATAGCATAACTATGGGTGGTTCCTATGTAGAGAAATACTAATAACTGTGCACATTTTCGTTGTTCTACTTCTATGAGAAGTGGGTCAGAGGCATTACTTATTGTACGCCCCTCGTATATAATAATATAGTAATCATTATATATATCTATATATATATATGTATATGTATATATATATAATGGATATATATATATATATATATATATATATATATATATATATATATATTCCAGGTAGGAAAGTATTGAAAAGTTAAGAATAATTGAATTTCAAGGGTCGGTCATAGTGCTCAATCAAAGTGAGCAAATTAATTTTTATTAGTCTTTATGTGATATGACTGTATTTACATAAAAAAAATAGATATATATATATATATAATAGATTTCACAGACAAACAAGGTCACATGACAAAAACACCCATGACAGTCCACAAACCGGAAATCCAAGACACGAGTTTCGCCCTCATTTGGGCTCATCAGTTTGACACATCCAAACTCAGGATACGAAACCCGACTCTCATGCATGCGAGGCAAGCTCTCTGCCAACTGAGGAAAATTCATTATATATAATCTCTTGCCTTCTGAATATATATATATATATATAGATATAGATATAGATATATATAGATATATATGTAGATATATATATATAGATATATATATAGATATATATAGATGGATAGATATAGATATATACGCGTGTACTTAGATTGCTGTTTTAAAAATAATAAATAAATTAAAAAAAAATTTTTTAGATGTTATATACATCCAAACAAATTAAAAGGGCGACTTTCTAAGTAAATAAAAACAATGAGCTTCGAGGCGGAGCCAATATTAATCGTATGTATCGCTTGAAAAAACAAAAATAACAAATCTAGATATATATATAGATATAGATATTTATTTAGGTCTCGAAAGTAGAGTGAAAAGCATATCTTATTTTTCTTTTATTAATATTATTGGAATCTTTTCTTTTTTCCTTGTACACATTTTTGTGAATTATTCCATGGATTTCTGCTTTTGGATTATTATGGACCATTTTCTTCTAATTACGGGATTTCCTTGGATTTTACTTGTACAAATGAAAATTCTTTTAACTTTCTTGAAGCTTTACATTTGGATTTTACCATCACTGGATTTTTTATTTTCTACCAGACTATCCATTCATGTGTAATCACTTTTTTCTTCACTATATTCCCTCGGCTTCACATATTCACATTTTTTTTTTCAAGTAAGATCTTTGACTTACTTGTTGTTTCATCAAATACTTCTGCATGCAAAATCCGATCCCGCATTTTGCTAATTCCTACCCTCTGACGAGAAGGAACGTATTTCTTCGAAACTTCGCGAATTAAGGACAGTCTATTTATCTAGTGTTTCCTTTTCAGGTTAAATATGTTTTTAACTCATTTCAAAGTGTTTTTAAACATATTTTATTAACTGTTTGCTCATATTATAAGCTCTATTTCCTATTTGGTTTTATCGAGCTTTTACATCTGGCTGAAATAATTTTATAAATATAAATTCTTTAATATTTATAATATACTTTAATTTTACCATCTAGGATCATTTTGGTAAATTTAATTGTAATGTTTATTTTATATATATATATATATATATATATATATATATAT
Source organism: Euprymna scolopes (assembly GCF_053919585.1). Classification (NCBI taxonomy): domain Eukaryota; kingdom Metazoa; phylum Mollusca; class Cephalopoda; order Sepiida; family Sepiolidae; genus Euprymna; species Euprymna scolopes. The sequence continues at coordinate 167,825,443 of NC_136488.1, read as the reverse complement.
ATATATATATATATATATAATCAGACAATTATTGTTAAATAGTACCGTGTGTTTTACTTTATAATCTTTTGTTATAATTTTTCCATTTATGAATGGTCATACTAATTCTCGTATTAGTGTAGGAAGGTTCTTTAGTTATTTTTGTCTTTTTTTCTGCAAGTACTTTCAACTCATTTTTTAAAGAATTTATTAATTTATAAATTTAACTAGCAACATATATATATATATATATATATATATATATATATATATATATATATATATATATAACTATTATAATCGAAAAATGCGATCATGGTTAAGCTTTAACACAGAAAATAAAAGATTAGTTTTTTAAACAGGAAAAGAAAAGGACAATATAGTCTAATAAAAAAATATAATAAATTTATAACTAAAAATATTGCAGTATTAAGAATTTAATATATAATGTCATGAATTGAATTTAGAAAAACTAATTTTTCTATTGTAATCCATGATTTTTCCAGGCTTATAGTAAATTCACTTGTTCTTTGTTTAATTTCAGTCTTATTTTTTTGCCCCCGTAAAGATAACAAACACATATGTAATAACAGTGTACGAGACTCGTCTGCTTTCAATAAAATCCCCCCAATTATATCCCTGTATGCTTTCATTCTTGACTTTTCACTTGTTACTTCTCTTTTCGCGAGAACAGTGAATTGCTAGCAATAGTAGTCGCTAAAACGACGTAGTTGCTATGAAAACCAGTCATAAAAACGTCGCTCACCTCCATACGTTTATGTACGATTTTAAACGCCAGTACATTCATCATAATTTTTGTTTTACTTAGAAAAATTTGGAAATTTTTTCACAATATAGCAAAGAAGTTGATCTATAACCTGTAATTATTGTTTGGCATTGAGTCTAGTGAGTGGTGATGTTTGAAAGCAGATCTAAATTACTAAAACTGCCACTTAACCAATTATTCAAACACGGTAGTGTTTGAATAATTGGTTAATATATATGCATATGTGAACATATTCAATATTGGTTAATATATATGCATATGTGAACATATTCAAACACGGTAGTGTTTGAATATGTTCACATATGCATATATACATATATTGGACATCGATATGTATATATATATATATACATATATACACACATACACTCAGCTTTATAAACATATATATATATATATATATATATATATATATATATATATATATATATATATATATATATATATATATAAAGCTGAATGTATGTGCATGTGTGCCTGGTTGCGAATAGGCTCTTATATGTTTTACTATTATAGAAAACTGATCACATATAATGATAGAATATGTATCGAGACACAGGAATGGGTATGTTTGATCTGGCATAATGATGATTCATTAAAATTGTAGGGTCTGCGTACACGCCTGCTCCACAAAGTATGGAAATAACAAATGTAAAAATTAAAAAAAACGTTTACAAGTGTTTTTGATATAGATATACATAAGAATATTTTGATAAGTATGTTTTAACTTAAATAGGGATGGTATAATGAAATTGTGGGGTCTGCGTTCGCTCTTGGCCTCCATAGAATGGAAATAGGCACAGACTTTAATAAAGACTTTTCATATCTATCTGTGTAAGTATACTTTGATAATTATGTTTCAGTTTGAATAAATATGGTATAATAAAATTATGGGGTGTTCGTTCGCGCCTGGCCTCCATAGAATGGAAATATGTCTCAAAGTTTAACAAGGTGTTTTAATATAGATCCACAGAATATTGTGATAAGTGTTTCAGTGTGAACAGGTATGCTATAATAAATTATGGGGTTTATCTATTTTATTTTTACTTTCATTATATATTGCTTTGGTTTTGATACACCCAAATTCGAAGCTATTTTTTTACAACCCTTCCTTTTTATAACCTATCATGCTTTCATAAATCAGAGTCCATTTTCTGCAGGCTGCTTTTGAACCCAGTCAACGACGGGTACTTTTGCTGGTATATATATATATATATATATATATATATATATATATATATATATATATACACATATATATATATATAGAGAGAGTAATTAAAATTTATAAATTGTTAAAATATATATATATATATATATACATATATATATATGTATATATATATATATATATATAGAGAGAGAGAGAGAGAGAGAGAGAGAGCGTAATTAAAATATATAAATTGGTAAAATACCAAAAACTGTAAATTTCACACCGTTGTATAAATAACGCTTTTAAACCAATGTAAATTGATTTTAGCCACATTCTTAACACATTAAACGTATTTTCACCCACAAGTAATTTAAATGTATATTTAATTGAAGCATATAAAAGCATCCAGATTTTAAATGAAACAATAACCAGAACGGAAGAAAATAATTTGAAAGTACGTGAAAAAAAAACAGATGGGCAAAAATGACTACGGAATCTTCCTACACCAATTCAACCGAGACATAAGAATGACTATTCGAAAAAGGGAAAAATGACAAAAAAAATCATTAAGCAACAGCACCCCCTGTTGCCTGAATAAATACATGCCGCTTAAATACACTATATATGTGTGTGTGTTTGTGGTGTGTGTGTGTGTGTGTGTGTTTTAGTTACTGCGTAGAGATCCTAATTTCGAATTCAATAAAAAGAATCAGCTGAATATGCACAGCTTCAGAATAAAAGAAATCACGTGTTCAACTGAAGAATTCCTATCGAAACAGTTTATTAAATAGTATCGATTTACTTCTATTTATATAGAAATGTTCTGATATTTACAGTATTTATTAATGCAAACTTATTGAAAAATTAATGAGTTTTTGATGAATATAAAAATTCATGCTAAAATTCAATTAATAATTACATTTAAATCTGTTTTCTGTATTTTTTTTTGCGCTGAACACAAATCTCTAAAATACAGATATGTATGTTTTTATATTTGTTATTTTTATGTTTTTTCAATATTTATATATTTTTTTATATGTTTTTTCAATATTTATATATATATTTTTATATGTTTTTTTTCAATATTTATATATATATATTTTTATATGTTTTTTCAATATTTATATATATATTTTTATATGTTTTTTCAATATTATATATATATTTTTATAGTTTTTTTTCAATATTTATATATATATTATTATATGTTTTTTTCAATATTTATATATATATTTTTATATGTTTTTTTTCAATATTTATATATTTATATATTATTATATGTTTTTTTTTAAATATTTATATATATATTTTTACATGACCGATTAGTTATAACACGATCGATACATGTACGGAAACTTGTAGATTAATCAATTTCCCTTCGTGTCATGGGATTTTATCGATTTTTAACGAGCATATAAGAGTAATTCTTACGAAGTTGCCATGAGAGTTTTGATCCCAAATAGTTCTACCCTAAATAATTTAGTACACCCGATATGTTATTTTTTTCTTTTTAGAGGTCAAATACAGTGTATGAAATTCGAGAACATTGATGAGATATCTAACACTGAATAAATAGATTATTGATAACAAGTTATTGCTATTTTTCGCCCAACGTATGACAAAACTATCACTTTCATTAAAAAATTTAATTCTATCTATCTATCTATCTATCTATCTACCTATCTATCTCTATATATATGTACATATATATAGATAGATATATAGTTATGTATCTTTATATCTATCTATCTATATATATATATATATATATATATATATATATATAGAGAGAGAGAGAGAGAGAGATAGATAAATTCATTAAGTTTAATTACAAATCTGCAATTTTCATGTTGATCGCATATCTGTTACATAGGAAAACTTCGTTTAGATCAGATACTCGTGAGTTCAGAGCAGAAATCCAACTCGCCTAACAAAAGCGCAAAATTACTTCGACCAATGCAATGAATTTGAGACCCACAATTGTCATCCTCTATTGGAATTTTTCTTTATATCAATATTCGAATCCTACGTAATGTTTGGCCTCAATAATTATATGAAGTAAAATTGAAAGATGTCTGTTTGTATAATTAAATCTTAAAAAACTACTACATATATACTGGCCAAACTTATTTTAAAAAAACGATAAGATTAAATGTAAGAGGGCTGCTGACGCTGGTAGCAGCAGCAGCTCATAAAATGACGTGTGACCAGAGAAGAAGTGGTGTTCGGCGAAGCAGGTGTTCGGTGAAGCAGGTGTTCGGCGAAGCGGGTATTTAGTGACGTGATCAGAAAAGCAAGTGTTCGAGTCGCGTGGGTGACGTTAAAGCAGAAACCAAATATCACACGCGGCGGAGAAAGAGAAATGAACTTTTTAAATATTTAGAAGAAATGCGTTATTGGAAATATCAGATATAAAGGCCTTAATTATTTTGGATTAAACAAAGACTTCTGTTAAAAATTCAGTACAGAAACCAGAGTTCAGTAAAAAAAAAAAATTAAAATCCCGAGTGTGACAAGATACACTTGAGGAAGGTCAGAGATAAAACCAGCCGAAACATAGCGAAAACAATACTCAATATAAGAGCAGTGGTCCGAATAATCGAAATTACCCAAATTATTGATCCTCGTATAAAAATTCAGAAACATCTTTTATAATTTTTTACTTGTTCTTTCTGTACCTACTCAACCTTTTACTCTTTGAAAATAACTAAATACAATTTTTGAAGTTCTGACTGATTTTTTTCAGAAAGTCCAAATTTTGGAGATTTTAAAAAGTTAATCCGATAACCCTGCACAGGAATATGAGACTGACTTTTGATTTGACATAGTTTCACTTTTTAATGTAATTATAATAATATATGATCATTGGTGTAATCGTATAAAAAAACAACTCGTAGTAATTTGGAAGTACAGAGATTAATTTACCAAAGAACGAAGTCAACAAAATGTTGCATGAAAATAACATTCCAAAAGAATATTGTCTTCGAAGAAGTGCTTGACTGAAGCAGAAAATTAAACATTGTCTTTTACAATATGATTTCATTATTTGTATTGAACTATGTAGCAAAATATTACTTTCTAAGTATTATCAGTATTTATTAAATTATCTGATTTTACTTAATTCTACATTTAAAATACAATGAACACCATTCTTGTAGAAATGTTAATACTTGATAATATTTGCTGCCTGTTATTTTTTTCTGCCGAAAAGATTATTTTTTTGGATATCCAGAAAAATATTTTTGGATAAAATATATTTCTCATTCTGTGGAATTTCCACGGGTCATGTTAGTAAATAATATTATAGTTCGTTCAAGAAAACGTGCGTTTCATGTCAGTGGTTTGCTTTCAATAGTATACCCAGTAAACTACTTGACGAATAAAGCATTCGTTGGTTACGAGAAACATATGTTTGGCACATCTAGTAATTAAGCAAACAAAGATTGATTTTCTCAACAATGGATGAAGAGAATTGCAATTCATCTTCGAGCCAGGGAATCCATATTCACGTAATTCAACCCATGACTTAATTATGAATATCGAACCTTTTCACCCCCAGAAATATAGACATCTTTCTCGCTCTTTCTCCCACTCTCTCTATCTCTATCTCTATCATTCTCATTATATATATATATGTGTGTGTGTGTGTGTGTATTGTGTGTGTGTGTATTGTGTGTGTGTGTGTGTGTGTGTGTGTGTGTGTGTGTGTGTGTGTGAGGGAGAGTATGGGTAGAAAGTTGGTTTTATATTTTTAGCAATATTTCATTTTGACCATTGGTGTTACAGGTCATGGACTGGAATAGCATCTTTAATTTCCTTCTTGGTGTTGATTGTCGTCGGAAAAAAAAAATGATTTATAACCAGACAAAAATCTCCAAATATTTGCATCAAAGATATTTTAACATCGTCAAAATAGTATGTAATATTACTTGAGAATTTGATTATCTATAAAGTACAAGCAAGGAACGACTTGGTTATGCATAGTCACGAGGGTGGTTACTAGTTGAACAAAAACATCTGCTTCTTACAAACAAAAAAATCGCAAAACGTCGACGCGCTTTATATACGACGGTAGTTCCATTTTTAACTCCAAATGTTAAAGAACTACCAAGATAGGAGTAGTATGAATAAAACGAGGGACATTTTGAATACAAAATCTATCTTTCCACATATTATAAGCCATTCTCAATGTACTCTTGCCAATAATGAACGATGGCTGTATGTGAGTGTCCGGAGCGCGCTTTGTCACATAGTCATTCTAAAAGTGAAAACTACCTGATTTTTAAAAAACTACAAATTGTTTAATAGGTACGAAGACGGGGGGGGGCAATATTTACTAGAATTTGTGCACCAAATGCATTTTGCAACAGTAATTCTCAATGCAAACTTGCCAAAAATACAATGGCTCATACCAACAGAGGCTGGTTTTTTGGAGTCTTACACCGTCAATATCTCTAAGAGAGATATGAAACTTTCAGGTATGAATGTATACATGCAATAATGATACCAATACAATTTGAAATTCCAATCTGATCGATTAGTTTCCAATAAAGTGAGGATTTATATTTTTATTATTAACTATTAGTAGCATCTTAGTTCTTTTTTCATAATGTTTTCACCGATGTAGGATCCAAACTGGGATATCTTTATATACATATATATATATATATATATATATATATATATATATATATAAATTTATATATATATATAAGTTTCTATATCGATATAGATGTTTCTATATATATATATATATATATAGAGAGAGAGAGAGAGAGAGAGAGAGACAGACAGACAGACAGACAGACAGACAGACAGAGAGAGATGTTATGTAGTACGCTTTATGCGACTGCTGCGGTGCCTCCCGATTATAAAGTTTTTTATGTTGATAATGGAACCAAAATTATTTAAATAATTCGTTATATTTATTTTTAGATTAATATATATATATATTAGTTTGTAGTTCGTCGGAGAATTCACCATTAGAACACGTGCAAAGCAGGCAAAGAGATGCTACATTTCGTCGATGGGAAAGCGGTTGGAGTTTAAATGGCAGTTATAGACGTATCAGGTTGGCGACTCTCTTTTGAATCCAGTCAAGGAGTGAGAAACTAATAACAGATGCACCAGCCAAAATGTGACAACAATAATCCATACATGGGCGAATGGTTGACTTATAGAGTTACGGAATACTTTAATGCGTACGTAACTTTCTAGCACGGTAGAGAAACCCAACCTTCTCTTCAGCAGCCTTGGCAATGCTTTCGATGTATCTGTTCCAATTCATGTTCTCAGTGACCATGCAGATCGAGTAGTTTGAAGTACTTTCAGGTAATGTATCTTTAGCCTTAACGATTGGTTGTTGAGTTTCTAGTAATTATTAAAGAAAACGAGCTTAGTTATTGGACGTTATCATTCATTTTTCCCCATTCCATTACAGATTGGACGCCTTCCTTTGGAGTTTCCGCCATTAACTTGGACATGTGTTCATTCGTTTTCCTCTCGTGCCTGTTATAGAACGTGTTGTCGTCGGCAAATGTGCCCATCTGATAGACACTTTTATCAGGGAGGCGATTTATGAATACCAGGAATAATAATGGTCCAAGAATCGACTCCTGGGATACAACCGCATTTATATCATACTTTTTGACGCACGACCATCGAGGGAAACTTAGATGCTTCTCTTACTTAAGAAGGATATAATTATGTTAAGTATTCTTCCAGTAATAATATAGGATTTTATTTTCACGAGAAGAACATTGTGCCATACCCAATCTTAATGGGTTGACAGAAGTTTAGCAGATGTAAGGTGGTGGACTAGTGATGATTAATTATGGACCAACATATTTAGGCGAAAAGAGTGAGCAGGCTAATTGGGGGATAATTTAATTGGCCCAGTCTTTCGTTAGACGTTTTGTAAACTGGTAACATCGAAGCAGTTTTTCAACAATCAGCGAAGCAAAATTGGTAAAAGAATTTATTGAAAAGTTTGGAAAGAACTGAAGTAACCTCAGCGGATGCAACATAACATTAGTTACTTTTATTTTCTCTACCGTTCTACCTCGACCCAGGACGGTGCCCTAATAAACAAAGTCTCTGACAGCATATATACAGCACTTTCCCTCGACACTAGCGCACAAGTACATGTATTTGGTGACTTCAATGTCCACCACAACAACTGGCTTGGATTTTCTACTTACACAGACACAGCTGGTAGCACAATACATAGCTTCTCTATATCTCATTCCCTATCACAGATGGTTATGTTTCAACCCCGTTTCCCTGACCAGCAAGAACAACACGAATCACTTTTAGATCTGTTTCTGATCATAGTTCCCGATGATTGTCTTACGAATGCCCACAGCCCACTTGGGAATGCTGATCATGTAGTGATAATAGTTAAAATCGCCCTAAACTCTAGAGCAAAAACGGAAGAGCCATTGCTCAAAACAAGGAGATATTATAAAAGGGCTGACTGGGAAGCCATCAAGGATCTCATCAGAGACGCCCTATGGCGAAATATATTTTAACTTCCTGCTGAACAGTGCGCTCATGAGACCACTGAATGATTCAAAACAAAAATTGAAGCACATGTTCCCATGCGGAAGTTTTATAGCAAGCCCCACTCTCCCCAATAGTTTACTTCTACTTGAGCAGCTGCCATCCTGCAAAGGCAGCATGTGTACCGCATATTTAACCGACATACGTCCAGTTCAAACAGACAGAAGTATATAGAAGCCAGAAATTACTGTAAGAAAGAAATAGCGACAGCTAAGAGAGAAATTACTAAGACCACCAAAAAAACGCATCGAAGAACAGAAATTAGGAACCCATAACTTCTGGAAAATCTGCAACAGTGTAGTAAATAATGGGCAATCAACAATTCATCCACCATTCAACAATCATGGGGTTGTTTGATCTGCAACCGAGAAGGCTAACATGTTTGCCAGTCGGTTTGCCTCAAACTCCACATTGGCTCCTGCTAACCACCCCCTACTTGACAGATGCCACACTAGACGATCTGAAAATCACCCCCTTCTAAGATGGCTGCTATCATAGCACATCTTGACACTTCAAAAGTATGTGGACCTGGTCTCATCCCAGCTCTGCTATTAAAAAATGCTCCGCCGAAGTAGTTCCAGTTCTTTCCAAACTTTACAACAAATGACTTAATGAATCTTGCTTTCCTGCCTGCTTGAAAACTGCTTCTGTGGTACCAGTTTTCAAGAATTCTGGCGAAAGAACTGACCCAGAAAATTACCGCCCCATTAGCCTCCTCCCACTTTTCGCCAAAATATTTTAGTCCATAATTAACCAAGCTCTAGTTCATCACATTACAGATGATAAACTTCTAATTTATCAACAATATGAATTTAGGCAAGCCCGTTCCACGGCAGACATCCTGACTGTAATCTCTGAGCGTATATACCATTCAGTTGACAAAGCGGGGGAGGGTAGAGCGGTAGCTCTAGATATATCTAAGGCTTTTGAAAGGGTATGGCATGAAGGTCTTCTCAGGAAAATCAGATCAGAAGAGTACTTAACATAATTAAATCCTTCTTAGATAAGAAAAAATCCAGGTTGTCCTCGATGGTTGTATATCTAAACAATAGTATATAAATGCGGGGGTGCGTCAGGGGTCTATTCTGGGACCTCTATTATTCCTAATATTCATAAATGACCTCCTTTATAAAATCGTCTGTGAGATGGGTATATATGATGATGACACCACGCTCTATAACAGACACGACAGGAAAACAAACGAACACATAACTAAAGAAATGGCAGAAACACTAGAGGACGACCTCCAATGGGGACAAAAATGGATGGTCACATACAACGCTGACAAGAGTAAACTTGTTTCCTTAAATAACTACAAGAACCATTTTCTACGACCAATAGCAACGACCAAAGACTATTTATATGAAAGTACATCTTTTAAACACCTCGGCCTTACGTTCACAGGGAACTTGAGTTAAAAAAATTACATTGAGAGCATTGCCAGGAACGCTGCGAAAAAGGTAAGTTCTTTCTACGGTGAGGCCCCAACTTGCGGGCTTTGGGGAGTGTGAAGCCACCCTTTAATTGCAATTGCTCCCAGGTCCACTCTGACCCGGAGTGGTAGTACCTGTTCGGGTCCCAACTATGGGTTAAATAGGAACTGACTTGAAAAAACAAATATATTCTATTAAAAAAGCTTTCTTCAAAATCACTGGATTCGGCATTAAATATCCGGAAAGGGTTGATATGCCGTAAATCAAAAACAACCAACCAACATCTCCTCCTCTATAGAGGTGTATAAGATCTGTTACATCGTGTAGTCCGCATTAATATGAAACCCCAATAATTGTTACAGTCGTCGTCGTGATTTAATATGTCTAAATATCTTCCTCGTAATCATCATCAGTCCGTATATATATCTTCCTCATCACCATCGTTATATGTGTCTTTTCCCAATATGAACTTCCGTCATCTTTAAATATTAGCGCCCTGCTACACAACAACTATAGAGTATGTAATTATCGATAGACAATTGACTCAATAACAATATATACGAAATCTGCATAATTTAAATAACATATTTAAGCGTGCTTTACGACTGGACAATGCCGGGTGCCTTCTCCTAGTCCTATATAAAAATAAGAGAAAAGGAACAGTCTCTATCAAAGCATTCTGGCAAGTTACAGTTAAGAGTGGACACTTTATATGTAGGGGTTATGATCCGTGGAACAAATTAAATTTAGTTATTTTGTGTGGTAGAAATCGTTGTTCAGAGGATAATTTAAAAAATGAAACTTGGCAGATGTAAGTTGACTACATTCGTTATTTCTACAAATGCGCAAATATACATTTGACAACGTTATTTTTTTAAGTGTTTATTGGCTTAGATAATATTTTTAGATTTTTGTATTGGCTCAGATAATACATTTTTGGATCATAGCTCAGATAGTAACGAATATAAATGGTGAACTATATGTTTTGGTTTCGATTCTATCTGATGGAAACAACTCATAATGGGAAAATCGTTAGAAAATAACCTCCAGATTATAGTGGAATGGGGCCGCAAATGGATGGTAACATTTGATGCTAGTAAAACTAAGCTGCTCTCCTTTAACAATTACAAGACGCCTCTTCAACCCCTATACCCATGACAAATAGCACCGTACCTAAGAATTCTACCTTCAAACTCCTCGGCCTAACGTTTACTGGCAGCATGAACTAAAACAAATACATATAGAACATTGCAAAGGCTGATGCAAGAAGGTGGATTTCCTCTATCGAGCTAGAAGACTACTCTGAGAGTACCCTGTACCTTTACAAGGCCACCATTAGCCCATGCATGGAGTATTGTTGCCACATTTGGGCTGGTGCATCTACCACCAGACTCTCCCTCTTAGATAAAGTCCAAAAAAGAGTTGTTAATCTAATCGGTCGCACTTTATCAACTAAGCCTCAGCCCCTGTCCCATCGCCCCAATGTTGTATCACTGTGTCTGTTTTACAATATTTTAATGGAATGTTTTCTGATGAACTTGTTTCACTTGAACCCTCTCGACGTACATATCCCCGATAAACCCGCTTATCAATAAGATCTCAACCCTTCACTGTTGATGTCGCTAAATGCAAGAAAGCTTTCTATTCTAATAGTTTCTTCCCTCGAAAAGCTAGACTTTGGTATTCCCTTCCCGCTGCCTGCTTTTCTGGCTGTACTGATACGCAGAATTTTAAATGTAACATAAACAAATATATTGTTTATCTTTCCTAGACATGGCCCCAAATAGTAGCCCCTTACGTCTAAGTGGCGCTATGCTTTGTAAGGAGTGAACATGAGTAAAAGAAAAAATAATTTTTGAACACATTATATTCGTTACATTATAATGATCAACAGAGCATGTGCTCTATAAAAACAAATACTTTATATAAATTAAAATATCATATTTAAGCTTATTTTCCTATTGGGCAACGTCGGGAAGTCTGCTAGTTTTATCTATACGCAAGTGGACAATCGGAATTGCAACGACTTCCCATTCATTACTAAAGAAATACGTATTAAATAGAAAGGATATTACATCACATTTGAAGTTAAAATTTTACAACGCGTATGACATGACGAGAAGTCGAAGCTCTACAAGTTTCAAATGAAATGTTTACCAATTGTCCTTGAAGTAACTCGGCCAGACAGAAGCCTGATAGAAAATTCTATTGAAGGAAGAACAACAAAGTGGCTATTGAAGAGATGGACCTACTTAATCAGCATTGATATGTGTATGCTAATATCTGACCGCCTGACTCTTAGATTGAAAACAGTTTTCTTTGTATAACAGAGAAAGAGAGTCTATAAAACCTGAGATATAGCAATAAAGCGACAGCGAATAAGGAGTTTATTAGGTTGGTGCAAAAATAATGTCGTTTTTACATGGACATAAAAACGACATTATTTTTGCACCAATACTAGCCAGTTGGAGCAAGCATCAAGCCCTCACCGTGTGATAAGGGTGGCATATCAGCAATCCTGGTTTATAATTAAAGCAATGAAAAGGGGTCCATATCATCATTCCCTGTCTTGAAACATGCGACCAGAGGAAAATGTAACTGCCAATGCACCTATGATCACAATAATTTTAGCGTTAGTGCCCTGGAGAGAAAGCTACATGAGATCCGTTATTTTGGATATAATTCGTCAAGCAGAAACCAAAAGTAGAGAATCCAAGATAGAATCACTTGTTTCTCGACGCGGACGCTTCATGTCATTAAACAACGTGTGAAGATTCAATGTTCCTTTTCGATTATCTCTTTTACTCCTGTATTGATAATTTGCTATATTAAATAGTAATTATTATAATTAGACACACGCGCGCGCGCGAACACACACTCATATATATTTTATAAACTACTATATATATATATATATATACAGAGAGAGAGAGAGAGAGGGAGAGAGAGGGGGGAGAGAGAGAGTCATCCACATACAGTACTGTTTCTCTGTATCAGCTCATCAGTGCGGCTAGACAGGCAACTACCTCAAGCCAGCATATATATATATATATATATATATATATATATATATATATATATATATATATATATATATATATATATATAAAGTACTAGTAGCAAGTAGTAATATATGTCGTCTTGAATTTCTTATACCATTCAAAAACTGTTTAAAAAAATTCATGCAAGATGCTTCAAAAAGCAGTATGACGCATTCCATACGTCTCACCCATTTTACCAAGATTAAAACAATTTTATTGAAGATAATTCTAGCAAAGTGCTTTCACTAGCTGTGACAATCAGGCTTCAGTAGGGTGTATTCCGATTCTTGCTATAGCTGTTTATTTAAATCTAAAATCAGAAAAATTGGTCAGTCATATTATAAGTTGTATAGCAATAACGTGCTGGACTTTTAAGAATTTACGATAATTTTAAATGCATGTACAACAAAGTCTGGAAACTTATTGAAGGTATCTTGTATTTTTATGTGAGAAATATGCTAGTTCACATATATTTCGCCATTTATTTATGTCAATCCTTTTATTTATGAAGATTGATAATAAAACTATCATATATAAAACTGTTTCATTCATAAATTGTTAATACGCATGGTCTAATATTTAAATTGGTTTATTCTAGAATGTATGTGTTTAGTTTTTATTTGTTTTTATTCGAAACTAATATTTAATTCATTGATTATATTTACAATATTTTACTTATATCGTCACATATATGTTCAGCTTTTATTTAATAATTACACTGAGTTAGTATTTTATTTTTTATTAGGTGTATTTTAACGTTTAAAATGACTTCTATTTATTACTACTATTTAGTTAGAATTTATTAACAATTTATTTTCATTAATATGAGATTTCTTATTTTTCCGTTATGATTGTTTTTTTTTGTTTTTTGTTTTTTTTTCATTTTTGTTCCAGGGATGTTATCTATATATATAAAAGCAAAAATGTGTATGTATGTATGTATGTATGTATGTATGTATGTATGTGTGTTTGTATATCTCGCAAAATCTTTCGACAGACGCCATGGATTTTCGCCAGATAGGTATCATTCTAAAGCTCGTACCGCCGGTCGACAAATATCGACAAATTAGGCAAAAACATTAATTCCTTCATCTTTAACGGCTGTCTTTTTTACAGGGATGGGGTAAAAAAAATGGTATCTTCATGACAAGATGGCTTTACGCATGCGTCAATACGCACAAAAGACATTGTACATTGAATTCGTTTTAAAGGTTATAAAAATCGACCAACCTTCATCTATGCGTCTGTAGTCCGATGGGTTAAGTGACAGCGTCATTCTCTAAAGGTTTTCAGGTTCAATCCCAGTTATGGGGTATACATTTTTCTCGATTTTTAAACATTTAATATTGAAACAAGGTTACTTATACCATTTTTCTTTTTCTTTTCGCTGTGTTATTTTTGTTTTTGTTTTTGTCCTTTTTGGGGGTGTTTGTTTATCCGTTTGTTTTAAAGAAGTTTTACGTCCCTTCGGTGTTTTATTTGTTTTGTTTTTTTCCTATTTTTAAAAAAGTTTAAATAGAGTTATTAATTTGCTTATTCTTTGACCCACCCCACATACCCTCGGGCAGCGCTGTCCTTTTTTTGGGGGGAGAGGGTTTGTTTTTCCGATTTTTTAAAAAGAAGTTTTACGTTCGTTGGCTGTTTTTTATTGTTTGGGTTTTTCCGATTTTTTAATAAGTTCTTTACCCCCCCATACACACACCTCCAAACACCCGGGCAACGCCGGGTACCCCCGCTAGTTCTATTATTGAAGTATACTGTATTACATATTAATATTTTATTTTCTCTTACATATTAATATTTTATTTGATTAATTATATGAGTTTTTAATGGTTATCCTCTACTAACTAAGTTTAATTCGCCCACACACTGTTTATATTTATTTATTTATTTTTCTTATTTTTTATGTTTTAATTTGGTTTTAACTTATTATTTATTTATTTATTTATTTTATTTAAACTGGGATTGTGTAAACCGATTTTAATGTAAACTAATATATATTTGTATACGCTTAATTATTATTCCTAGTATTATCTTAAATATTTTTATGTTCAACTTAATAATTATCTGGTATATCTACTTAAAGATATAAATTGCCATTTGCATCTAATAAATATCTGTTGCCTAACATTGGACTCGAGTGTACCAAAATTTATCTTTATATGTTTTTCAAAAAACTATACTTATTTAGTGATTTAAATTTGTTTCATGAATGTGTAGCGTTATTAGTAAGATTTTATACCAAGTATTATATTTTGATACTTGAGTTGGGTTCTACCGTCATATTAAAAATAATCCCATCCTGAATCCCATCCTGAATCCCATCCTGATTCATAATATTTTATTGTTTTTATAACATAAAATATTAAGCCTGTTTACATTTGAATGTTTATATACGTTTCTCTCTCTCTTAATTCTGTAAACATAACACTGTATTTATTATTTTAAATAGTTAATGAAAAAATTAATAATAAGCTTCGAACACTTATATATATATATTGACAGACGTGTTTCAAATATTATCTCTAGTACTTTTCTTTTAATGATTGGGAATTCATTCCATTTGCGCTTTTTTCCAAGGAACTTTGCCTTTTGAATGATTTTGGACCATTTGGAATTTACCCAGTGGATTGAAATTTTAAATTCGACCGTTTTGGATTTTACAATTTTTGGATCTTTACCCTTCACCGGACTATCCATTCATGTGAAATCTTTTTATTATTTTTCTTTTGCCTCCTGTTCCCCTTACCTCACCCTTTTTTTTAACCAAGTAAGATCTTTGACTTACTTGTAGTTTCATTAAATACTTTTATATGCAAAATCCGATCCTGCATTTTGCTAATTCCTGCCCTCTGCTGAGAAGGAGAGTATTTCTTCGAAACTTCGCGGATTAAGGACTATCCACTTATCTTGTGCTTCCTTTTTTAAAATTAAATATGTTTTTAACTCTTTTTCAAGATGTCTTTTAACATATTTTATTAATCATTTGTTCATATATATATATATATATATATATATATATATATATATATATATATATATATATATATATTATGTCATATGTTGACTAACACAATTCACTCCACTTAAATGCATCAAATTCCTACATGTATTCATTTTAAATACACTTATCATTTTTTTACATGGAGGTCACCACATGTCAAGGCCCAGAAGCCACTCGGAGATAAGGGTTATTGCGTGTACAGTAATCAATGGGATAGTATCGTAGTAATCGTTAGTATTGGAGATTTGATAAAGTGTCTTACTTTAGGGGGAGATTAATCAGGAATTTATTTATGTTGACCTGAACACATGCAAGTAGTAGTCAGGTGGGAAACAAACAAACGGGAGTGAGTTCCACATGCGTGCACTTCTAAGAAAGAAGCTTTGTTCATGGAATCTACGTTTTGATTTAGGCACAGTTAAAGAGCGGGAAAAATTACTGACAGTGGTTTCAGCTAGATGGGTGTTTTTCGTAAAAGATTGGCGAGGGAGGACCAGAGATTGGAGCTCAGACGAGCACTAGCCATGGAAATAAGAATAAAATTTACTACAAATTACTTATTTTAATTTATTAAATGTATATATATATATAAATATATATATATCACTTACTACAACTTATTTAAATTTATGAAATATATATATATATGTATATATAATAAGTAATAAAAATATATATGGCAATTAAGCTACATAGAATATTACGCGTTTCGTCCAGGCTCAGAATCTTAAGGCTTATATATATATATATATATATATATATATATATATATATATATATATCCCATTCCCTATCTCCGTTGGTTACATGTCCGACACGTTTCCCAGACCAGCAAGATCATCATGCCTCACTTCTAGATCTTTTTCTGACAACGGTTCCCGATGACTGTACAACAAATGCCTATATCCCACTCGGGAATTCTTATCACGCTGTGATAATGGTAGAAATCAGCCTAAATTCTCGCCCTAAAACTGAAGACCCACTACTCAAAACAACGAGGTATTACAAAAAGGCTGATTGGGAAGCCATCAAGGAACTCATCAGAGATGCCCCATGGCGAAATATCTTTACTCTTCCAGCGGAACAGTGTACAAATGAGACCACTGAATGGTTCAAAACTGCAAGTGAAGCAAATGTTCCCGCACGGAAATTGTATAGCAAGCCCCACTCTCCCCAATGGTTTACTTCTGCTTGTGCAGCTGCCATTTGTCAAAGGCAGCATGCGTTCCGCAGATTCAACCGACATAAGTCCAGCTCAAATAAACAGAAGTTCATAGAAGCTAGAAATAATTGTAAGAGAGTGATAGACACAGCTAAGTCAGATTACTCTGAAACCACCAGAAAGCGCATCGAAGCACAGAAATTGGAAAATCTACAACAGCGTAGTAAACAATGGACAGTCACCTATTCCCCCACTATCAAACAATCATGAGGTTGCTTGCACGGCAACTTACAAGGCTTATCTGCTTGCCAGTAAGTTTGCTTCTAACTCGACACTGAACTCGGTACACCACTCCCTCCCTGATTTTCCTCTGCGAACAGACGCCACACTAGACGATTTGAAAATCACCCCTTCTCAGGGACATGCTATTATAAAAAACCTAGACACGTCAAAAGCATGTGGACCAGATCTCATCCCGGCTGTTCTATTAAGAAATGTTCTGCCGAGGTTGCTCCAGTTCTCTCCAAAGTTTACAATAAATGCTTTAACGAATCTTGCTTTCCCGACTGTTGGAAAACCGCCTCTGTGGTACCAGTCTTCAAGAATTTTGGTGAAAGAACTGACCCACTAAATTATTGCCCCATTAGCCTCCTCTCGCTTTTCGCCAAAATATTTGAGTCCTTAGTTAATCTTAATCAAGCCCTAGTCCAGCACCTACCAACTGCTAAACTCCTGACTGACAAACAATATGGATTCAGGCAAGCCCGTTCAACAGCAGATACCTTAACTGTAGTTTCTGAACGTATATACCGTTCATTGGACAAAACAGGGGAGGGTAGTGCGGTGGCCCTTGATATATCTAAGGCTTTTGATAGGGTATGGCACGATGGTCTTCTAAAGAAAATTAGATTATATGGAATCACTGGAAGAATTCATAATGTAATTAAATCCTTCTAAAGTAATAGAAAAATCAAAGTTTTCCTCGACGATTGTATATCTAAACAATATGAGATAAATGCGGGAGTACCTTAGGGGTCTATCCTTGGACCTCTATTATTCCTGATATTCATAAATGAGCTCCCTGATAAAATTGTTTCGGAGATGGGTATATTTGCCGATGACACCACTCTCTATAACAGATATGAGGGGAAAACAAATGAACACATATCCAAGGAAATGGCAGAAACACTAGAGGATGACCTCCAATCTGTAGTGGAATGGGGACAAAAATGGATGGTCACATTCAATGCTGCTAAGACTAAGCTGTTTCCTTCAATAACTACAAGAAACCTTCTCTACCACCAATAGCAATGGCCAAGAACACATTGCCTGAAAGTACTTCTTTTAAACTCCTCGGCCTAACGTTTACAGGGAATATGAACTGGAATAGATACATTGAGAGCATTATCAAGGCTGCTGCAAGGAAGGTTGGCTCCCTCTACCGTGCTAGAAAACTACTTACGTCTGACAGTATCCTATACCTCTATAAGGTCACCATTCGCCCATGTATTGAGTACTGTTGTCAAATCTGGGCTGGTGCATCTGCTGCTTGTCTCTCGCTCCTGGACAGGGTTCAAAAGAGAGTTGCCAACCTGATAGGTCCTAAACTGTCATCTAGGCTTCAGCCTCTGTCCCATCGACGAAATGTTGCATCCCTCTGCCTGTTCTACAAATACTTTAATGGGGAATGCTCTGACGAACTGCAAACATTTGTACCTCCTCGACGTAACTACCCCCGACAACCCCGACAAGCTAGTAAGTCTCACCCCTTTACAGTAAAGATCCCTATTTACTGTCTGAAGATTCATAGTTATTTACATGAGAAATGTTTTATGTCGTTGCTTTGGAAGATTTGATGGGAGATAATCCAATTAAGTTGTTAAGTACTGCTAGTTAATTCTGTTTGAAACTGGGTCGATTTTGTTTCTGCAATGGTTAAATGAAGGTATTCAGGCCGTTTGTGTTTTCGGTTCATTGATTACTTGAAGGCGACTATGATTTAATAATTAAGTTTTGGATCTAAAGGAATGGGTTGTGTTTAACCCACATCTGTTATTAATCACTTATGCTGCTCCTGTCATATAATTCATGCGTTGTGCTCTTGGGTTGTCTAAATAAATAAATTATATGTCCTCTAATTATTAATCTTACAGCAAAACCACCCATGGCTCCATTATCTAACAGCTCTTTATTGAACATCTCGGAAAAATCAAACTGACTTTTCCTAATTCCCAAGTCTTTCTTGGTTTCTTTATATTGGTGTCATTGTAAGACCTAATATATCCGCCAATGAAAGAGCGAATGACTCTTCCATAAAACCTACCAACTCAAGATTTAAAACCATTTGGACTCTATTTCTGAAGTTTAAAATCCATATTTGCAGTTTGCAAAAGCTGCTAAATGACATCAAGATTTTTTAACTAAGTTATTTTTGCAGATAATAATTCAGCACTTGATTGAATATCAAATAATATCAACAATATCAAACAATACAAAACAATATCAACAATATCAAACAATATCAAACAATATCAACAATATCAACAATATCAAACAAAATCAAACAATATCAAATAATATCAACAATATCAAACAATATAAAACAATATCAACAATATATAACAATATCAAACAATATCAAACAATATCAACAATATCAACAATATCAAACAAAATCAAACAATATCAAACAATATCAAACATAAACAAACACGCTGTTGGGAACAAGTATAAACAAAGAGAAACAGTGTTTTAAAAACACAAGATAGCAATCATACAGTAAACTTATTTTAAATAGAAAAAAAGACACTCAATCTGTGCACAATCGCCTTATACCCATCTTGCTTCTAAAGGCTAAAAGCAAAGCCTTGAGCTATAAATTTAGGATAAACACATTGGAATCATTTATGACAATAACCAACTTTTATGACCCTGGGCGCAATATTATGTGGAATGGACACACACTAAATCTATATCAAAAGGCAAAACCCATGCTTTTGGTTACATTCTAATTGTTTAATATCATATGTTTCCATTGCAATGTACCAGCAGCTTTATAAATACTGTTAGAAGCTAAGAAAAAAACAGGTCTTACCGTGGGTGCTCAGCGAGTGAGTTCATGCCGAGAAAAAGAAAAACAAAGATGGCGGCCAGCATTTAATTACGTGCGTTCTTGCATAATCTCGTGTGCGCGTGGAGCTGGAAACTACAAAACGAGCTTCATTTCTCGGTGCTGAGCGATTCCAGATCGGGCAGGAGAGTAGGCGCATCGAGAGTGGAAATACTTTCTGAAATTATAATCCTTTTTTGTTTGTTTGAGGTGAACGGAGCCCCAAGCTATTTCGGCGATGGCCAACACAGGTATAAGCAACATGATTAAGCCTTTTAATGGCGACGGTGATGTGGTGGCGTGGCTTAAAAAGTGGACCTTGTGACAAGGATTCAAAAGTTGTGGCCGCAGTAATATCACTGTTTCTAGAAGGGGACGCGCTGGCCCTCTATTTGGAGCTCAGCGAGCGAGAACAAGGTGACGCGTACGCCATCAAGGGTCGACTGATCGAAGCTTTTGCAGAGGGGCCTTTCGAAGCCTTTAATAAGTTGAGGGAGAAGAGGGTGCCTGGTGAATTTGTTGATGTCTACGCGAACGAGATAAGGAGATTAGTTGAGTTATCGGGCATCAGTGGACACGCCACGGGTCATGTAGTCAAAATGACATTCATTAACGGGTTCCCGGAAGAGATATCGAAACGTTTGCAGTAGGTACCGGGAGTGGAGACGCTGGATGTGAGTGAGCTGCTCAAAACTGCAAAGATCTTGGTGAGCACCCAGCCCGCGGAGTCTGGGGGGACAACAGCAACGGTACAGCAGGATGTGGCCAGGAGTCTGCCGAACCCGAGCGTGGCATGCTTCGAATGTGGGGGACCACACATGAGAAGAGACTGCAGGAACTTCTTGTAACGGACAGTGTGTAATAAATGCAATCGGAGAGGCCATTTAGCGGTGAAATGCACGAGTTCGGGAAACTGGCAAGGGGAAGCCGACGCGCCAGCGGCCGCCCCGACTCGGGAATAGTGGTGCACTCCCAGCAGATGCCCAAGCAGAAGATCGTGGTGGAAGGACGGGGTGTTATGGCCCTGATCGACACTGGCTGTACCACTACCTTGGTGCACACGACCCTGGTCGGAAGATGGAAAGGGAAGGGCGATGGGTCGCGAGTGAAGTGTCGAGGGAGGAAGACAGTCACTATTGATATTGCTGAATACTGGATGAGGGCCCATGCAATTGTCACCGATCATCTAAGTGCGCAGTGACAGAGCAAGCACCCGGAGGGACCAACAAGGCCGGGGAGGAAAGAAAAATGTTAATCAAAGATCTGGACTTCCGAGCCGAATTCGACGGAGAGCAGTGGACGGTGGAGTGGGCATGGAAACATCAAGCGCCATCGCTCACAAACAGGGTGGCGTGCTACACTAATTCGCTTAGAGGAGGGGCGAGAAAGGAGTTTGAACAAGAAGTGGGCCGATGGATTGAGGAGGGTATACTGCTGCCTTGGACGGATGACGTTGAGTCAGGCATTTTGCCGTTGATGGCCGTTCTGCAACCAACTTTTTTTTTTTTTTTTACACAGTGATCACCACTTATCAAGGCCCGGAAGCCACTCAGGGATAAGGGTTATTGCAAGTACATTAAGTCAGTGAGGAGATTTGCTGAAGTGTTTACTTAAGGGGCCGGTTCATTAGGAATTTGTTAACATTGGAGTCCGGAGGGAAGCAGGCAGACGGAACAGAGTTCCACAGGCGTGCAGTTCTAAGAAAGAAGCTTTGTTCATGGAATCCGCGTTGGTATTTAGGCACAGATATAGAGTGGGGGAAATTTTTCACAGTGGACTCAGCTAGACGGGTGTTTTTCGTGAAAGATTGGCGAGGGGGGACCAGAGATTGGAGTTCAGACGAGCATCTGCCATGGAAATAACGATAAAACAAGGACAGGATGGCAACGTCTCTTCTGTGGGAGAGAGGTTGCAGGGTAGAGAAAAGGGCATCCCCCACTAAGCCACGAAGTCTATTTTGTACTCTGTCAAGGAAGGATAGGCTGTTTTTAGCAGCTCCTGCCCAGATATGGCAACAGTATTCCATCCTTGGACGTACTTAGCTTTTATATAGATAGAGAATTGCATCAGTAGTGAGATATCTTCTGGAGCAGTAGAACGATCCCACCATCTTTCCAGCGAACTTGGCAACAGACTTGATGTACGTGTTCCATTTCAGATCAGGAGTAAAGGTCAAACCCAGAAGCTTGTAAAAACACGGAGCCTCACCCAGACGAGAGCCATCCATCACAATTGATGCCAGCTGGGGATCAGAGCGTTGATGATGTAAGGATAGGAGTTTAGTTTTGGATGCATTAAAGGTAACCAGCCACATCTTCCCCCACTGAACCACGCGCTCGAGATCAGAGGAGAGAGAATCAGAGAGAACTTTGTCATTTACAGCCTTTGATGTGTTTCCGTAGATGGTTGTGTCATCAGCATAGATGTCAACGAATGATTTAAGTATGTGTTTAGGGAGGTCATTGATGTAGATCAGGAAGAGAGTTGGGCCCAGGATTGACCCCTTAGGGACTCCAGCATTTATATTGCAGGCCTCCGATTTTTGTCCATCGACCACTACTCTTATGAGCCTATCGGAGAGAAATGATTTAATGATTGAGAAAACATTTCCCGTTATACCGTAGCTGGAAATCTTGTGAAGTAGACCCTTATGCCATACCTTGTCAAAGGCCTTTGATATGTCAAGAGCAATTGCCCTAGAAAGGAAGCCTTTGTAAAGAGATTCACTTATCCTGTGGGATATAACCGTCAGCACATCTGCGGTAGATCTTGCAGAGCGGAAACCATATTGTGTGTCACTAAGAAGGTTATTCCTGCTGAGGTGGTTGACTATTTCTCTATTTAATATGGATTCCAGCAACTTACTCATAACACACAGGAGACTTATAGGTCTGTATTGAGAGGGAGATGACTTATCACCTGAATTCTTAAATACAGGGCAAACTGAAGAGGTCTTCCAGGGAGTCGGAAAGCACTTCTTCTTAAGGCAGCGCTTAAATAGTTTCGTAAGTATGGGAGCAAGTTCTGGTTGAAGCTTTTTTAAGACTATAATTGGGATGCCATCAGGGCCAGTTGCTTTACTGGAATCTAGGTTCTTTATTAGTTTGGCGACCTCTTACACGGATATTTGTATGTTACCTAGCTTGTTCTGTGTTATAGGAGGAAATATGGGGAGTTGATGGCCTTCGTCGCATAGGGTAGAATTAGCTGCAAAGTTCTTTGCAAATAGTTTGGCCTTGTCTGACGCTGGTCCATTGATAATGGTTGGTATAGAACGCACACTTCTGTTCAGGATTTTATTTGTTATTTGCCAAAACTGGTGGGATCCAAGCCGCTGATCAGCTACCTTGGATTTAACAGACTGGGCATATAGCTCTCTTGCATTTTTGATTACTCTTTTACAGTGGTTGCTGGCAGACCTGAAAGCAGCTTTAGTTTCAGTGCATCTATTACGTTGGTAGCTATGGAAAAAGTGATTTTTGTGCGCGATAGCAGCAGCACATTCTGGGGAGAACCAGGGCTGGCTGTTAGGTTTTTGTTGAAAATTTTTAGATGGTATGAATTGGTCTATGCCTATAATTAACCATTCGGTCAGATCTGATACTATAGAGGACACATCCTTTTTAAACATGGAGTGCAGAGGTAAATCAGATATGAATGTACGGAAGCTATCCCAGTCAGCCATATAGTATCGGTATACAGTACGGTGGAGGGGTACGTCTGGGGGCTTCTTACATTTCGTTTTTATCTTAACTGATACGACGGAGTGGTCGGAGGATCCTAGAGGAGAATGAATAGAACATGAACATAGCTCAGGGGAAGTTGAGAGAAAAAGGTCTTAGAGGCTTGCATATTGACCGGGTGTATCGGGCACACGGGTGGGTTCGCGAACAATCTGAGTGAGGTCATAAGCAATGGCAAAATCATGACAAAACCTTCCCTCGTCATCTGTCTTATTTGAATGGGTCAGCCATTCCACGTTATGGACGTTGAAATCACCACATATGTGGATGTTAGCCGAGGGATGTGAAGACAGTATGTGGTCAATTTTCTCAGATATGCTCTTAAAGATAGTAACTCCGCTGTTGTGGGGCCTATAGAGGGCAAATATAAACGCAGTGGTGTTAGCAAGTGCAACCCTGAAGCACATATAGGGTAAATTAGTATCTTCTCTAGAGATATCCCTGCCACACGGGAAGCCATCCTTAATGTAGGCACATATTCCATGCCCATGGCGATCTTGGGGGTCAGATTTAGCTGTTAAATTTGAGTATCCGTTAATTATGAACTCGTCTAGGGTAGTGGTCGGTCCTATTCCCGTTTCACTTAGAAATAATATGTCCGGTTTCGTCTCCTGTAATTGGGTTTCAACCTTTGAAGGTTGGAACGTAGACCCCTGATGTTGGAGAAGGAGACCTGGTAGTAGGGGTCTACGTTGAAAGATGGGGTTCTAGGTTTAATCGAGTTTTTATTCTGGATATATTTCATGTTGAGGTTTGGGGATTTATGGAATAGGTCGGCATACTTGGTTAGAGCAGTACAGAGAGGGAAAGTAAGAGAGAAAAAGACAGGATTTTTTTTGTAGCACACGAAAAGGTAAAGCCGTAACAATTACCCACTAGTATGGCATCGAGAGGCCCCACCAGAGACTACTGCATGGTCCAGATCCACTCACCAAATGGCAATACAGCAGTCCCAGTACTTTGCGCCTGCTGATAGGACAGCCTCCTTAGTGGTTAATCCAAGGTTCGGGTCCCTGACTATCAGGCGGATAACGTCAGCCCAGACAAACGTTTACCTCCAGCACCCTTACTAGTGACATGGCCACAAGGACAGACAGAGACAGAAAAATTTCCGACATCTCAGACTACTGGTCACCAAGTACTACCGACCTTTAAGCAGCGTTTTCTTCACCCTTTGTCAGAAAAATCACTCATTGAATGAGGACTGAATGACAAAATAGGAGAAGCGAGAGTTACTGGAGCTGCCGATAACACATCCACTGTATTATCCACTCTCCATAAAAAAAAGTGGGGGGGATGGGGACAAGTGACTTATCTATATCTAAGTAGTAAGTCCGGTGCTTAGTTAACAATTCAGGACACTTTTGATGATAATCTCCCCCCCCATATTAATGGGTGGAAGTGTCGTTATCTATCGAGTTTAAATCATTAGAGTTTAATCTTATAAATTAATTAAAATCCAATAATTAACTATTATTAATTTGTAAAGTCGGCTTAATATTACTTTACATTCTAGTTTAGATAATTATTCAAGGTTTTACTTTAGGAGGTTCGGAAAGGGAAAGTAAGACCGGTCCTAGATTTCCGAGAGCTGAACCAACATGTTAAGTGCCATACTGGAGGTGACACCGTAGATGTGTGCAGTGAGACCATTAGAGAATGGAGACAGATGAATGGCGCGTCTACGTTGGTAGATCTAAAATCTGCCTACTTGCAACTCCAATTCACCAAGAAGCTCTGGAAATACCAGTTAGTCAGGTACAAAGGCAAAACTTACTGCCTTATGCGAGTGGGGTTCGTGTTGAATTCTGCACCCAAGATCATGTCAACTATCCTTAGGAAGATTCTGGAGACTATGGGAAAAAGAGATGGGGCAGTGAGTTCATACATAGACGACATCCTTGTGAATGAGACTCTGGTAACTGCCAAGGAGGTGGTGGCTCATTTGAAGAGGTTTGGGTTGGTTGCCAAAGCGCCTGAAAAATTAGACGGAGGGGCTGCTTTGGGGGTAAGGCTGAAACGAGGTGCGTCGGGCAGCCTAGAGTTTCGCAGGGGGGGAACGAGATCCCGCAACTGAAGCAAGAGCTCAACAGACGGGAACTTTTTCCATATGCGGGAAGTTGATCGGACATTACCCCGTTGCTAGCTGGCTTAGACCAGCATGCAGCTACATAAAGAGGCATGCCGAAGGAAGAGAGTGGAATGATAAAGTGGGAGGAAGAACGGTCGCCACGATGGAAGAGCACCTGAAAGAAGCAGATCGGCAAGACCCAGTCCGGGGAACCTGGAACGGACCGCGGACATTGGATGGAGTCGTGTGGTGTGATGCAAGCAACATTGCAACAGGGGTCGTTTTGGAAGTTGGAGAAGTTCTTGCAGAAGATGCGGCCTGGTTAAGGAAGAAGAATGATGTCAGCCACATCAATGTAGCGGAATAAGATGCGATAATCAAAGGAGTCAATTTGGCCTTGAAATGGGGATTTCGTGACATCTGCTTCAAAACAGACTCTGCTACTGTGTTTGCTTGGCTAAGGTCCCTCATTTCAAGCGAAAAATGGATAAGAACGAAAGAGTCAGCAGAGATGTTAGTGAAACGCAGGCTTGGGATGCTAGCTGAGCTGATGCAGGAGATTGTTTGAAGCTCCGCGTATACATGGTGGCTTCTGAGCAGAACCGAGCAGATACTCTCACGAGAGTGAAAAAGAGTTGGCTTTTGCCAAAGAAAGATGTTTTTGCTGCATCTGATCTAGATGATGTTGGCGTGCGAGAGCTGCACAATCTGCACCATATGGGGGTAGAGAGGACGTGGTGAAGAAAGTCGACCCGAGTGTCACCAAGGATCAAGTGAGGCAAGTTGTCAGGACATGCGACAGATGTCAGTCGATTTATTCTGCTCCAAGCACGCATGGCCAATTGGGGATGAGTGGGACCTGGGAGAGACTGGCATGCGATGTCACCCATTACAGGGGTGGACTTTACCTGACCATGATTGACTGCGGGCCCGGGCGATTTGCCATATGGAAGAAGCTACGTGGAGGAACAGGCAATGAAATAGCAGCAATCCTCGATGAGGTGTTTTTGGAGCGAGGTCCCGTGGAAGAGTTGTTGACTGACAACGGGACCGCATTCAAGTCAGTAGCAGTGGCAGAAGTAATGAAGAAATGGAATATCCAACAATTTTTCAGAGCTGCCTACAGAACCAGTGGCAACGGGATCGTGGAGAGAAACCACCGCACCATAAAGGCAGTTGCGGAAAGAGGAGGCACCTCACCTGAGCAAGCTGGTATAACATGTCGCCTAGATTGGGACAAGTGCCAGAGACGGTTCCGCAACTGTCAATGTTCGCATATTCCTGGAGATATCCCAGGGTTGATCCGGCAAGCAGAGAGGCAGAGGCCACAGGGACCATTAAACTCGGGGATGATGTATGGGTGAAGCAACTGCGCCACAGTGGATGAGAGACTACGAAATATGATCTTGAGATCAGGGAGGCATATGGTTAGAAGCTAAGAAAAAACAAGTCTTACCGTGGGTGCTCAGCGAGTGAGTTCAGGCCGAGAAAAGGAAAAACAAAGATGGCGGCCAACATTTTATTACGTGCGTTCTCGCATAATCTCGTGTGCGCGTGAAGCTGGAAACTACAAAACACGCTTCATTTTTCGGTGCTGAGCGATTCCAGATCGGACAGGAGAGTAGGCGCAACGGGAGTGAAGATACTTTCTGAAATTATAATCCTTTTTTGTTTGTTTGAGGTGACCCCCCCTCCCATTACGGAAGCTCAAATACATTTGGCACTAAATATTTTAGAAAGTATGAAAATTTATTTAAAACAGATTGAAAGAAATAAGTGGACTCTAAAAAGGTTTGTAAATTTAAAAATCAACGAGCATAACAAGCTCGTGTTTTAATTTCCAATAAAAAAATGTATGGATTTGCATTTTGCTGAAGCTGTTAAACTTATAACTAAACTATTGATCCCAAAACTTTCTTGTTCAACAAAAGATGAAAACTGTGAACTAAACAAGAAATAAAAATTAAAATTGCTCAATGTTTGCTTTTGTGGATTTCAAACTTTCTGAACTTTACACAAAAACTGCTTGATATTCGTGGGCGATTGTTGTGCAAGCAAAAGTTCTGCTTCCATAACAACCTGTAACTTCACCTAGCAGGAACTTCCATCACGAGTTGAACAATACAGCAATTCTAGGCGAAACAGATGTACACCAAGGCTACACTATCGTTCCCGGGATGGATATTTGCTGAGGCGTGTAACGTAATAAGGTTCACTTTTATTTCCGTCGCTTCTAACCCAGTATTTTCTCCATCTTCCTGACCCCAAGTAGATAACATTTCTTTTTATCACAGATGGAGGCTAATTTTCTAGATAATTGAATAAATTAAGTTTTGGGAGACAAATGAGCTTTTTCGACTGAAAAGCTTCTTATCTGATACATTACTCATACTAACAAACGGTTTTATTAAAAACATTCATTCATGTTTCCATATCAAACTTCTATTCTCCGACTGCTCACATCAAGCATAACTTGTAATTTCGAGTTTCCAGTAGGTTATACGAGAAATGATTCTGGTATTCGAGTAATAGAGACTAGTAAAGTTAAACAAAAGTGAGATAGGTCAATATTACCCTGAGTCCACTTTTTCGTGCTATACGAGCTACTGCAGAAACAAAACAAGAAACGTTACAAGAGAACCAAGAAGATTGAAGCTGTATATCTATAAGCTCTCCATCCTCATTCCCATTACCCACTCATCGCCCCCCCCCCAAAAGAATGATGTCAAATAGTCGAGAAGTATCAAGGAAAATGGAAAGATTGAGAAGAGGGCGCTAACCAAACCTTCACTAGACAAACGCCAATAGAATTGGTACCTTGGGGAGGTTTATTGCCACTCAAAATCCAGTGGAGACCAATGGCCGCTGGTAGCGAGAAATCGATATTGCGAATTCATTTGCAAATGTTATCGAAAGAGGGGGAGAGTACTGGAAATCTGGAGAGACTTGTTGTCACTCAGCTTCCAGGGAACACCAAAGGTTGTTCTTCAAGAAGCAATCCTTTATGGCCTGTGTGAAAGCGCCTTGTGAGCCAATAATAATAATAAATTATATGTAGACCTATGAGTTATAAGATAGGTCGACATCTAAATCGATTAATATAAATACATTTCATGCATGTGCGTGTGTTTCTTGATACGTGTATAAATATGTATGTTTTCGTATACTTTGGATATTACATGTGTCTGTAAATTCGTGTACTTATATTATATGGTATTGATGTATATGGCTATATGTATGTATGCGTTGATATTAGTGGCGATGTATATATATATAAATATATATATATATATATATATATATATATATATATGGTTGCTTAATTGAATCACATAAATTAATATACGAGAGTATAAGTTTATGCGTAAACTTTTAGTATTTACTCCAACAGTGCTCAATACGTAGGTAGAGCTAGCTAGTAAGTTATAAATATAGTGCAATATATATTTTATAACTTACTATATATATAAATATATATATATATATGTGTGTGTGTGTAAATGTGTGTGCGTATGCATGCGATATTGGTATGTATGTAAGTATGTATATGAGTGTATGTATTTAATTTTTAATCATTTTTTTTTCATTTTGTATTTGGTTATTAATAAGACGGTTGTCTGGAAATATTAGTTGATATCTTATTAATAAATTATACATGAAATGTATTTCTTCACATTGAAAAAGTTAGAAATCGAGCCAGGGTGTATTTTGCTCTAGCGTTGATAAGTCTAGATAAAGGTTTCAACTATTATTTGAGTTGTTTTTTTCCTGGTTCATACTCCGATATATCTTTCCGTCTTTTCTTGTCTTTGTTTCTCTGTGTGTCAATATCAAACGTGTTCCTTTTCATTTTTATCAACGCCAATCCCTTCACCACTGCTTTCTACTTATGACTTAATTATTTTTTTTCAATTCTATTTCATTCCTCTTCTTTTTCCCCTCTCTTTTCCTTTCATCATTTTTAAGATAAATACAAAAACAGGTTGTAACTGTAAAGTTCGATTCGAACCCAACTAGCTCTTCTCATTTTAAAACTCATAGAAGGCTGAAATAAATTTATAATGCGGAATTGCTGTCTTTTTAGTTTTAAGTCTACCGTATGTTGCACTTCATCATTACAGAAATTGCTTCATCAGCTGCGAATTGATAACTTTTCTCTGCCTGCTCTCTCTTTCATTCTATCTTTTCCTCTCTTTTTTACCTCTCTCTGTTTTACTTGCTGTCCGTTTGTCCATCTCTTTCACTTCATATATATAAGTTTATATATATATATATATATATATATATATATATATATATATAGAGAGAGAGAGAGAGAGAGGATTTGGAATTAAATTTTGTAATTTAAAAATTTACAGAAAATTTATTATTCGACAAGAAATACAAAAAATTACATTTTTTACTTAATCCATGAATGTTCAATAAATGGCTCATTTCAATAGAGGAAATTTTTTTAGCAAAATAAATATAGGTAATTATAAATTTTGCTTATTAGCACATAAATTGAAAATTAACACTTCAAATGATTGCATGTAAAGGATATTCCATGAATGAACGAATAATTATACAAAATCTATTGTAAAATCGATGGCAATGAATACTCCAAATTGAATTATGAGGTTTTTTAGGTAAATTAAAGATTAGTTCTGTGAACTTCATGTCGTTCATTACGTTATATGCATGATTTGAACTTGAAGTATTACTCCATTTTATGTACTGAGTTTCATTTATCTGGTCGGTATAGTCTTATAAATATTGATACTAATTTTATATGGACTTTAAATTTCTAGTATTATCTGTAATCTTAAAGTATTTCAAAATTTCATATATATATATATATATATATATATATATATATATATATATATATCGCAAGATTCAGCCACTCTGATAAGTCGTAGATGACGAAACTCGTGTCAGTGGATAATTATATTTTAACACTACCTATAAAAATATATATATGACATAATCATGTTGATACACCGGTGAGCATTTGGCAAGGTTAGCCGCCATATGTACCGCGCCGAGTCGTAGAAATTTCCAGGTTGATATGGGGGCGCATTAAATCACTGGGAGAGATGCACCTCCAGTCTTCGTTAATACATGCATCACGGAGAAGGTAACTTTGATATAAAAACCTGCGTTTCTTGTGGAAGTCGTCTGCACCGGCAAGGTTCAACAGTAATAACAAAAAGTGTGGTTGGTTCTAAACAAAGCCTTCACCACTATAAACAAAACATATGTATCGTTGTCCGAGCAACTTAACAGTTGTGGTGGAAGCTAGTACGTCGAAATCGACGGAAGAGTTCATCATATATATATATATATATATATATATATATATATATATATATATATATATATATGCACTAGCGTTCAAAACTAGGACAAAATTTTAAAACCTAATATTTGTTAGAAATAACAACTTTGAAAAGCTGAAATTTTGACAACTGGTAGTCGTTATCCATAATAACATGCTAAAATTTGAATAATTTGCAAAGGATAGAGAAGCAACTATAATAATTATTTATTTATTTTCAAAATAGGAACCAGTTGTCAAACTTTCAGCTTTTCGCAATTGTTATTTCTAACAAATATTAGGTTTTAAAATTTTGTCCCTAATTTTTGGACTCTACTGTATATATATATATATATATATATGTATGTATATATATATATATATGTGTGTGTGTGTGTGTGTGTGTGTGTGTGTAAAGAAATAGAGAGAGAGGGAGAGCTATCAATACACAAAAAGGTAGATACCAATTGTGTGCACTTAGCCGAATCATAGATCACTTCAGTCATCGTTTTATGCAAATTACAGTTCATATGAAAAATTTGTAATTTTTTAATCATGTATCATGTCGGTTTGAGGCATCACTAACATGTGCATATGTAGTCGAATAAAAGAAAGAAAAAAAGTGGGTTTAAGTATGTAATCACATCAAGTCATGGAAATTCTGCAGGTCTTAAAAGGCTGTTTATTATGATTAATATAACTGGGTCGCTAATTGTTTCAGACTTCGGTTATTTTATGTCTGACAAAGATAATTGTTTGGAATTTACGTTTATATTTCATCGTATTCGCTTGTTTTGCGTTTTTTTATTTATTTGACGTAGTTTACAGATATTTTTTTTATTGAATATAACGGTTTATTAGCGCTGGTAGAAAAAGAGCCACCATCGAGATGATCAGCAATGGTTGAACTTTGATAGAATTTGATTATTCAAAAGTAGTGCTAAGGAACAACTTAGTAACATTAGAATTCAAAACGATCAGGTTGGTTGGCTGTTTTTGTTTTACGGCATATCAACCCTTTTCGGGTTATTTAATGCCGAATCCAAAGATTTTGAAGAAAAACATTTTTTAATAGAATATATTTGTTGTTTTCACGTCAGTTTCTATTTAACCCATAGTTGGGACCCTAACCTGGGAGCAATGGTAATTAATGGGTGGCTCCACACTCCCCAAAGCCCACAATCTGGGGCCTCACCACTGGATATAGTTTAAGGTCATATCCAGGACCCCCATTGAGGGACTTTTACCCTCTGCAGGGGGGCAGTCGGCGTATTCCACCGACAGGGCCATCAAAACGATCAGGTTATAGTCAGCTGCTATTTTTCCCCCGATGGACCGTTCTAGGTAGGAAAAGGTGCTCATAGAATTTTTATTTTTTTAAGCATAGATAGAGATTAATAGGAATAATTGAGAGTTGTTGAATAGCTGAAGATAATTTGATATGAATGTTTAAAATGGGGTCTTGTGATTGAAGCTCAGTCGTGCACCTGCCATAAAAATAACAATAGTGAAGTGATAGACTCGCAAAGTTTCTTCTGTGAGGAAGACGAAGTGGGCATGCGCAAACGTCTTTGCCCACCAGATTTCGAAGACATTTATTTTAATTTGTCGTGGAAAAAATCGACACTCTTACCAGTTCTTTATCAGCTGTGGCATAAGTACTCATTCGTATGTGGCTTTTAAAATAGGTAGAGTAGTAAAATGATCCAATCATTCTGCAGCGATTTTGGCAACCGATCTGTTCTAAGTATGCCAATTTTACATCAGGACGGATGGGCAGTTCCAGAATTTGCTATTAACCGTTTTAAGGTAGAGTGTTTTGCTGTATATATTTCGTGGAATTGTATGCAATGAATGCTAATTATAGTGTAACAATTACTACAGTGAAATGCTGTACGTGTTCCATAGCTCAGTTCTGTGATTGTCGAACATTAGCAGGACGGAATTATGCAATATAAGGGAGCTTAATAGAATGTATCACGTTTGTTGTTCGCTCAACGTTGAAAAATCCGTTATACGAGGGGCGTGCAATAAGTAATGCCCCTGATCCACTTCCCATAGTAGTAGAGCAACGAGAGTTGGCAAAGTTATTAGTATTTCTCTACATAGGAACCACCCAGAGTTATGTATTTCTCCCATCGTTTGATGCAGCTCTGGAGACCGTTTTTGTAGAACACCACAGGTTGGTCCTCCAACCACGACGTGACTTCAGAAATCAAGGCTGCATCATCTGGGAAACGCTTTCCTTTCAAAAACAACTTCATGGCTGGGAAGAGGTGAAAGTCAGAGGGTGCAAGGTCAAGAGAGTAGGGAGGATGGAAGAGGATTTCATAACCACATGCCCGTGCTTCTGATTGAATTACGGTGCATTTTAATATAAGTTTTATCACGGAACAAACAGAATAGCCCGGCGTATAAAATAAACATATTTGATATAACGGTCGCGTACGAAATATATGCTACTGTTTAGAACACAAGTAAACGATGATTCTTAACTTTTGCATTTACAACCTTTTTACAAAATATTATACAAATATGATTTCAGAAATCATATTGATGTAGAAGGCTACTATCTGGGATATAAATTACAAGGACAATATGTAGGGAGTTGAGCAATACTACCATGGAAGCGGGAAACCGGAAAGCAATTCTAAAGACTAACAGTTCTGGGAAAGAAACTATTAGAGTAAAATGTTTTCTAGCATCTGGGGATCTGTATTGTTTATGGGTGGGATTTTTCTGCGTGTCTTATTTGTCGGAGGTAATTACGTCGAGGGGTACAAGGACTAGTAGTTCATCGGAGTATCTACCATTGAAATACTTGTAAAACACGCAGTGAAGTTACACACCATTTGGTTGATGGGACAGAGGCTGAAGCCTATCTATATCAAGAATTTGTTTACGTTGGATTTGAAGACGACTAAATTGTAGTCAGCTGGAAAGCAGGAGAACAGTGTTCCACAGGTGTTCAGTTCTAAGAAAGAAGCATTGTTCATGGAATCTACGTTTAAGTTTAGACACAGATAAAGAGTGAGAAGAAAATATTGATATATGGTTTCAGCTAGACGAGTGTTTTTCGTGATTGTTTGGCGAGGGGGCATAGATTAGAGCTCAGTCGAGCACATGCCATGAAAATAACGATAAAGCAGAGACAAGCTCGCAAGGTCTCTTCTGTGGAAAGGAGGTTGCAGAGAAGAGAAAAGGGCATCCTCCACGAAGTCTATTTCGAAATCTGCCAAGGTAGGTTAAGGTCTTTCTAGCTATATATCAAATTTCGAGTCTGTAGACTTAAAATTGACAGAGGTCAAAGTTACACTGTGCCTTGTTTGTGGTAAATGTGCACATATTAATGAATCTTGTGGTTTATTTTATTTTTATATAAGACAATCAAAACCAAATAAAATTGATCAATATACTAGATAGAGCAAATTAAAATTCGCAGTTTTAGATTTAAATTTTATTCAGAAAAAATATAATTTTCAAAAGAAAAAATTATTTGAACAACGAATACAATATTTATATTAATTTCCTTCATCCATGGATTTTAGATGTAAGCTAATCTTACAGGAAAAGTAATTAGCAAAATATTAATACAGGTTTGATGTAATTTTGCTATTCAGCACATACAGTAGAAATATATTTTAAAGATTAAATTCCTTTAAGGGACATAGAGAAAGTACGAGTTGAAACAAAAAAGCGTATGCGATTTTGGTATCCAAATAGAATATTAATCTTTGAACAGAATAGGATGGTGTTATTAGGTTCCAGATTGACGCCATCAGAACCAAACAAATTAATCTTTGTCCCACCAGAACATAGGACAAGGTTACATCAATCCATGGACCTTGTTGATAGGGTGTCAGCAAATATTTGCATGCTTTCTTGAGTATTGTCTTCAGAAGAGGTTTTCTCCTTGGGTGACCGCTATGTACACCAATTTGATATGGAGTGCAGCGTATAATCTGAGCACTAACAGGCTGAACCCCCAGCTCCTAACCCTAACCCTTACCATAACCCCCTTCAATCACTGCAGCAATGCTGATAGCAGTCCTGCGCCTATTTTTGAAAAAAAAAGCATTTGGATGCCAGGCATAGAACATGCGCTCAGCTTCTTTGGACGACCTTCCCGAGGCCTGTTCTGGATTGATCCTGGTCTTTTCAAACGCTGGGCGATCTAAGCCACTATTCTGCAGCCCAGTTCATGCAGTTCATCTTCATGTCGTGCAACAAAACGTCTTTTAAGATCTTAGATAATTCTTTTCCATGTGTTACCATATCTGAACTGTTAGTAGCCAGTATGAAGGATCCTCAGAGAGTTCTTCGCCATGTGGTGTCAGAGAATTCTTTTCCGTGTCTTACCATGTTGAGACTGTCAGTGACCAATATGGGAAAAAAGTGTGAGAGCTGCACTACAAATTTGAACATACCTATTCCCAATGGACCAATAGGCCTAGTAACACTGATGAGTCACATGATATTATGTTGGGAAAATTACAGGCAGTACTCAATTCGAACTTTTTGTAATTTCTTAGGAGTGCACTCACTTTTATGGAAAGGGGTTCAGTATTTAATTGTTATATTTGGAGTTATTTTAAGGAACCTCAAATATAAAAATTGTAAATATATATCCGCTAATCGAGCCAGAGATGTCTCATGATACGGGGTTCGAATCGTTCGACTGGTAGTAATCGTGACACCCTGCGAAAGGATGAAACACTAGTGTCTGTAGGTATTTAATTATTATAGTAGAAAATAATTATGGCAGCCCCTTTAAGAAATTCGGTTCTTATCGTTGAGCACTTTCAGTTGAATTAAAAGTCGGTCAATTTAGCTCTTATGCGTCGATCATCGTATAACGATTAGATCACTGTCTGCCTGATGTAAATGGACATTTAAAATTAAGATGTTTAAAATTCAACGTTATATCAAGCGGTTAATGGTAGCCGAATGGGTTAGGTCTCCGCTAATCGAGCCAGAGACGTCTCGTGATACGGGGTTCGACTCGTTCGACTGGTAGTAATCGTGATACCCTGCACTGAAGAATCCCGAAATGATGAAACACTAGTGTCTGTAGGTATTTAATTATTATAGTAGAAAATAATTATATATATATATATATATATATATATATATATATAGGGAAATATTTTTTAATTCTTCTTTAACGATATATCACATGATAAACACAATGCGAAATCAATCACTTCAAGTAAAACTCGTCAGAAATCTTAACAAGATCCATTAGCCATTCCATTCATATTTCAATGTTTTAATTGATTTCGTTGGACATTAGGGAGAAAAGTGCATTGATTCATCATGTCAACGAGTATGTTCACTAATCATAAGATTAATTGAAAATCAAGGCTAATTAATTACGTGTATTTGAATTCGAAACTGACGCTAAAACAATTCGATCATTAATTGAATTAAATTGTTGATGACAGTCAATATTGAATGTTTATGTAATTCTCGAAAAGTTTAATCAATAAGTCATTGACCTTTTGATATTTCGAAGTCCGTTACCCTATGGTTAGCTACATTCTATTGTTCTACTACGCATTTTTCTCTTAAATTTGTAAGAATAATTTTATAAATTCTAGAAGCCGACTTGTACCCCGTAGTTGCCCGGGAAATTAGGTGGGCTGAAATGGTATAAATTTGCATCATTATACATAAAAATTTTATTGTAGTTTTTTAGTCTAAACAAGGAAATTTATGTGAACGTGGGTGCTCTCCTCTTTTGATTCTAGGTGTACGCATATTTGTGCGTCGATCGATTCATGTATGTGTCACATATCAGCAGAAAACATGTTACAATTTCTGTTTCAATACGTTGGATAGGAATTTGTAATTCTGTTTACCTCCTCCACTGAGAAAGGTAAGTTCCTATACCTCACAGCATGAACCATTCGGGTGACAGAGATTGTTATGTAGCATTGACAGTTCATCTTCGCTTGATGACGTACAGCATACTTTTGACAGTGTATCAGTGTGTTAAGTTCTCCTTGCCGTGTGTTTAGCTGACGTCAAAAAAGAAACAAGATAGTTCAATTCTCCACCTTGCTATTTTTTCATTCTTTATTTTGCTTGGAGTCTTAGAATTGAACATAAAACCAACTGATTTTTGGTCCGTAATAAAATTAAAATGGCGTCCGATCAGATATTGTCGCCATTTTCTTAATGCTTCGACTATGGCGTAGGCTTCCTTTTCAATTGCAGAGTGTCGCCGTTCAGCCCGTGAGAGGGTCCTTAAAAATAAGGCTTCAGGACGCTCAGCTTGTCTAAAAGAAGCAACAATAGCACAGTATGACGCATCCGTTTCAACAACCAATCGGATATTTTGTTCAATAGTTGTAATTGCTGATTTCGCAATATCATTTTTCAGAACCTAGAATGCCTCACCGGCTTGATGGGACGGAAGAAACATGTCTACTTTTGTTAATGGATGTATCTTTTCTGAGAACGATGCAATCCATTGAGATTAGTGAGAAAACATGCCCATGGAATGTCTAAGGGAAGGCCGATTGTTTTTTTGTTTTTTTACATAGGAGTCACCACTTATCAAGGCCCGGAGGCCACTGGAGGATAAGGGTTAATGTATGTACAGTAGTCAATGCGATAATATCGTAGGAATCGTTAGTAGTGGAAATTTGGTAAATTTGGATTAATTTAGGGGACGGTTAAAAAAGAATTTGTTTACGTTGGATTTGAAGACGACTAAATTGTAGTCAGCTGGAAAGCAGGAAAACAGAATAGTGTTCCACAGTTGTTCAGTTCTAAGAAAGAAGCATAATTCATGGAATCTACGTTTAAGCTTAAACACAAATAAAGAGTGAGAAGAAAATATTGATATATGGTTTCAGCTAGACGAGTGTTTTTCGTGATTGGCGAGGGGGCATAGATTGGAGCTCAGTCGAGCACATGCCATGAAAATAACGATAAAGCAGAGACAAGCTCGCAAGGTCTCTTCTGTGGAAAGGAGGTTGCAGAGAAGAGAAAAGGGCATCCTCCACGAAGTCTATTTCGAAATCTGCCAAGGTAGGTTAAGGTGTTTCTAGCTGTATATCAAATTTCGAGTCTGTAGACTTAAAATTGACAGAGTTCAAAGTTATACTGTACCTTGTTTGTGGTAAATGTGCACATATTAATGAATCTTGTGGTTTATTTTATTTTTATATAAGACAATCAAAACCAAATAAAATTGCTCAATATACTAGATAGAGCAAATTAAAATTCGCAGTTTTATATTAAAATTCTATTAAGAAAAAATATAATTTCGAACTCTGCCAAGGTAGGTTAAGGTCTTTCTAGCAGCTCCTGCCCAGATGTGGCAACACTACTCCATCCTTGGACGTACCTAACTTTTGTAGAGAATCGAATCAGCAATGAGAGATCTACTGGGACGGTAGAAGGATCCCACCATTTTTCCAGCGATCTTGGAAACATTTGATGTACGTGTTCGATTTTAGATCCGGAATAAATGTCAGGCCCAGAAACTTTTCAAAACATGGAGCCTCACCAAGACGAGAGTTATTCATTTAAATCGACCTACAAAACCATTGCTTATCGTCTACCCCAGTAAGTTTAACGAGCATTTGTCGTCGTTTAAGGTAAGCTTGTATTTGTTGACGGCGAACATGAACCGTCTGGGATTTTTGTCGTGTTCCTTTTTTATTATGACCACACACTGTGATGTTGTCAATGTACGCAAATGTGTCTTCCAGTTTTTCATCCGTTATGATTTGGTCGACTATCGTTTTAAAGCTGGCTACCCCATTCGTAACGCCAAAAGGAATCCTGCGAAATTGATATAGTCGACCGTTCGCCTTGAAAGCTGTGTATAGCTTGTCTCTAGGTGTAATAGCTGTCTGATGGTACACGCTCTTCCAGTCCAGAGTGCTAAACATACGATATTTGGCTATTATGACTTCTATTTTATCTATCATGGGTAGTGTAAAGGCGTCCAAAAGAGTAAATCTATTTATCGTTTTGGAGTAATCTTTAACCATTTTCTTTTTATGGTTTTAAAAAGTGGTTACAACTATCTTAACTCTCCAGGGTTATATGTTAGGCTCAATTATACTCTCCTAGAGTAGCCTTTTATCTCAGAGTCAATGAGTGTTATTTATTATTATAAGAATAAACGTCCGCTTCCCACTGCTATTGGTTTGCGATTTTTGTTGTTGCCAAATCACAAATTTTCAATGCGAACATTAAACCGTCAAACGGAATTTCAACCTGTGAGCGTTGCAAAAAATCGTGTCCCAGTATTATTTCACACTAAAGGTTTTTAATTACGGGTAATTTAGTGGTTTAGTAGGAGATGTCATTAAATAGTAAGCCCTTTAAACAATAACCACTTACCTGTGCAGACAATGACGCATTTGACATTGTTGCCCCGCTGGGGAAGGGGGAAATACAATTTGTTAGTTTTTACCAAGCCTTCTTTCATAAAATTCTTTGAGCTTCCGGTATCGAGCAGAGCATTCGTAGATCTCTCGTTAATTTTTTACTTTTACAATAGTTTTTGAAAGGCATTCAGGGGTGGCGGCTACAGTTGCAGATGTATGTTAAGGAGTTGCTTTGTATAGGGTTTTAGAGACTTGCATACCTTTGAAAAATGACTAAATTTCCACATTTATGACAACGAGTATTTCTGACAGAGCATGAAACTCGTAGGTGTTTAGATGAGCCGCAAAAATAGCAGGTGTCCCTTTTTAAAGCGGTAGTGACTGAATGTTCTTGAAGCTTCGTCGGACTATCGTCATGAGGGGCACGGCACCCACGGTGTTAGGATGTAAATAAGAACTAGAATGTTGTATAGTACCTTCAAAGGTATAGGTTTGCTTGTAAGCTGTTCTAAGTGTAAGGGTTTTGTTTTCAATAAGACGTTGTCTTACTTGAGCATTACGCGAGCCGTTAATGAAGGCGTCCAAAATGTGTTTCCCTTGGGCCTCTAATGCTGTTATTGGGCAAAAGTTGCAATTTTCCCCAATGTCCGAAGGCTCTTAAGGAAATATTCCAATATTTCATCTGATTCTTTTCGGCGAGTCACAAGTAGGTTTCTTTAAAATATCTCATTTTGGGGCTTTATGTATACAGCGTTCAGTACATCGATTGCTCCGTCGTAGGTAACGCAATCTGAGATAATTTCGTAGACTGAGTGAGACAGGTAGTAGGTTAGGAGCGCATGCTTATTGACGGGAAGTCCCGGTATTTCTGAATGTAGAACCTCGGTGAAATTTGTAAATGTCTCTCGCCAACGTTTCCAGCACTTGTCGGCTGAATCGTCTCCTGGATCTGTAGTAAATCGCTCGGGTCGCATAAATTTTTCGATTCTTAATTGAATAAATTGTTATGAAAACAGGGCAAGAAATTCCGTCTAGTAATCTTTTATTCAATTAAAAATCTTACTACTTGTTTATTTGACAAGCGGAAATGTACAGCATTTACAGTTTGGATTATCAAAGAGGAGATAATCTATAATCACAACACCCCCATATTTGCATCGAATTTATTCTTCGATATGCTTAATAAGGTCACGTATTTGACATGCTTAATAAAGTTAAGTATTTGTGGAAAATATTTGGACAAATATAACCAGGTTGAAATATAGATATCTTGTATGAGTTGTTTGGGTTTATACTGGATATAGAGTTTTAATAATTTGTTGGGTTTTT
The DNA here is from genome assembly GCF_053919585.1 of Euprymna scolopes. Lineage (NCBI taxonomy): Eukaryota > Metazoa > Mollusca > Cephalopoda > Sepiida > Sepiolidae > Euprymna > Euprymna scolopes. The sequence continues at coordinate 167,784,421 of NC_136488.1, read as the reverse complement.
TTTACATTCATATTAACAGGAAAATATTCTGCAAAAGAATGTGGCAGATCTGTGTAGAATTGACGTACGCGAAGAACATTTGTTCTGATTGCATTCCATGAAAATGATCTAATTCTTTATTTCGAAAATACCAGTGAAATAATTGTATATATAAAATTGTAAAAATTAAGACGACAGTTTAAAAAATGAACCCTTTTTTTTTTACACAAAATTTGAAGAACTGCGAAAGCCGGATCAGATATCATTAAAACTAGCAAACTTTTGTGCTAGAGAATTTATTTTTCTACAAAGTCAATCTCATCTCCAATGCACTATTGCAGGCGATGATGATGACTGTGTATGGGCATCGAGGGCGCTCTTTATCATACGAGGTTTTTCCAAAAGCAAAGGTTCCTATTTTTAAATCTAAAATTGGGAGAGCTACAAAGACAAAAGTGATACCATTAAAACGTAGGATCTTTTGTGTTTAAGAAGTTATATTTCTTCATAGTCAACACTGTACCAAATTCACTTTTGCAAGCGATGAATCATGAATGCGCATTGTCATTTTCTTTATCTCCAAAAGTTGAGGAGCTACGAAGACATGAGTGATACCATTAAAACGAGGGAGCTTTTGTGATACAGGATGAAGATTTCTAGATAGTTACTATTATTATTAATGAATTTTACTATTTTTGGATTTTGTCATGCAATGCCAATGTAATAAATGTGTTGTTGTAATTGAGCAACTATTGCTTCACAATAGAAACAGCAACACAAAGGGTAGACATTGTTTCACGTGAGTAAAATGAGGTTATTCTCCCATTTAAAGATCGTATAAACATTTGAATGTAAGAGATAGACGCCGCGTATCTTTCTTCATAGACACCGCCATACCCAATGCATTTTTCCAAGCGATGAATGGATTATGCATTGTCATACGAGGGTAGTTTTAAGAGAAAATACTCTCATTTTGTATCTGCAAAAGTTGAGGAGCTACGAAGACGTGAGTAATACCATTAAAATGAGGGAACTTTTGTGATCCATTTTGGAGTCACGCAATGTTAATGCAATAAATGTATGGTTGTAATTGAGCAATCATTGCTTCACAATAGAAACAGCAACGCAGAGGGTAACCATTGTCTCGCGTGAGTAAAATGAGGTTATTCTGCCATTTCAAGATTATATAAACATTTGAATGTAAGAGATAGACGCCGGGTAGGATATGGATAGGGTGACGTTTACGCACATCAGAAGCCGATAAACAATGATTACTAAGTAAGATGTTTCTAATGATGTTAGTCAACACTGACAACACAAGTAGAATTGTAATCGTCTTTGTTATTTACGTGTCTGCATTGTTCCAGTTATCGGTTATCAAGTACAGCGTCTCCCATGGCGACAATGGACGAGGACCGTACTTGAAAAGCAATATAAGATAACAAAAACTACTTATAATTTTGTTTTAATATAATGATACGAGGGATCTTCCAAAAGTAATGCCTCCTATGTTTAAATTTTATATATATATATATATATATATATATATATATATATATATATATATATATATATATGTTTTAATTTTTTATTACCGTTTTATCTGTTTGGTTACATATGTTTCGGATGTTGGACCATGTTTACGATCCAACAGCCCCGTAAGACCTTACAGGTTTCTGTAAGGTCTGACGAGGCTGTAAAACATCCGAAACAAATGAAACCAAACAGATAAAACGGTAATAAAAAAAATAAAAATAGTATTGAGCACACTCTTCAGGTTTTTACTAATTACTAGTTTTACTATATATATATATATATATATATATATAGATATATATATATATATATATATGTATATATATATATTTATATATATATATATGAAAATGTATAAAAAAAGAAAACAAAAGTATAAAAGCTTATAACTTTTCTTTATTTGTTTTCTATTGGTCGCGTGCATGAAATCAAAATAATATTATGGAAAAAAAATTAAAAAAAACTTTTTTACAAGTACATATTTTTGACCGATCCTTCAGTCTTCATCAGTGTAGTGAAAGTGCAGAGCGTACACGGGGAAAAGGGTAATATATATACATACATATATATATATTTTTTTTAATTACATTTTCACCCCAAACAAGGCACATTGGCACTTTGGTGTAGGGGGCTACTATCAGGGGAAATATCTACTGGGGTACTATGTAGGGATTAGGGCAGCGAGATGTTGGTTCACGTTGCACTTGAACTTATGCATGTCAGTACAGTTGGGGAAGCAGTAACCTGGAATGGAATTCCAAAGTCTAGCAGTTCTGGGGAAGAAACTACTGGAGTAGAAAGATCTTTTACATCTAGGGATCTCTACAGTGTGGGGGTGGGATTTTGCAGCTTGTCGGGTCTGTCGAGGGTGTTCACGTCGTGGGGGCACAAGTGCTTGCAGTTCTTCAGAGCATTCACCATTATAATACTTGTAGAACAGGCAGAGGGATGCAACGTTTCGACGACGGTACAGATGCTGAAGCTTAGATGCCATTTTAGGGCCTATCAGATTTGCGACTCTCTTTTGAACTCTGTCAAGGAGCGAGAGACTAGTAGCCGATGCACCAGCCCAAATATGATAGCAATACTCCATACATGGGCGAATAGTTGCCTTATAGAGGTACAGGATACTTTTGGATGTTAGAAGTTTTCTAGCACGGTAGAGAGAGCCCACCTTCCTCGCAGCGGCCCTGGCAATTCCCTCGATGTAATTGTTCCAACTCATGTTTCCTGTGAACGTTAGGCCAAGGAGCTTGAGAGACGTACTCTCAGATAAAGAGTCGTTGGCCATTGCTATAGGTGGTAGAGAAGGTTTCTTGTAATTATTGAATGAATTATTGTAATATATTGTAACAATACGTCCCGGTTAAAAAATCCCAAAAGGGAATTTATCCCCGAAACGTCTCGTAAAATAAAGAAATAAAAAAGATGACGCATGTGCCGGCCGTAAACTTTTCACAACCCAGTAGCACTTACCCAGGTGGTGGACAATACTTCCATCGTGGAATCTTTTTATAAAATTCACGATTGACGGAATGCCAGGAAATGAATATCGGAACAACACGGTTGTATATATATATTATACGTATGTCATTTATTGTGCGTTAAAAATTCAATAATCAAGACAAAATATTAAGAGGAATAATAACAAGAAGAAAACATGTAGACAGTGTCCAACGGGTCAAAAGTGGGGGCAACACTAAAGAAAACTTTTTGTCCTGCAAGTCGACGTTGTGAAATATAGGCGGGGGGGGGAATATTGAATAGTACTTAACTGTGAGGACGTGCATTCAACCGATGATTAGGTATCCGACAAAATTCAATGTTCTGGTTTCATAATGTGAGGCAGTCCCATTTCGCCGACGAGCGAGTCGATAGCCTTCGAAGTTCGCTTGTTCAGTTGTCTTCCCTCGTGTTTTTTTGTTTCTCGCGTGTTTCTCAACCACCGACGTTCGGCTATGTCCTTCCCATATCTCGAACCAAAGTTATTTCGTGATTCTGATGAATTCCCTTTTCAGCTCCAGGGATAAGGCTCAGTTGAGAGAGTCGCCATTTCACCGCATAAGTCGAGTCCTCTCCATTCGAGGATATTTCCCATCCCGAGTTCTCTAAGCCAAGGTGTTTTCATAGTTTTTCTGTGTTCCCTTTTTGCTCCAGGAATGAGGATTAAGTCGAGTGAACTTCCAATTTATCAAGCGAATCATTTATTATCGACATTCGTACTACGATGTGATCAGCTCGATTCTTTTTTTAAACTACTTGTTGCTTCTTTTCCGTGCACGCCACTTCCGCCAAAAAAGGTTTTTTTCCTCCTTTTTTGTTCCCCGCACGCTGCTTCGTTTGCGGTGGAGGTGGGGTTTTTGGATGGTTTCTCCTTGTGACCTTGACATGTGTTTTTGACGAATGACTCGTTGAGGGATGGCGGTGAGGGGATGGAGGTGGGATGTCTAACTTTCTTCTATGGTTAACGCGTAAATATTTCTTTGCTGAATGTCTCGACCGCAATGGGGTGGAGTGAAAGTGTCTGGCCGATAGATATTCAAAATAAAATTTAAAAAGAAAGGGGAATGGTCACTTCTGCTTCATGTCCTGTGTTCCCCCATCTCTCTCTCTCTCTCTCTCTCTATCTATCTCTCTCTCTCTCTCTCTCTCTCTCTGGTGGAGCCGCTGTAGTTGAACTAATCTACCACTTCTAGGATGTAGCAACTGGCCGATTTCAAGAAAAAGTGTGACATTTTTACTGATGTCATAAATTTATTGAACACTGTAAAACTGTAATAAAGAGCAAATTTAAGGACCAATTTAGAAAAGAAATTGGATGAGTTCTTGAATTAAGTGTGGAATGTACAAATACTACGTTGTCTCTTCAAGGGGCAGTAGTTCAAGAGATCTGAAATTGTTCTAGTTTCTTTCACTAATTCCGCTTGAGTCCGCAGTAAATAAGGGGCAGCAACAGTTTGTGGTTAATATAAGGAAAAGGGGGTTATTGAAATTAATGGAGCTACTATAATATCAGCTACACAAGCTATGGTCGTCGATAATAATTGTAAGGAGTGTATTACTATCTTGGTATATGATATCAATTTATCTGACTCGGTGTGAGGGCGAATTCAAAAACGTCATTGTAAAACGTCATTGCAGCATTTTATGTGAAACGCTTACTACATAATCCTGTACCATCAGTACAAATAAGTTTTTTTAGCTTTGTAAATCTATACAAATTAAATGTAGTAATCCGAAAGAAATAAAAGTATTTATTATTAATGCATTCTATTGTACGATCGATCGTTTTATATGAACGTTGTGCTATTAATATTAACTAGAGGGACCTGTGGAAATTCCACAGGGGACTCATTCTTATGTAATATATTGATGTTGGCATTCTGTAGATGTTCAGTGTAAATGGAGACGCTCTGATATTATTGTAGGTTTTTGTTAAAACTGCAAAACTATTTATCTAAGCTAGCACGAACGCCCGGAAGAGCCAGGTCGTAAAGTACGCTTAAATATGATATTTTAATTCTTGCAGATTTCGTATATATTATCATAGAGTTAATGTTCTATCGATTTTTATATGTTATAAAGTTCTGATTACAAAAATATAAAAGTATATACATATGACTAGGGTGCATTAGCTTAAATCAAAACCCAAATAAAAATTTATGAATATATATATATATATATATATATATATATATACAGGGTGTCAACAAAGTCTGGCTACTTAATGTAGTCAGACTTTGTAGACACCCTGTAGATTATGCAGCCATACTTTGTGGACACCCATTAGATTATGTAGCCAGACTTTGCGCGCGCCGTGTAGATTATGCAGCCAGACTTCAGCCATGATCGAAACTGAAGCCAAAACTTATGAGGAATTATTTATGACATAAAATGGAAGTATATGACAATTAACCGACCCGGATATAAGATTGACACAGAAAATAATATACACGCTATCGTATTAATATATAGATATTTCCACCATTATATAAAAGTCACTTTGTGTGTATGTATGTGAGCTCCCCCTCTTAGGTTCCACACCGGCTGAATCTATCTTTTGCAAATTTTACACGAAGCTAATTCATATATCTGGCAGTGTTCTTAGATAGGTTTTGTACAGAAGTTACTCCGATAACTATCGAAACTCGAAAAAATTCGATCCTAAAAATAGTCTTTATTTTCTTATGGATGAGAAAGAATTTTTACAGTGAAATATTTGTACGTTTCACTGGCCAAGGAAGATAAATCTTTGCAATCAAGTACGATTCTATTCTTAGAAAGCCACGCCTTCTTTAAAAACAGAACTATTGTCATAAGAGTATATATCTTAGTGGTAAAGTTTTCGACTACGGATTGAATGTCCAAGCCCCGTGTTCCTTACAATTTTATTTTTCTTTTTCTTATTAATGAGTCAATTTACGGTAAAAGAAGAAGTACCATTAACAATCTCGGTAAATCATTTCTTTGTGTGCATATTTAAATTAAACAGTAACTAGAAGTGAGTTTTCCAGCAAATTCATCGTCAACACAAAATATAATCTGACATAATATTGTAAAAATGCACAGAGGAAATTTGATGAACGAAATTACTATTATTTACTTTTATATATTTATATATATATATATATATATATATATATATATATATATATATATATATATATATTTGTCAAATTAGTCAACCAGTGAAATTATTCCTCGATTTGATTGATTTTATAATACATACATACACAATCGGCATTATTAAAAATATCATGTTTATGCGTATTGTACGACCGGGCAACGCTGTGCGTCTAGCTTGTTTAATTAAGAATTAGAAAAAAATTATTTCATATATATATATATATATATATATATATATATATATTTGCGTGTGTGTATGTCTATGTATACATATATATATATATATATATATATATATATATATATATATATATATATATATATATATACTAGCAAAAGTACCCGTCGTTGACTGAGTTTAAAAACCGCCTACTCTGATTTGTGAAAGTATGATAGGTTATGAAAAGGAAGGGTTGTAACGAGATAGCTTCGAATTTGGGGGTTTCAAAACCAAAACAAATTATGAAAAAAGTAAAAATAAAATAGATAAACCTCACAATTTATCATACCATACCTGTTCACGCTGAAATACTTATCATAATATTCTGTGGATCTATATTAAAAAAAAACTTGTTAAACTTTGTGACATATTTCCATTCTATGGAGGTCAGGCGCGAATGAACACCCCATAATTTTATCATACCATAGTTCTTCAAACTGAAACATAATTATCAAAGTATATTTACGCAGATAGATATGAAAAGTCTTCATTAAAGTGTGTGCCTATTTCCATTATATGGAGGCCAGGCGCGAACGCAGACCCCACATTTTTATTATACCATCCCTATTTAAGTTTAAACATACTTATAAAAGTATTCTCATCTACATCTATATCAAAAACACTTGTAAACATTTTTTTTTAATTTTTAAAGTTTTTACTTTCATACTTTGTGGACCAGGCGCGAACGCCGACCCTACAATTTTAATGAGCCATCGTTCTGCCAGATCAAACATACCCATTCCCGTGTCTTGATACTTCTTCTATCACTATATGTAATCATATTTTTTTTAAATAGTCAACCATATAGGAGCCTATTCGTGACCACACATACACACACACACAGCCATTCAGTTTTATATGATATATATATATATATATATATATATATATAATACTAAAAGTCTATGGATCTTGTATGTTTGCAATCAGATTTCCGGTTTTCAACATCCGGTTGCGCATGCGTAAATAGCAACGTCTTCAATCCGTTATTCCAATTCCGGAATTTTTATATCGCTTTTAATACAAACAATTTCATTTAATTTGATCAAATAGTTATTTATATATACAAATAATACATAGATTCATAGATAATTATAATATATATTATAAAATCTATTTATCTATGAATCTATTAATAATATGAAATATTACCCTATACAATTTATGGAAAGAAAACACCTCTCACTTTCCCTCTAATAGATTTCAATACTCCTACTCCCTCTGTTTTCGTTACGTACGCGAGAAATAGTTACGTGTATGTGTGAGAGAGAGAAAAAGGGGGCGATGTAAAACTGGATAGAGTTATCCCCCTTAACTAATGCAGACCTTTTTACTAGAGGGCGTTATTACAAAAAAATTTCTTTTTCTTCTTGCCATGTTTTTTAAAGTCGTCTGCTTACATTTCCAAACGGAAAGCTGAATCGGTAAATGCACACATTTCTATTACATTAAATAGTGTTTTCCTTTACACAATGGGTACTGAATGTTTGCTTAAATTAAATGAAAAAAGTTACATTTTATTTTCATTTTCTATTTAAAAAGCCATTATTAACATGTGGAGAGTGTTTTTTTTTTATTATTCTGTACTTTCAACTAACAATTTCATTTAAAAGATGATATATCAAAATTTGAATTTAACTATAATAAGGATTATGATACCTGTTCAGTGCATAAGTATGACCAACCACTTATAATTCAGTAACTGTAATTTATAAGAAAATAACAATTATAATAAACAGAACGACTCATAGAAATCTATCTATATTCTTTTTGCATTTTAATATACTTTCTGTTATGTAAAAAAAAAAACTATTTTCTTTATGCCACAAGTGTCACGCTCATACATGAATTCCAAAGCTAATATAACGTACTGACCCAACGGGTCACGGGTGGTCTAGTATATATATATATATATATATTTGGCGTCAAACCAACTATATGAACAGTTAAGATGGTAATGAGTAAGTGACAATATAAACTTTGCGATGTCCGGGTTCTTTAAGCAATTGCAAGAGCAATTTTATATTCATTTAAGCTACATTGAACTTCTTTTCCCATCGACGGAATATTTCTCGCTCTTACATATACATATTCATATAACTACTTAATTTCCTCACATGAAATTAATATACGAAAGTATAGATTTATTCGTAAACTTTAAGTATTTACTTCAAAAGTGCTCAATACGTAGGTAGAGCTAGTTAGTAATTTATAAAATATATATGGCGATTAATCTACACTGAATATTCCGCGTTTCATCCACTCTAGGACTCTTCAGGCTTATGCGCGAATTCTGTGGTTGTTTATCGTATGTATGTATATATACGTGCATATATGTATGTACACATATATATATTTATATATAAACTAACAATAAAAATAAAACACTAACCTAGTTTTAAAACAGATCAAGAAACTAAATAGAGCACACACAAAGGAACAGGTCAACCAGGGGCCAAATAGGCCTTTGTTCGATAAATGCATGCTCATTGGCTGATAGGAAGGGCGCGGTTGATACTAGAAAGCTGATTGGCTACCTACCATCTCAATAGAAGAGGAGAATATAAAAAGGATAAACAACCATCGCCATATTCATATATATATATATATATATATATATATATATATATATATATATATATATATATATATATATATATATATATATATATATGTAATACGTTTTAAACTTATAGAAAAATTATATAAGTAGAAATTAGTCAAGATATATGAATCTAAACATATTGGATTCGAGCGAATGTTTGTGTGATATTTATTACGTACCATGTCACGATCAATGCATAATTTACAATCACATTAATAAATAAAATAGAAATGTATTCTTTTCTCGTTTCGAGTCAAGTAATTCTATGCCTTTGTTTAAATCGTTCATGTTTTTGTTTGAATGTGTGGGCGAAGTTTTATATACAAAAAAAGATATATTGTCAAGTAGATATTGAGGAAAGATTGTTATTTGTGTAACTTTTATACAGTATGAAACACATGTCGTTCTCACGCAATCTGTTTTACTCTCGTAAATTTTTCCTTCTGCTTTATTGTCATGGAGTTCGAGTGGTTCCGTTTAAACCTAACCGCAACTTGCAAGCTGAAAGTTATTCCTTTAATATCTAATGATTAATGTGTAACATTTGATTTGAAATACCAAAGTTGGCATAGTTGGCATTTCTTTTATTTGTCAAAATTTATTATGTTCAAATATTAAATTATACATAAATGCGTCTTACTTATACGACATATATATATGTGTGTGTGTGTGTGTGTGTGTGTATGAACAAGTCGTTAATAAAAGACGTTAAAAACACTTTGAAAAAGAGTTGAAAACATACTTTATTTTTTAAAAGGAAGCAAAAAGTAAGTGGATAGCCCTTAATACGTGGAGATTCGAAGAAATATTTTCCTTCTCGTCAGAGAGTAGGATCACGCGAATTCTTGCAAAATTATTTAATGAAACTATAAGTAAGTCATAAATAGTGACGCAAAGGGAATAGATTGAAGCAAAAAGTGATTTCACTTGAATGGATAGTCTGGTGAAGGGTAAAATATCCAATAACGGTAAAATCCCAAAATCCAGAATCCAAAAAAGTTGGTTCAATTTTCATTTCCACAAGTAAAATCCAATGGAATCGCATAATTGGAAGATGGTAAAAAATAATCCAAAAGGAAGAAAGCTGTGGAATAATTCACAAATGGGTACAAGAAAAAGGGAACGAGTTCAAATAATATTATTAAAAGAAAGATAAGATGTGCGTAGAAAAAAGAAATGGGAGAAATTTAAAACACGACTGTCAAGGCTGGGCTGATTATATATATATATATATATATATATATATATATATATATATATATATATATATATATATATATATACATTGTCTCGGCAGTCGTGTGAAAAGCAGATCTTATTTTTCTTTTATTATTATTATTGGAATTTCCCCCTTTTCTTTTCTTTGTACATATTTGTGAATTTTCCATGGATTTCGGCCTTTTGGATTATTTTGGACCATCTTCCAATTACGTGATTTCCTTGGATTTTACTTGTGCAAATGGAAACTCAATTAACTTTCTTGAGTTACATTTTTTGGATTTTACCGTCATTGGATACTTTACCTATCTTTCACCAGACTATCCATTCACGTGAACTCACCTTTTTCTACACCATATTCCCTCTGCTTCACTATTTGTTATCAAGTAAGATCTTTGGTTTACTTGGTCTCAAATGGTCTGTTATCCCGGAGCTGGGCATATGGGTATGAGCCCCCACTGCTCTATAAAATGGTTCCATAAGGCGTGTGTCACTTATAACCTCTGACAGACAAATTCACGCCCATGCGTCCACGTCGCGAGACCGGTTAACACCGAATGAGCGGGAATGCAAGCGAGTGTTCAGCGCTATAACTGTTCGTCTGCTCTTAAATCCAGCTGCGTCTGCCAGCAACCGGCGGCGCCTGGTGATAGTCTGCGTCTGCAAGGAACTTGCGGCAACCTGTCTTCAAACCCATGGAACGACTGTCGATAATCGGCGGCTCCATGGTCGGACTATCCCTCTGCGTCTGCTGACAATCAGCGGCAAGGATATCCGTTCCTGGGCACACACCCACAGTGTACACTTGCGACTGGCGTCCGCCTGTGGTTACTACCGCCAAGAAACTTCATGATAAATATGCACAATTATACAACTGCGGACCCTACTACGGCGTACGCGGGAGCCGACGCGCTTGTTCACCCGGTGGAACAAGTGTTAAATTTGCAAGCCGGAATGCTTCGAAGAAGACAGAACTACTTCTTCGCCTGTTGGAATGTGCGAACCCTGAGATCTGAGGCGGCACAAGCCCTAACGGTGCGCTCTCTACACCAATACAATGTGGGCGTCGCATGCTTGTCTGAGGTCAGATTACCGGACAGTGGTCACCAATCCATCAAGGTACCACAAGAGGATACTTCCTACCACCTCTACCACAGTGGGGTAACGGACAACTCAGGACTGTATGGCGTCGGAATCGCTCTGAGCGACCGCGCACAAAAAATTCTTTTGGACTGGGAACCCATTTCCCCTCGTCTTGCCCGAATTCGGCTAAAAGGAGTTATCCACAACTTCTCTGTCATTGCAGTCTATGCACCCACGCTAGACTCAGCCGACGCTATAAAGGATACCTTCTACAACGAATTACAAGCTGCCGTCAACGGAACCCCCGCCGGCGACATGCTTGTCATAGCAGGTGATTGGAATGGCAGAACTGGCAAGGCGGATGTCCAAACAAGATCTACACTGGGCCCATTTGGCGTCGGGAATCGCTGTGCCAATGGCGAACGTATCATTAACTTCGCGATGAACAATCACCTCATTGTCTCCAATACGAAGTTTCAGCATCCAAATCATCATCTGGTGACGTGGTACTCGAATGACGGTGTCACGGTGAACCAGATAGACTACATTTTGATACGCAAACGCTGGATAAGCAATATGCGTGACTGCCGCGCTTACAGAGGTGCTGAAACAGGAAATACCCATGGATCGGATCATGTCCTTGTTAGAGCCAAGCTCACAATGCGACTGAAGGCCAACAAACACGTTTCCCGTCAAAAACGTCTTGATATCACGAAGCTGAAAGTGGACGACACTGCGACTCAGTTTCGACTGGACCTACGCAACCGATTCAATGGTTTACAACTAGAAGAATCGGTGGAAGATATATGGAAAGCACTCAAAAAGGACGTCACTGAAGCAGCGGCCAACACCGTGGGTTTCACAAAGCGTCGTCAAAAGGACTGGATCTCAAGTCGAACGGTGAAATTGGGTGAGGAAGCTAAACGGGCCAGACTCAACGGAGATGCCAACTATCGTAGCCTTCGCCGAGAAACAACGCACTCTGCCCGCAACGACCGCAATGTCTATTGGCACAATATCGCAACTGACATGGAACATGCGGCCTCGGTAGAGGAACTCCCGCAAGTTATATCAACTATTGAAGTCCAGCACACAGACGAGGTCATCCGTGAGCGAATCCATCCACAACAGTGGAAGTGAATTCATTACTGAGCTAAACGCACGATTGGATCGGTGGCACGAGCACTTCCGTGAACTCCTGAACCACCAGCCTCCACCTACAATACCAGGTCAAAACACCCCCACCGCTGCAGATCTCTACGATTGCTCGTCGGATACCCCTAGCCATGAAGATATCAGAGCCGTCATTGCCAAGTTGAAGAATAACAAAGCTCCAGGCGAGGACGGTATTCCGGCTGAGGTCTACAAGACCGGAATCGATGAATTAACCCCTCGCCTACACCAGCTGATTTCTGAGATTTGGAATAGTGGGGAGATTCCCCAAGATTGGAGTGACGCCATCCTTCTTCCCTTTTTTAAGAAGGGTGACAAACGGACATGTAGTAACTACAGAGGCATCAGCCTTATAGATGTCGCTGCCAAAGTCTTCACTATCCTCATTCTGAGACGGTTTCAATACGAAAGGGACAGAAGGACTCGTCCTAACCAATGCGGATTCCGACCTGGCCACGGATGCGTCGACCAAATATTCACGCTGAGGCGAGCCTTGGAACAGCGCTGGTGCTACCAACAGCGTACAATTGTATGCTTTATCGACTTCGCTGCCGCTTTTGACTCGGTCGACCGCGGTACCCTGTGGAGAGTGATGGAAGCAGATGGTATCCCCCCGAAGCTACTCAACTTGATCAAGGCCTACTACCATCGGACTCGCACGCGTGTCCGCTGTTATGGCCAGGATTCCTCTTTCTTCAACGTCAGCAGTGGTGTCCGCCAGGGATGCGCGCTCTCGCCCACCCTTTTCAATTACGCTATTGATTGGATCATGGAACAGGCGCTGCCTGGATATCCTGGCGTCGTGGTGGGGCGTAACTTTCATCTCACCGATTTGGACTACGCGGACGATATTGCGGTTCTCGGGGAAAGCTTCAGAGACATACAGACGGTGCTGAACCAAATCCAGGAGAAGGCAGCTGCCATCGGCATGAGAATCAACGCCAGCAAGACGAAGATTCTATCGGTTGGCATCCCCCAAGCAGAAAGGTCCTCCGTCACTCTCAACGGGGAAACCCTCGAGGAGACGGATAGCTTCAAATACCTGGGCTGCACGTTCATTGGTACCGGTCAAGGCATGAATGAGATTGAGGCGCGCATTAATGCCGCACGAGCTGCCTTTTGTCGACTGCAAAGGCGATTATGGTCACGGCCTGAAATACGTCTGAGGACAAAAATACGAATCTACCAGGCCCTCGTCCGCTCAATACTTTTGTATGGATGTGAGACCTGGCCCATACGGAAAGCGGATCTGCGACGCGTAGAAGTTTTCGACCACTACAATCTCCGCCGCATTCTCCATGTCCGTCCCTTGGATTTCGTCGCCAACAAAGAAGTCCGGCGTCGCTGCAATCTCCAGGCAATTACTGACCTACTGCGGGCCCGACGCCTTCGATGGTTCGGCCATGCCTCTCGCTGTGATGCAGGGGTCTTTATCCACGAGGCTATCTCCCCACAAGTCTATCTACCCGGCTGGAAAAAACGTGTCGGTGGCCAGCTAAGATCGTGGCTCGGGACTATCAAAGCCGACGCTGAGCTTATTTCGGGCCCGCTCATCTATGGCCTGTCTCGTTGGAGACGTGACTGGCTATTGCTCACTCGGGATCTTGACTCCGATCGCCAGGCTTGGGCCGCAGCGGTACGAGATGTGCATCTTCATGAAGCCGACTCAACTCCTCCAGGGTGAATGTCGTTTCAAGTACAAGTAAGTAGTTTGGCTTACTTGTAGTTTCATCAAATACTTTTGTATGCAAAATCCGATCCCGCATTTTGCTAATTCCTACCCTCTGATGAGAAGGAAAGTATTTCTTCGAAACTACGTGGATTAAGGACTATCCACTTATCAAGTGTTTTCTTTTCAGATTAAATATGTTTTAACTGTTTTTCAAAGTGTTTTAACATGTCTTATTAACTGTTTGCTCTAATATATATATATATATATATATATATATATATATATATATAAGGCTATATGTCTGTGTCTCCATAGTTTACAACTCTATCTCCTCTGAAACTGAAATTTGCAGCGTGGCGCTAGGGGCCTCAAATGATTAGATTTTTATAGACCGTTATTTTATGGGTTTTAGCCGGTTCAAATAAGGTGTTAAAAAGGGTTCAAAATAGAAAATATCGTTATGCATTTTGTACATTCATCTTAGTTTATCTTTTATCAGTTCATATGTGTGTTACGTTGAATGCTACAGTTTGGCTTTCGGTTTCGATTCTACCTGATGACATTCAATGTGTTTTTTTTTTTACTTTTGAAATCACAACTCAATAATAATATATTCGAAATCTGGACAAATAAAATATCATATTAAAGCGTATTTTACGACCGAGCAAAGCCAAGCTCTACTCTGACCTTGGATCACAGTTACCTTCCTAGGGAAGCACTTCATAATACTATAAAACAGTACACACATTCTTCAAACTCATAAAAAAACACACACACATACTGTTATTATTACAATGATCTAAACATAATTCTGAATGAAAACCCAAAACACGGAATAATAAAATAATGTTAAAAAATACATATTGTTGGTGACCACCCCCTTATTTAAATATACATCTTTCTCTCGTTGGAATTTCTTAACCCATTTTATATAAATATATCTAACTACAACGACAGAATGCCACCAACACGTAAAAAGCCTGTAGAGGACACACCAGAATCCCAAACAATACCCAACATGGAAAACAAACATTTCGAGGATGAAATTCTAAAACTGAATGAAAAGATGGACAGAATAATCCTTGTGATTCCTTACAAACTTCACAACAAAAACAAACATCTTCTATGGGTTACCCAAATACACAAATCTAACCAGGTAAGGCATGCCATCAACATACAAAAGTCGGAGTACATAAGCACCCCAAACCCCAACGACCTAACATTCAGACCCATAGTAGCAGGACCATCATGCCCAAAAGCAGACTTAGCAAACTAATAGATATACTATTACAGCCCTTCACCAATCTAGTCAGAAGTTTTGTAAGAGATTACACACACTTCCTTAGCTCCCTACCACAAACAGTAGACGATGCGACAATACTAGCCACATTCGATGTTAGCAGTCTATATAGCAATATCCCACACAACCTAGGAAAACAAGCTATCTCATATTGGATTGAAAAACGTACAGACCAACTACCCTTATTTCAGAAGAGCTGGTTCTCCCCCCCCCATCTTCTCACACATACACATTAGTAACGACCTTGGATCACAGTTACCTTCCTAGGGAAGAAAATATCTTCATAATACTATAAAACAGTACACACATTCTTCAAACCAATAAAAGAAAACACACACACATCCTACCCTAAAGGAAAAGAAAAAAAACACAAGCAGAAAGACAGAGTGAGAGAGAGAAACACAAGACAGGAGTGACCACAGCCCAATAAAACAGTAATAAAAATTGAACATTCCAATGAATAGTAGACACTTACACCTCTTGGAAACATTTCAAATGAACTACGAAAATGCTATTTTTACATCTCCAACACATTTTGAAAATAATTTCTGAAGAGGACGCTTCACAGAACATCTGAAACGCGTTAAAAACGATTTCAATGATTTAAAAACATTATTACAAGGATCTAAACATAATTCTCAATGAAAAACCAAGACAAGGTATAATAAAATAATGCTAAAAAATACATATCGTTGGTGACCACCCCCTTATTTAAATATATATATATATATATATATATATATATATATATATATATATATAGTCTTGTAAATTTTTTAAAACTATTAAACAATAAAAATAAAACCTCCTTCGTTGGAAAACTATTTTGTTATCTCAACCGAATGAAAAAAAGGTTAATACGCAATAGCTATGTTATATATATATATATATATATATATATATATATATATGTATATATATATATTTATATATATATACAGGGTGACCCCCTCCAAAAAACAGAGGGCATTCAATTGTTTTTCTGAGTATTTTACAGTCAACGGAGAAAAAAGGCCAAAGACCCTAGTGTTTTTATGTGATGTTTTGAATATAATAAACTAGTCATGACCAAAGTTTCATTTCATTCGGACAAAACACTAAGAATCGGGGCCTAAGAGTTGGGCCCGTTTTTTGGGGGGTCACCCTGTATATATTGCATACACATACACACACACACACACACACACATATATATATATATATATATATATATATATATAATATACAGCTGAAGTGTGTGTGTGTGTGTGTGTGTGTGTGTGTGGGTGTGTGTGGTCAAGAATAGGCTCCTATGTGCTTGACTATTTTAAAAAACTGATTGCATATAATGATAGAAGATGTATCGAGGATCAGGAATGGGTATGTTTGATCTGGTAGAACGGTGATTCATAAAACTTGTGGGGTCTGCGTTCACGCCTAGCCCCCAAATATTGGAAATAAAAAATGAAAAATAAACCTTTACAAGGGTTTTTATATAGATGTACATAAGAATACTTTGATAAGTATGTTTCAACTTAAATAGGGATGGTATAATAAAAATGTGGGGTCTGCGTTCGCACCTGTACTCTACGGAAATATGGCACAAGCTTTAATAAAGACTTTTCATATCTATTTGCGTAAGTATACTTTGATAATTATGTTTCAGTTTGAAGATATATGGTATAGTAACATTTTTGGGTGTTCGTTCGCGCCTGACCTCCATAGAATGTAAATATGTCACAAAGTTTAACAAGATTTTTTGAGGGTCTACAATAACACCTTAACTTAAATCTTAATTCGCGTTAGCTTTTATTTATTTTTTTTAGTTGAATCATATTGTGTCGAATAAATTCACCTCATAAATTCACGTTCTTATTAAAGTGAAAGCCAAAAAAAATGTCGAAACGTTAGACAATTCTCGACACAAATTTTGCATAACTCAGTTTTTTCCCTTCTCCACTTGCATGTGGTAGTCTTGCGAAAATAGATGAATAGATAAATAATAAAAATAAGAACGTTACTTGTTATCGTGTCAAAAGAAGGAAAAGATCTTGCTCGCGTGATTACGTGTCTTTTTAAAAACATTTACATAACCTTTTTATTTTTATTTATATATCTGTTTAAGCTTTTTGTTGTCAGTGTACTAGAAGGAATTCAGTTGATTAAAACCCTTTCTGTGTGTTCTTTAACTTACAATAGTACAGCCATGAATCCGACGGCGCAATACTATACCGTTCAATACTGTAAAACTGAAACAAAGCTGTTCTGCTTTAAAAGGGCGTTATTTTCTTCTTATTCATATTCATATCGATTCTTAGCTTTAAAAACTAAAGTAATTACGTGTTTACTTTTTTAATATCTCATTTTGCTGTTTCGGATTATTTTACTAAAGTAAGTAAAGCTTCATTATTTTTCTAAACTGTTTTTGTTTCTTTGTTTTTCAATATTTCGTCGATATTATTTAGTAAGAGTGTTTAGCAGAAAAGCCAACAAACGACTACCCGAAAAAATAAATTATAAGACATAAATGTTACCATAGTTAATAAATGTTCAGTTCATGTTTTTTTTTGTTTTGAAATAGTTTTTAATGCTCTTTACTTGAAATAATTTCAGCGAACCGAAATTAAAACGAAATTTGAGGCGATAACTACTTAAATGAATTTTTATATATAAACTACACATGCCATAATCGAATATTCCTCAAGCACAAAATAACGGAAAACATTAAATCATGTTTATAAATATTCCTTACGTTGACGGAACTCTCTTAAATTGTTAACACAGAATTCTTATGTGTCCCTCCTTCAAATTGAAAACGGGGCTCTCCATTTCAAAGTCGCTGCCATTTTGATTTTTTTTAAAAACCAGTTCGTGAATTAAAAAACAAAATTTTTACAAACTACTTAAAAATACAAACCAATGAACTTTTCTACCATAAAAGTAACTTTTATTGACTATGGTAACTTTTATTTCTTGTATATTTATATTATTGTATATATAACATTTTCTCTTTGTAAGGAAACATCATTTTGTTGGTCACTCTTGGCTACGAATGGAAATAAAGTTGATATAATAATATATATTTTCGCGAAAATTATTTTTACTTTCATCATATTTTGCTTAGGATAACATTTTTGAGTATCAAAACCTATCTCTTTACAACCCTCCTCCTTTTCATAACCTCTCATACTTTCATCAATCACAGTCCATTTTCTGTAGGTTGTTTTTGAACCCGGTCAACGACAGGTACTTTTGCTAGTATATATATATATATATATATATAGTTATATATATATAAATCCCCGAAACAGTGTGTCATGGTAAACAACTGATGATCCCTTGAAAAATAAATTATTGGTATTATAGTAAATTCGAGAGCGAGTTGATGCAGTGATTGCAGGTGATTTCATGAAGTACTGACTAGATGATTTTCTAATGAATGATGAAAATATTTTTTGTATAGTTTTAAAGGTTAAAAACTTCCAAGAATATATACATTTATATATATATATATATATATATATATATATATATATATATATATATATATATAAATCGCACGAAAATATATTGTGTCTATGAAGCAACATTGAGGCGTCGATTTTGGTCCCCGCAGAGAATCCTTAAACATTATCAATGATGAATCATAGGCCTAATTCCCATGAATTATATCATAATATTAAACAATACTCAACATATTAAATAAAAAAACCTTAAACTCATATTTATGCTTCAATGTATATATACGTTTTATGGTTTTTATTTATTTCTCAATTTTTTGTTCATTTATTTCATTCTATCCCACTATGTAGTCCCAAGTTATTTTGTCAATCCCATGGTTTACTTGCTCCTATTTTGTTATAATTTAATTTCTTTATCCACATGCTTTTTTATTAGTTTTATTATTCTGTAAACCTTGCTTTTACATTCTTTATTCCTAAACACCTTTCCACGTTTCCATCCTCTCATATAGCATTTATTGACTTTTTCCTTTTACCATCGTTTCTTTCTATGTTTTAACAAATTCTACAGAAATCTTAACTGTGTTCCCTTTAATAAAAGTAATGCAGCAAACGAATATAGTAAAGCCGATCGGTAAATATATGTTGGTCCGACTTATTGATGCGTTTTTAATGTGCTTCACCCTTTTTTTTTTTTGGTTTATACTACCATGTTTACTTACACATTCGTGTCTGTAATAATAATAATAATAATAATAATAATAATAATAAGAAGAAGAAGAAGAAGAAGAAGAAGAAGAAGAATACCGAGAAGCACAACATGCTCTGGGGCATGGACTCGCAAACGGATAAAGCCGGCCAAGCAAGAACACCAGATACCGTAATAATTAACAAAAAAAGAATAGTCCTATCAAATCGTAGACTTTGCTGCCCCAACTGAGCATAGGGTGAATACCAAAGAAAAAAGGAAACTGAGCAAATACGCAGAGGTAGCCAGAGAGCTGAAAGGGATATGGATGATGGAGAAAATCAAGATAATACTTATAATAGTAGGAGCACTATGAACAATGCCGAAAAACTTTGAAAAAAGAATGGGAGAAATTGGAATTAGAGGAATGACTGAAAAAATGCAACAATAATGAAAATAGCTTAAATATTAAGTAAAACCCTTGAATGCGAAGATTAATACACATCGACCACATGCGTGGGCAAAACAAACTGATGTAGAGGCAAAACATGGAACGAAGAACATTGAAGCTGCACATGTACAAGTTCTCTATTGTCTCATTCATCCTCTCCCACTGCATCATCACCGCCCCCTCAAAGAGTGATGCCAAATAGCCAAGAAAGGTCAAGGAGGATGGAAAGACTAGAAAAGTTCCAAGTGAACTGGGATCTTGGGGAGGTTTATTGCCACTGAAATTTTAGTGAACACCAATGGCCGCTACTAGCGAGAAATCAATAGTAAACGGTTGTTGCTATAACGCAAATTTATTTGCAAATGTTATCGAAAGAGGTAGAAAGTACTGGACACATGGGAAGGCTTTTTGTCACTCAGCTTCCAGGGAATACCACATGTTGTTTTAAAGAAGATATATATAATGACCTGTGTGAATGCCCCTTGTTAGCCAATAATAATAATAATAATGATAATAATAATAATAATAATAATGATAATGATAATAATAATAATAATAATAATAATAATAATAAATAATTTGCAAAACACAAAGGAACATCACATAAAAACTGAAACTGTATAATTATAACATACCACCCTTTCTTTTGTGTCACCATAAACTGGCACCACACCAAATAATGAGGGTTATGGAGAATGGAATAACCGAGGATAGAAATCACTAGTCAGACCTCCCCTGGCTGAGTGCAAAAATGGCTGGAACATTGGGGACGCTTATAGTCATACAAATTCCATTGAGGACCAATGGTCGCTTCCAACGAGAAATCAATGATAAGCGGCTGTTGCGATATTGGAAATTCTTTTGCAAAATTTATCGAAAGAGGTGGAGAGTACTGGAAGTCTGGGGAGACTTGTTGTCATTTAGACTTTAGGAAACACCATAAGTTGATTTTGGCTTGTGATCGCAGTGAGTAAATAATAATAACAACAACAACAATAACAACAAAGGAACCATGAGCAGAAGAAACTAAAAACAGAAACAGAGAAGGTTAACAAGCTCCTCCCACACATCCCAACAAATACAATCACAGACTTAAACAACCTGATTTATGCAGGCGCCAAAATAGTAAGTATGAATCTCAAATCAGAAAAACAACAGGGGACAAGCGGACCGACAAAACCTGGATTGAAAATAAGACTAGAAACCAAAATACACAAACATAAAAAAGAAACCAAAATGATCAACAGGAAGAAAGCAATGTTGAAAAAACGGAATATTGGAAATGTAACTGGCAAGGAGAGGCTAAACAAGAAACATGAAGAACTGGACATAAAAATAAATGCAAAAGAAGCGAGATTGAAACGATATAGATATAAATCTGAACAATGCAAACAAAACAGAATATTTGAAACTAATGAAATGTGAACGGAGGAAAAACAAAAACAGAACAACCAAATCCGACAGAAACAAAACTCTACTGGAGTAATATATGGGAAGAGCGACGAGATCACAATAGAAATGCCGAATGGCTGAAAGACATGAAAGAAGAATTACAACAAATAGAAGAAGGAACAGCGAATGAAATCAGCAAGGAACTCCTAAAGAAAACCATAGGAAAAATGTAAAACTGGAGAGCACCAGGACACGACGGGATACATGCATACTGGTTAAAAAAATTGACAACCTTACACGAAAGGCTAGCCCAAAACCTGAGGAGATGTGTACAGGAAGCAAGCGTACCAGACTGGATGACAAAAGGTAGAACTACACTGCTACAGAAGGACACGGAGGAAGGAACCGTCCCTAGCAACTATAGGCCAATAACGCGCCTACACACCATGTGGAAGATACTGATAGCAAACTGAGGGAACAAATCTACCACTCCCTGAATAACCGTGGACTCATCCCCGAGGAGCAGAAAGGATGCCAAAAAGGAAAAAGAGGAACACATGACCTGCTATATATAGATCAAATGATGCTAAAGAAGGTAAAAAGGAAGAGAAAGAATTTAGCCATAGCATGGATCGACTACAAAAATGCGTACGACAGGATCCCTCAAGCCTGGATAATAGAATGCCTAAAATGTATAAAATACCAAGCGGGATCACCAACGTAATAGAAAATGCAATGAAAATGTTATGATTTAATTTGTTGTTAAGAGTTATCCCCCTTGGGATTGACATTCATAATAAAAGCGCCCTCTGTTTCATTTTCCCGCTCGATCCTTTCAAGAGCGTACGTGTATTTTACAGTTAATAAAACCTTTCTAAAAGGCAATTCTTTACTTACTGATACTATTCACTTCAATTTTATTAACTGTAAAAAAAAAAAAATAAAATAAAATAAAAAATAATGGATCGAATCTTACGTCCCGACAGATTCGAGGTGGAACCTACATGCCCTAATTCCGAAAAATCCTATAGGCATTGGAAATTAACCCTCCAGAATTATATCCGCTCACATAATAACGGATTAATCGAAAACACTTCAGATAATTTCTTTGCCTTGATCAATTGTATTTCAGCCTCTGTTTTCGATTTAATAAGCGATAAAACCGACTACGATAGTGCATTAAGAACATTGGACGCCGCTTATTTAAAACCTGAAAATATTGTTTATAATAGATATCGATTGATGACGACGAAGCAACAAACAACACAAAATATAGATGCCTTCATACTACAATTGGAAATGCTTGCCAAAACATGTAACTTCGAAGCGGTTTCTGCTGAAGAAAACAAAAATCAATACATTCGGGAAGCTTTCATCGGTGGAATTTCTTCTTCGTCCATCCGACAACGACTGTTAGAAAAACCCATCCTGACTTTACAAGACACATATGCCACGGCCAGATCTCTTGAACAAGCAGAAAAGCATTCGATAAGCTACGCAAATAACTTTACTGTAGCAGCTACAAATAATCCTTCGGGCTACAATCGTATAGCTGTGACTAAAGAAAATATGCATCCAAAAGGGGTTTGTTTTTTCTGTGGAAAATCACGTCATCCTCGATATTTATGTCCTGCACGAAACGCCGAATGTAAAAAATGCAAAAAAAATGGTCATTGGGCTAAAGTGTGTAAATCTTCTATTTCTAACACTCATACTGCTGTTCTTTATGACGACTCTGACTACCCCTCACCTTCTCTATCCTGACTAGGAACTAACTCCAAAGATGTCACATTCACTCAATGCCAAATTAACGGGCACTTCGTGAACGCTATGGTGGACTCCGGCAGTGTAAAAACATTCATTAATGAAAATACTGCTAAAAAACTTAAACTCTTCACAATACCTAAAAACAAAACTATAGCTCTGGCTGCTTCCGATCAACATGCTAAAATAACTGGCGAAGCTGTCGTGGATTTAATACTGAAAGATAAAACCCATTCTGGAATAACAATTGAAATCATTGAAAACCTTTTCATTGATTTAATAATCGGAAAAGATATTTTAAAAAAATATAAAAAAGTAACACTTAAATTCGACGGTCCTAGAGACAAACTTATAATTGGAGCTATAAACACGAATAATTTTTTTCCTACCATAAACGTTCCACCCCCTCCTCTCTTTTCTAATCTTTCTCCTCATACTACTCCTATTGCGACAAAATCCCGACGTTACACTTTTGCCGCCAACAAATTCATAAAAGAAGAGACTGCTAGAATGTTGAAAGAAGGCATAATTGAACCTTCGATATCTCCGTGGCGAGCGCAAGTTCTTGTAACTTCGAATGAGAATCATAAGAAAAGAATGGTAGTCGACTACAGCGATACCATTAATAGATTCACGGAACTAGACGCTTACCCAATGCCTAATATCAATAAGATGGTAGACGACATCGCTCAATATAACATCTTCTCTACTCTCGACCTAAAATCTGCTTATCACCAAATACCTATAAATCATGCTGATCGTAAATTCACTGCGTTTGAAGTAAGTGGCAAACTTTTTCACTTTACTCGTCTTCCTTTTGGCGTCACCAATGGAGTAAGTGCTTTCCAGAGGAGCATAGACTATATTATAGAAAAAGAAAATCTAACCGATACCTTTGTGTATGTTGATAACGTAACTATATGCGGAAAAAATCAAGAAGAACACGATTACAATCTTCAAAAATTCTACAAAATTGCTAAACAATATAACATCACTTTAAATGAAAATAAAAGCATAAGTTCTTCTAGTTCTATTACTCTACTCGGCTACACCATAGAAAATAATCAAATAGCTCCCGATTATCAAAGACTAAAACCATTACTCGAAATGCCACCTCCGCTGAATCTTAAATCTCAAAAAAGAATAGTTGGAATGTTTTCCTATTACTGGAAATTCATTAAAAAATTTTCTGATAAAATTTTATTACTAAATCAAAACAAAGAATTTCCACTACCTCCATCTGTATTAAAATCTTTTCAAACATTGAAAAATGATCTAAACGACGCCACTTTAATAACGGTAGATCCAAATAAAGAATTTGAAGTAGAAACGGACGCTAGTAACTATTGCATTGCTGCAACACTAAATCAAGAAGGTCGTCCTATTGCATTTTTTTCAAGAACTCTCAATACTAACGAAATTAAGCACCATGCAGTAGAAAAAGAGGCAGCCGCTATTGTAGAAGCTCTCCGTAAGTGGCGACATTTTCTACTCGGCAGGCACTTTAAAGTCATCACAGATCAGAAGAGCATCAGCTTCATATTCGACAATAAAAGAAAATCAAAAATTAAGAATGACAAAATATGTCGTTGGCGTATAGAATTATCCCAATACAATTTCACTATAGTTTATCGACCTGGACCTGAAAATATTGCTGCTGACACATTCTCTCGCATCTCTGCTCTTACTTACAATCTACAAGATCTTCGTGATTTACATAAACAATTATGTCATCCTGGTGTTTCAAGACTAAGCCATTTTATAAGAACGAGGAACCTCCCTTTTACTTTGGATCAAATTAAGAATATTACTGACTCTTGCTCGTCCTGTCAATTACTGAAACCCAAATTCGCCAATACCAATGGAGGGACTCTCATTCAAGCCATATTACCTTTTCAACGATTAAATCTTGATTTTAAAGGCCCTCTACCTACTTCTATACATGGCAACAAATATCTACTTACTCTAATTGATGAGTATTCCCGTTTTCCTTTCGCTTTTCCTTGCAGAGATATGACAAGCAAAACCATTATCCACTGTCTAAACAAACTCTTTTCAATTTTTGGTTTGCCTGACATGATACATACTGACCGTGCTTCTGATTTCTTAGCAAGAGAAATAAAGGATTTTTTACACAAAAAAGGAATTGCTACTTCTAAAACAAGTAGGTATCATCCTGAAGGTAATGGACAGATTGAAAAACTCAACGGTACCTTATGGAAGGCCATTCAAACAACATTACATTCTAATCAAATGAAACTACCTTATTGGGAAGACATACTACCGGACGCACTTCATTCAATTAGATCATTACTTTGTACTGCCACTAATATGACTCCCCATGATAGACTATTTAAATATAGTCGTAAATCTGCTTCCGGAATTTCAATTCCTTCTTGGGTTAAATCAGGCCCAATATATATTAGAAACCACACTAAAACAAGTAAACATGACCCTCCTGTAACGCCTGCCACCCTAATAGATGTCAACCCCCACTACGCTTATGTTCAACTACCTTCTGGTACTGAAACCACTGTCAACGTTCGAGACTTAGCTCCAAACTCATCAAATGAAGAAAACTCTAATAATAATCCTACTACTTCATAGACTTTATTTGAACCTTCTACTAATGAAAACATTGGTCATGAGGAAGACAAAAATCAATCGTCTGATCTTGAAGAAAATCAGATTTCACTAAAAAATAATACTGAAAATCAGCATTCCTGCCAATCTGTGCGGAGGTCGTCCCGAGTTCGACAATTCCCTAGTAAATATAAGGATTTTGTGACTAAATACTGAAAAAACTGCAGTTTGGGTTCATATGTTATTTGTAAATAAAATGATTCTTATGTGATTGTAAAAAAAAAAAAAAAAAAAAAAAATTGTCTATAATTAATTACCCCTTACTTGAATACTTTAGGACGGGGAAAATGTTATGATTTAATTTGTTGTTAAGAGTTATCCCCTTGGGATTGACATTCATAATAAAAGCGCCCTCTGTTTCATTTTCCCGCTCGATCCTTTCAAGAGCGTACGTGTATTTTACAGTTAATAAAACCTTTCTAAAAGGCAATTCTTTACTTACTGATACTATTCACTTCAGAAAACATGGAGACTGGAATTGACAGCTGATGGACAACACATAACAGAAATTAACATACAAAGAGGCATCTTCCAAGGAGACTCACTATCACCACTATTGTTCATCATAGCTATGATGCCCTTGAACAGTATTCTGAGAAAGTGCCAAGCCGGATACAAGTTCTCCAATACAAAGGAAAAAATGAACCACCTGATGTACATGGACGATCTGAAACTTTTTGCAAGGAGCTAGAGACACTAATTAACACTACCAGGATCTTCAGCCAAGATATCCACATGGAATTTGGAATGGAAAAGTGCGCACAACTAGTTATAAGAAAGGGAAAACTGGAAACGACAGAAGGCATGGAACTACCCAACCAAACAAAAATGAGGGCACTAGGGAAACAAGACGACTATAAATACATTGGAATTCTGGAATCGGACACCATCAGAGCAACAGAAATGAAAGAGAAAATTGGAAAGGAATACCTCAGGAGAAGAAGAAAACTCCTGGAAACGAAATTATATGGCAGAAACCTAATAAAAGGTATAAATACA
Organism: Euprymna scolopes; assembly: GCF_053919585.1. Classification (NCBI taxonomy): domain Eukaryota; kingdom Metazoa; phylum Mollusca; class Cephalopoda; order Sepiida; family Sepiolidae; genus Euprymna; species Euprymna scolopes. The sequence goes on along the minus strand of NC_136488.1, from coordinate 167,757,632 downwards.
TGGGCAGTATCACTAGTAAGATATTCTGGACTGTTCATAGGATGGACAACAGAAGAACTGAGACAACTCGACCAGCAAACCAGGAAACTCATGACTATTCATAATGCACTACACCCAAAGGACGATATTGACAGGCTCTACGCAAAAAGAAAAGACGACGGAAGAGAACTGATTTGTATAGAACACTGAAAGGATAATTATGGCAGCGAGAGACACTGAAAAAAACAACAAAGCAGAAAACAGATAGACAAATGACAAAACGAGAAAAGACAAGTGGGAAGAGAAACAACTCCACGGAAGATTCTTACGAATGACAAAAGATGAGAATAACGAAAAAACCTGGAAATAGATGCGAAAAGGACATATAAACGGAGAAACTGAATCTCTAATAACTCGATAAGAACCAACCATATCAAAGCAAGAAACACACAAGAAAACAGCAAATGCAGACTCTGTGGACAAAGAGACGAAACGATAAACCATATAGTAAGTGAATGCAGCAAACTGGACCAAAAGGAATACAAAAACAGGCATGACCAAGTGGGGAGAGCGGTGCACTGGGAATTGTGCAAACGACTGCATTCTGAGCGTACAGACAAATGGTACAAGCATAAACCCGCAACAGCACTCGAAAACGAGAACCACAAATCCTACGGAGCATGGACCTACAGACGGACAAACCCATCCAAGCAAGAAGGCTGTTGCGATGATGCAAATTCATTTGCTAATGCTATCGAAGGAGGTGGAGAGAACTGGACGTATGGGGAGACTTGTTGTCACTCAGCCTCTAGAGAACACCACAGGTTGCCAATGAGAGCGTTTGTTGGTTGTGTGAAAGCTCCATGTGAGCCAATAATAATAATAATAATAATAATAATAATAATAGTGTGTTCTCTATTTGTTCAAAAAGAGTACCAACGTCGTCATGAAAATATTTGTACAGATCTGCACTGGAGATTGTGTATAAAGTTTGTAATGCATGTGACTGAAAAATGATAACAACATCATCCATAAGTCGTAGTGGGAAATTAGGACGTTAAGATTTTCAGTGTGAGCGAGAGATAACTCAAAGGAAACCGAATATTGTAGTTGTGAACAAAAAGACCAAACGAAATAAATTTAGCAGTCAAGAAGAACTATCCGAAACTAAGGACTGAGATTGCTAGATTGTGAAATAAGAAAACTCCTATCGTGTCAATAATCAAACGTGCGTTTGGCTCAATTCCGATGACTTTATGAAACTGCTGAACTGGTTGGGAATCTGATACAATATCACCGTACTCCAGAAGTCAGTTCTGCTTGGCCCAGAAAACATCCTACGCCAGTTGCTTTTATTCTGATTGACTCTTTGACTATCCTCACTAGCTTTGGTATAAAAGCCCGCTTTTGAGCGAAAAAAAGAATGGTGTAAAACATTGAAACATTGCGAAGTTAATGGAATAATAATAATTCTGATTTGGTTTATCAACGTCTCTCTGGAAGGGGATGGGATTAATTTCCAGAGGATTTCCCTCAATTCCGACTCCAAACCAGGAGCTTCAAAGATCAAGGGTTTTTTTCTAAGAATTTTGACGGTACCTACAAGTGCAGAGGTCTGAAGGCCATCTGAAGTTTTTTTCAATTGTCCTTCCAGACGACTTGATACTACTCCTAGTATGCAAGCAACGACCGGGATTATTTGTGTTTTAACGCCGTGTATACACCTTATCTCCAAGGCCAATGGAGCATAATTGTCCCACTTCTCGTTCCCTTTCTCTCTCACATTCCTATCTCAGGGTACTTAAAAGTCTACAATCTGCCAGATTTTTGTGATTTTGTCAATGACGACAAATCTGGACGACTATGTTTCAATTGCTTGTTCATTATGACACTTTTGTCCCACCATACCTCTACCTTACCATTCTTACTTGTTCTCACTTTCTCGAGCACCTCCTCAAACTATTTTCTAGCACATTTCACCCCAATCTTCTTACTCCAAATATATCCGGAGTCCCTCGTGTCTTTTGCGGTACTCTATCTGGGTCAATCCACTACACGCTGCTACAAGGTGCGCAATTGACTCTGAGGTTCTACCACAAATCCGGCATTCTGCATTTTACGTTTTTCATTTTAAATTTTAATAATAATAATAATAATAATAATAATAATAATAATAATAATAATAATAATCATAATAATAATGATAATAATAATGGAATCATGAAAATCGAACGGTATAATTATAAGATACACGTCTTCATTTATGTACCCCATAAACGGGGTATACACAAATTAATGAGGGCAAAGGATGATGAAAAGACCGAGGAGAGAGCATTAGCCAGGCCTTCGCTGGTTAGGGGCACAAAAGACTGAGACCTTGGGAACGCTTATTGCCACCCAAATTCAGATGAAAACCAATAGTTGCTTCCAACGAGAAATCAATGATAGGCGTTTTTTGTGATAACGCAAATTTTTGTGCAAATATTATCGAAAGAAATACTAGAAATCTGGGCACATTTGTTGTCACTCAGACTCCAGAGAATACCACGAGTAGTTCTCAAAGAGTAATCGTTGATGATGGCATGTGGGACTACTCCCAGTGAGTAAACAATTATAAATGTCACATTAATCACTTTTAAGCTGTACTCATACATAACACATATTTCACGCCCCATATTTTTTATTGTTATCGAAACCGGTGAAAATTCGCAATTTTTCAATCAAATCGATTGATTGCTTGCTTTAGTTAGAGACCTATCGCGGTGCATCGGAAGGAATATTCATATTCTTCCCCGCATTGTTAGATCATTTTATTCTAAAGTATATATATATATATATGTGTGTATATATATATATATATATATATATATATATATAGTCATTGACATACATTACTGTTTCGTTGTATCGCAACTCACCAGTGCGGCTAGATATAAAACTTTAACCAATCATGGATCGAACTACAACCGTCGTGGTGAAAGTCGGCAGCTCTAACCATCAGACTACAAATCAGTGTCCTTAAATAGTCCTCCTCAAGTGTCTCTTAAATTAATAACTTTCCAGTCTCACAGTGCTCAAACCATCAGTTTATTTACAAACAAATGGTGGGCTTCGCTTAATTGCTTAAATACGAATCAGATGAAAACATATTTACAAAGTTCTCAACCCAAAACGAGGGCTTAATAATCATCCACATACAGTACTGTTTCGTTGTATCACAACTCATCCGTGCGGGTAGACATACACCTTTCCCCAGTAGTGGATCAAACTTACAGCTGTCCTGTTGACAGTTGACAGCTCCCCCTTAGTCTCTCTCACTCTCTCGCTCTCTCTCTGTATATATATATATGTGTGTGTGTGTGTCTTTGAGTGTGTGCGTTAATGTAGTTAATTGAAGCCTCAATCTTGTAACATGTATCATATGAAATATCAAAGTATAACATTATATAATCCGATGCTCCCAACATAATCTTTCTAAATTCATCATTTAACATGAATGTCATTAATTCTATAATTGAACCAATAAAAGAAACGAGTGCGTTATTTTACTAAGATCCTCACTAGAAAGTCCAAGTGGGTCGTAGATAATTTTTTTAAAAATATTTCTTGTCGGAAAAAAAACTCTCTTAAAAAATTGTAGTAATTATAATACGAATACATGTAACCAAACCTGTTTCGTTTGATTTTCTAGTCCAGTGCATTGTAGTTATATTCATGACATTTGTTAATGTTAGTCAAGCGTCAGTAACCTCGATCGTGATTTCAAATCAAATTAACACAATTGACACACGTTTGTCGTTTCTTTTGACTTCGTGTTCAAGTAGTTTTATGCCTTTGTTAAACATCGTTCATGTATTGATATTTGTATTTGGAGACGTTGGATCAATAGAAGATTAAAACGAGATGGGGGAAGGTAGGAGAGAGTTTTTTTGTATACTTATAATGTAAGAGGTAACAAATGGCGTTTGCCAAGCAAATTACTGCAGTGCTGATATTTTATACTGCTCCTATTGTAATGTTGTGACCCTTTGGATGTGCTCATAGCATAGTATCTGGTTAACGGTGACAAGCAGAGCCAAGAGTAAAATCATTATTATCATTATTATTATTATTATTAATAATAATAATAATAATAATAATAATAATAATAATAATAATAATAATTAGTTCGATCGACAGCGGATCGCTGGATCAATTATTATGATTAAAAAATCAAATTAAATTGGAAAAAATCATTGACATATAATATAATAATATCGCAAAAAGATTTAAACATGATTTTTGGGTTTGCATAAACAAATAACTAGATTGCGGTTACATCATCTGTTGGTTTGAGACACGTAATGAGACACGTAATGAGATGTAGATTTGGGGACATTCTAATCAGTCGTTTGCTGGACATCAGAGAGAACGGGCGACTCAAAAGGGGGAGTTGGTCGCTCCATGACGCAGGGAGCGGCGTCATCTGAGGCAGCCAAGATGTAAAGACTTTGAAATCTTTGAAAATGTCAGTTGAAATCATGAAAATTAATGTTCGTCAGGTATGTGTTCTGCTATTTACATCTGTTAAAAAGAATTGTTTGTCTACACCCTTGTACCTATTAGCATATATATATATATATATATATATATACATATATATAAAAAAAAAATAAAGCATATATATATATACATATGTATGCATGTATGTATATACATATGATTAAATTAAAACACACGCACACACGCACACACACACACATATATATATATATATATATATATATATATATATATCGTTTAAAATACTTAAAGCATTAAAGCATGTCATCCACGTCGTATTGAGGTTGATTAAGTGTTGTATTCTTAATATGGATTAACAAGGATGCAATAATTGGGATGCGTACATCACAGTGTGATACAGCTAAGATAACAGTGTTTATTTTATTAGTACGTCTCTTAATTCGGTTTTGGGGGTCTCGTGTGCTGTGAGGTACTGATAAATAGATCTTTTCGGGGAAGATAGGTGACATGGTAGTAAACGAGAGATGTTGGTTCGAGCCATGCTGATGGGCGTGTTATTTTTGGAGACACATTCTCCTATGGAACATTTAAAGATGTACACAGTTTTATTTAATTTTAGGCATATTGTCGTCTGATGACAGCCTCTAAAGTTTTCCTTGAGCTCAAGGATAAAACAAAAGCAAGGGCCAGAATATAGGAAAGGTTGAGGAATTGTTTTGATGCCATATTGATCAAACAGTCTGTGACAAGAATGTTGTGGACTAGTGCATCTTCCAAAACTTCAGTTCCTCGTGAATAATTGTGCGTACAGTTTCCACATGTACATCAATCTGTGCAATTATTGTCACTATAGACACTCGACCATATCCATAAAATTCTTTATTTGGCGAATCAACGCCCATCATCCCTCACATATTCCTTGCATCAATTTAATGTCTTATTTCAACCAAAAATGATGCTTGAATCATGTGAAGTGATCTAAAAGCCGCATGCAGCTTACCAGACGTTTCTGTGGCATTTTTCAAAGTTTAAAACAGAATTTTATTGCATGACGTTCTTCCAAAGTGTTCTCACGTTTAGATTACATCTTTGAAATTCACCAACTGTAATAATCAGACTTTAGAAAGGGGTATTCCAATTCCTCCTGTAACTGTTTATTTGAACCTGAAATCATAAAAAATTGACCAATAAAGTCATAAGACGTATAGCAATAACAGAGTGAATTTGCAAGAGTCTACGACAATTTTAAATGGTTGTACAAAAACCTCTGGTTATTTATTGAAAGCATTTCGTAGACTACGTTCCCTTGTAACAATCTATTTCTGTATATGATAGATCATATTCGTCAGCGCCTATTAGTATGGATTTTCAGAGAAAAACCACACAGCAATGTTTTCAATCTGTCTATATTTTCCGATTGACTGATTCTTTTATGTGATACGCGATTAAAATCGCCAGCGAACTATCTATCTACATGTGTGTAAAAAGACAAACAATTACTCCGTTTCTAATCTAATTTTTTCGCGTATCAGTTATTTGATGCTGATATTAACAACGTTGAGTCTGGTCAACTAATCTGGCATCAAAGTACTTAATTTTGCTGTCATGTATCTTGTTCTCAGCCATGTGTCGGTCAAAAAATAACATCAGTCCAGACCGAGAACAGAGATCAAAATAACGAAGTAGGCATCCGGTTCATTCAGAACTAATCGAATTGATTGATTTCAACTTGAGTGATAGCGGCACGCATTGTATCTCATTCAGTTGTGAATTTGTGATGAGAAAGCTAGCAGATAAATATGCTTATAAAATAAACAGAAACACGTTTATATTTAAAAATGAAATATTATTTAACGCGTTTTCCAATCAGGTAATATACAAGTATGTTAAATAGGTTAAGAATGTATGATTCTCTATATTATAGAAATAGTTCGTGATAAGGTAGATAGCATACTAAGGATTAAAACATCGACGCTTAGATTAATGTTAATTATGACTACTAATAATTAGGGAAGAAGTGTGCGACGGGAAAATTATTAAAAAAGTGATTCTTCTTTGACTTTGGAAGGCGGAGATTTAAATTCTGAAGTTACAAGTTAATGAACTAGCAGGAAAACTTGACATTGCCCGGGAATGATGATGAACGAATGGTTCACACTCCCATATTTTTATTGTCTTCGAAATCGGTATAATCGCCCATTTTTTATTCAAATTTATTAATTGCCTATTCTAGTTGTGAATCCATCGCGGTGCACCTGGAGGAAGCTTCACTCTCCATCCTGGAGTAACTGAGTCTACTATACATTGCACTGCAAATAACCTACTGTTTATTCTAGAAACTTTTTTTTATATAAATTAGCTTGAATTACAGTTTAAAATTCAAAAGTCAAGTATCATGCTTCAATTGTGCTCTATAAAGAAATTTTCATTTTTAACGCGCCCCTGTCATATCAAAGAATCTATTGTTAATTTTATATGCATTGTCTTACTGCTCTTATAGTGATAATGTATTGAATTTAAGTTTAAAATAAAAAAAGATTAGTAGCATCGTACGACTGGGTTTCATTGCGAATGAATCGCAGTCATATAAAAGTACCTGCTGTTCCTATTGTATGTCGGACCTTTCGTCCTGTGTTGTAATAAAATATATAAAATGCAACTGCGCTCTTTCATCTGATTATTTCGGTTATCTATTATCGAAGACATTCGGACACAATACCTATAAAAGTAATGGAGTGACGTGTTTTACAAATTTTCAAAAAACTTAATTGATGGCTTTTTGTTCTGTCGAATTAAATCTTTATACCTGGACATGGATTTGAATATCCTGCTTAACATCTACCTATCTATCTATCTATCTATCTATCTATATATATATATATATATATATATATATATATATATATCCTGCTTTACATCTGTCTATCTATCTATTTATCGATATCTCCCTCTCGCTCTCTCGCTCTCTCTCTCTCTATATATATATATATTATGGGAATAATGGAAATAGTATTCCGACAAAATAGAAAAATAAAGAAGAAATAAAGACGAAACGTTGATGAAAGCATAACTCGGTTTGTTCCCTTTTATATTTATTTCTCTCTCTCCCTCCATATATATATATATATATATATATATATATATATATATATATATATATATAGTACACATATGAAACTCTACTCACATTCAAATAATCTCCTCCAACTACAACTCACTTTTTGTACCGTTCCAACAACTTCTAGAAGGTCCAATGGAAGGTCTCCCGTGTAAGCGTGTTTATGAATATCGACTTCGCCTTCTTCATTTTCTCAATTGTCTCATAGTGCCGCTAAGGTTTTTCATTGAGCTTCAGGAATTATCAGAAGTCACAGGAAGAAAGGTCTGGTCTATAAAAAGGGTGAGGAATTTTCTTGATCGCCATCTTAGTCAAATATTCTGTTTACCTAGATGAAGACTTTTATGGAGTTTCGAAAGGGTCACGTTCTCGCTAAACGGCAGCAAACGTAACACGACGAATCGCCATGGTCGACTCCTGGTCACGAAAGCGCCAAATGTACCCTCAAAAGAACGTTCATCGGTACGTAAGTGGGATTTTCGGAACACCAAAGAAAGTTCAGTAGCGTGACCTGGATCGCGTATGCGATTCCGGTTATTCCTCTTTTTACAAGTGCTTCGAAAGTAAAGGAACAAAATAAGAAAAAAAGAATTAAAAAGGAAAAAAAAAAACAAAGGAAGCAAAGTCAAAGTCTATCGGGAGATAGGTGCGAATCGTCCCGAAGGTTGTATTCAGCGTTAGTGTGACCCTATTGCTTGTTGTGTCCTGAAAGAAATTTACTCAAGTGAACGGTTTCGTTTTGCGGTTAAATTACTAATTCCGTAAAGTGCTAATATTATATTTATTTCAGTTTTTTTAATCTTTATTTTTATTTCATTGTTTTATTATTTGTGTAAATGGGTTTCTCGTGGAAAGATGTGCTAAACCTATCTGGCAAGTTTTATTTGAAATAGAGCATGAATAGATCTCCAAATGCTGGTTTCTTACCCTCACCCCGTCCATGGATACGTCACTACTTATAAAAGAACATGCGTGTCTAAGTAGCGAGCTATGTCACGTGATGACCGTTTTCTTTTCAAAAATGAAAACGCTGGATCTTCATTTCAAGCAAAATCAATTCCTATTTGCAGCCGCGAAGAACGTCATATAATTGCAGTTAAGTTATGGATTTTGTAATATTTCTTTTCTAGATGCAAGTGCTAATATTATATTTATTTAAGTTTTTAATACTTATTTTTATTTCATTGTTTTATCAATTGTGTAGATGGTTTTCTCGTTGAAGATTTTCCGATTCTATCTGGCAACTTTATTTGGAATATATATTTATTTTATTATTATTATGTTTTTTTATTTATTTTTTTATCATAGATTTTTCTTGCCCATAAATGTTTATATTTTCCAACCTGATTGCATGACAGATTTTGCAATTGTTTTCATTTTCAGTTGGTGAGAGGGGAATCTTTCACCTAACCCCCTCTTAAACACACCAAATGGACTTTTATTAAGTACAATACTTAATTTTTGTGTGTGTGGAGAGTAGACAATGCATTGTGGATGCGTTATTGGCAGCTCCTGTTATTCTCGCTTCTTTTATTTGTCCCTCAATCCTCATTTTTAATAAGTAATTTTTCTGACAAAGGGAGAAGAATAAGCTGTTTTTAAGGTTGGAAGTATTTTGCGTGAACAACCGCCAGGGATGTCGGAAAATTTCTATTTCTATGTCTATCCTTGTAGCCATGTCACTAGTAAGGTTGCTGGAGGTAAACGTTTTATCTGGGCTGACGTTATCCGCCTGATAGTCAGGGACCCGAACCTTGGATTAACCACTAAGGAGGCTGTCCTATCAGCAGGTGCAAAGTGCTGGGTCTGCTGTATTGCTATTTGGTGAATGGATTCTAGACCATGCAGTAGCTTCTGGCGGGACCTCTCGATGCCATATTAGTGGCTAATTGTTACGGCTTTACCTTTTCATGTGCTGCAAAAAAAAATTTCTTCATTTCTATTTCTCTCTTACTTTCCCTCTCTGTCCTGCTTCAGGCATGTCTGTCGACAAACCCCAAAACAGCATGAAAAGTCTCAATAAAAACACAAGATTAAACCCGGGTCTTTAACTTCTAACGTAGACCCCCACTATCAATGGTAAAAAAAACTGCAGTCGTTGGTTCTTGTTTTTACAAGGATTAATTATGTTTTACTATTATACAGTGGATTAAATGAATATATATATATATATATTTTCATTTAATCCACTGTATAATAGTATATACTGCACTGAAGATTCCCGAAAGGATGAAACACTAGTGTCTGTAGGTATTTAATAATTATTATAGAAAAAAGTATGACAGCCCCTTTAAGAAATTCGTTTCTTATCGTTGAGAACTTTCAGTTGAATTAAAAGTCGGTCAACTTAGCTCTTATGCATAGATCATCGTATAACGATTAGATCACTCTCTGACTGACGTAAATGGACATTTAAAATTAAAATGTATAAATTCGACGTTATTTCACGCGGTTAATGGTAGCCGAATGGATTAGGTCTTCGCTGAACCGAGCCAGATATATCTCGTGATGCGGGATTCGAATCTTTCGACTAGTATTAATCGTGACACCCTGCACTGAAGATTCCCGAAAGGATGAAACACTAGTGCTTATAGGTATTTAATAATTATTATAGCAAAAAAATAATTATATATATATATATATATTTATATATATATATATAAATATATATAAATATATGTATATATATATATAAATTCTCCTTTCGTTTAATAACGCAAATATTTACAGTATTCCATGTGAAACGCACGATTTCTTCTTTTTCTCTCTTCTCTCTCTCTCGCTCCATTGCGAGATCGTCGTCGCCTTTCGTAAGCGAGAGTGTGTTTGGTGAAGGGGCTCGTTCAGCGTCTACATGACTGCTCCACTCAACTGTCAAAATTTGCCCTCACATACCTTCTAGGTTACGTTGGAGAGCGGGGAAACGGCTGAGCAGGTTTGAAGTCCCATTCAGCCAATCAGCCCTTTTATTTTCAAAATTGAATTCACCCGATTTGGCCAATTTCTTAAAGTAATCTCTACATATTAATTAACTTTCCATCGAGAAATGGGAGCAAACTCTGGGATTTGACCCTAGGATCAATACTATTTCCCAAGTTTCGGAAAACCACCATTTTATCTAAATCGATGGTTTCCTTAACAAAACAATATCTTGTTAAATATTTAGTCCTAGTGCACTTACTGATCCGCGCTATTTTTATTTTACTTAGTCCAAGTAAAACGAACGGGAAAAAAGAAACATTTCTCTCTCGTTAAAATATTGCATAACGTGAGCAATGAAAAAGGCAAAAAAATACTTTTCACTTCATTTAAAAATGTCCAAATTTGCATACGAATAAACAGTCCACAAGTTACAATAGAATTTTTCTCGCAGTGAAATTTGGTCAATATTTTCTCTTTTTTCTTTGAATAAGCAACCAAATTAATTTTTACGGCCTTAACCGAAATGCTTTTAGCACAGTTCTTTTCGATTCAAATATAGATGCAGTTTAGTCGAGAACTTTGCCATGTGTTCGTTTCCTTTTTTTGTTTTTAGAATTTTGTTTAAAGAACGTACTTGCCAGCAAAATTCTTAGCTTGTAAATCCGAAAATCTTTTGAAGTCAAATTCATTTCATTGTCTTCCTCTCTTGTGAAGTTAACCCGTGTGAAAGTCGAATCCGACGTCGCCAGTTGTCATGGGGTTAAATGGTAATAAAAACGACGGTTTTTTAGGAAAACACATTCCTATAAACACATATATTACAGGCAAAGCGAGTTGAGCAATACCATTCCTCAAGCCGACCTCTTTAGTTGCGTGTCAATCTCTGACAGCCGAGCACCGGTACTCGATACTGGAAGTGACGTCACCAGAGGAATTGACGTCATGAGATAGTCCATTAATCCCATGAAGGGGCGACTCCAAAACTCACCCTCCATATAGTTCAAATTTCCTCCTTGTGATTTTGTGTTCTCTCGTACGCTCAAGGAAAACCTTAGAGGCTGTCGTTATGACAGAATTGAGGAGATGGAACAGGTTGTGACGTGAGTCATTGATATGTTCACACAGGAGAGTTTCATGAGGGTCTTCAAGAAGTTTTTGGAACGGTACAACAAGTGCATTGCAGCCGGAGGAGATTATTTCAAAAGTGATTCATGCATGCACTATTAATAAAAGTGATCATGAGAAAAAGTCTGGAAACTAATTGAAAGCAGATGAATTATCATGTTTTCTCAAACACAAATACAAATACAAACAGAAATGCATTAGAATACAAACATAAATCCTGCCATTCTCATCAATTTGTATGATGTAAAATACCCCCACTCCATTTTCAGATGCGTCCATTAGATTTACACGTTTAGTCATGAAAATGGTACTTCAAATTGAAGCGTGACAAATCAACAAACGTTGTGATGCAAACTTTAATGTGACAGAATTATGACACGGCTTTACCTTAAATGGGTGGATGCATCCAAAATAACACATGCCGATTCAATTTATACGTTAACGATGTAATTTTAAATCCAATTATCATTTTTATATATATTGTTTCAGACGAAACATTAATAGATCGACAAAAATGAGATTTGAAGCAATCTAATATATAAAAGACTACATGTCTCTCTGTCTTTCTGTCCGTCTCTATATTTTCAAACTCTATCTCTACTGGAACTAAAAGTCGCCGAGCGTTTCTAGAGGCCTCAAAGGATTGGGTTTTGTATGGCGCGTTTTTTATAGTTTAAATAGTTTTAATGATCAAAAAAAAAGGTAGTTAAAATTGAAAAAATAGCTATATATTTTGAAGAGTCATCTTATCGTTAGTCGGTCCATATGCGTGTCAGGTCGGTACGGTGATAACGTCACCAGCTTTGATTGTTACAGTTTTGGTTTATATTCTAGCTGATTGTACAAAAATACTTTTTTACTGTTGAAATAATGACTCTTTAATAATATATACGAAATATAGAGGAATTAAAATATATTTAAGCATATATTACGACCGAGCAAAAACCCACCCATAGTTGTGAGTGATAAAAACGTTTCTATATGAAATATAGACGTGGCAGCCCAAAGCATGTTTTATTTTTGACTAAAAAAAAGGATCGAAAACTCGAAAAAAAATCTGATCTTAAATATAGTTTTTCTCTCTTATAATTATAAAACTTCAGCAAATCAGTTCTCCTTTTAAAAAAAGCAGATTAATTGTCATCTGGAGATATAGCTCAGTGGTGGAGCATTTTTTACAGCTTGAATAATCCTCTGTTCAAGTCCAGGGGCACATCACTATTATGTTTTAACTTTTTCTTGTCAAGTATTTCAGTTTACGATAAAATAGAGGAACCGTTTTAAATCGCCGCAAATTATTTCTTCGTTTGTATGTGTGTAGGTTTTGTGAATATTTTCAAGAGATTAGATAGGCCTACAAAACTTAATACACTTGGTTTTTATCTGTTCATGTACTCCCTTATATTAGAAGGATGATTAAAGTTGATCCGATTCTTTCAAGTTCACAAGGATCAGGAAAGGACCTTAACACGCTTCGGCACTTATGCAGAACACGAACCGCGCTGGCACAACGGTGTTATGTAGAAATCCATTCTTTACTGTTCTGTATCTTCATTGTTAATAAACTAACGCGCCGCAAAAATTGGATACAACTTGAAAAATTAAATCCAAAAAATATCTAGGATAAAACGGGCCAACTTACTAGAGCATAGCTGCCGGGTGACGATGCTCTTCTAATTTCCAAAACGAACGATTGCTTTCTAGCTATGCTAACAGATGTCAGTTCTTTTATTTCTATTTATGGCGGCTTCAAATAACTAAGTTTTAGACCAATCAGAAAAAAAGGTTAATTATTCTATTTTTTTTATTATTTAAAGTTTGTTATCATATATATATATATATCGATATATTTCAATTTTAGTTTATATTTAATAAAAATACGACACCACATGTTAATCAGAAGTGAATTTTTCAGGGAATTCATTGTCAAGCCCAAATATCAGCTGACTTTATATCGTAAACAAACACAGACGAACTTTGATGAACGACATTATAATTAGCAGAGGTTTTTTACATATTTTTTTTTTTTTGCAATTCCTCGTAATAGATACTAATCCATAGAAGGTTGATTAAATAATAATATGTACGCAATCTGTATGAATTAAAATATCATATTTAAGCGTATTGTATGACTGGGCAACGCGTGGCGACCACCGTGTTTGTATTAAGAGAGTGAGAAAAAGCTGAAGAGATTGCATGAAATAGAAAGAATAAGAGAGAGAGAGAAAGACAGAGAGAGAGAGAGAGAGAGAGAAAAGAGAGGTGCATAGGGATTTAGAGAAATTGATGGAGATAAAGAGACCAGAGAGAGGGTAAGAGAGATAAATGGGAAAAAGATGACGATATTAATAAGCTCCCCAAAAAGAAGGAATCGAGAGAAAAGAAAGCGATGACGTCAATTATCAAAAACTAAATGCACGAATCAGTGATTAGATATAAGAGTGACGTCAATAGATTTAGAAACGATGGTAACGTTGATAATGATATTAGCGTAGAAGCGCGATCAAATGTATGAATGATTTTTTTTTTTTTTTTTTACATTGGGGTGTCTGCGTTCACTGTGCTATAAATGAACTGTTTCTTGGTTGTTTTTATTGATTGATAAATAGTAAAAATTACTCATGAAAACTCAATTGATTCGATCAACATGGGAATAATTCTTGCTTATCGACCTTTGCAACTGACAAAAACCGCGGCCATTATGTGTAAGCCTTATTTGCAACATTTTCGTTGGGACTACAAGGTATTTAGTGCTATACTTATGAATGAAATAAGCAATATGGGAATAACTGAATTATAGTATATTATTGTTTCCATTTAATTAGGCATATATATATATATATATATATACATGAAATAAAATGGAGGTGAAAGGACCTGAATACTCAACGTTTCGCCCGATTTATGCGAGTTTTTTCAAGAGGGATGGTCACTGACGAGAGAGGCGGAAGATTTGGGTTATATATAATTATGGAGTAGTGCAGTGTGTTTCTTTATGTAAATTAGATGTCTATATACATATATACATTTTATGAGAGAAAATAAATTAGAGTAAACTAGCGTAGTTGATTACGTCTAAAAGTTAAAATATCGTAGAGATTTAAAAGACTGCGTCTGGAAATATAACCGTGATAGATTAAGTAAATAAAATGAAACGAAATTACGAAGGGAGTTTTATTTAAAAATGAGAGATAATTGAATTGGGATAAAATAGCGTAGTAACTGTAGATGGCGTCTAAAAATAAGAATAGGACGTGATAAAATGGAGTCTAAAAATAGACAGTGATTAAATAAAATACAGTAAATAAGTAAAATAAAAATAATAAAATGAAGTGAAATTACGAGTGGATTTTTTTTTAATATACATATATAGTTTAGCCTATGTCTAAATTGTTCTCTTTAATAATTATTTTCGACAGATAGGGAGCAATGTGGAAAACCCCTTTTCTTTGTTTAATTATATTGCTGGCATGGAAGATTATAGCTGACTCAATTAAACGTCGTGTGGATCTGTTATGTATGTGTTTAAGGAAAGTTGCTTTGTTAAAATTTAAATGGTGGCCATTCTCCATGGTGTGACAAAATATGGCGTTGAGTGTATTGTTGTTTTTTACATCTCTTTTGTGTTCATATATTTTCTATTTAAATTACGTTGAGTTTCTCCTAGGTATATTCTTTCACAATCAAGGCAGGGTATGGAATATATTCTGGCTTTGATGTTAGTGTTGGTATTAGTCATAATTTTACGTGTTAGATCTCTAATTGTTTAAGAGCTTTGTTATTTGAATGCCAATCTTATTTAGGTTCTTATAGATTGTGTTGTTGTTTTTATTAGTTGGTAATGTTAATTGTCTGTCGTGTGTCTGGCTATTAACGGAATGGTCTCGGTTTCGGTTATGGTAAATTTTTAGTGCTTTTCCTTTTATATTTATCAAAAAATGTTGAGGGTATTGTAAGCTCATGAATGTACGTTCGATATACTCAAATTCTTCTTTGATGTATTCTTCACTGCATATTCTCAGGGCCCTAAGAAAAAATCCTATTAGAATACTTCTTTTTACTTTATCATCGTGATGAGAATACAAATGTATGTAATCATTTTTATTCGTTACTTTCCGATGGACTTTAAAACTTAGATGATCATTATTATTTATGATATTGATGTCCAGAAAAGGTATGGAGTTGTTATTTTCTCTTTCATGCGTATAGTTAATAGTGGGTTCGATCTTATTTAATTTATCAGTGATATTCTCTATTTTGGAAGATATGGGGAGGAAAATAAAAATATCATTTATATATCTATAGTAGGAAGTGCCCTGGGGCAATTTATATTTCATGGGTCCGGTTTCTATGAATTCCAAAAATATACATGCCAAAACCCCACTTAGGTGGTTATCCATGGGCAGTCTAAATTGTTGTTTGTAGTAGAGTTCATTGAATGTGGAATACGTCACTAAATGCACATACTTATAATTTTAATTATATTATCTATTTGCAGAGGTAATTTAATTTTTATTTTGTTCAAATGCTTTGAAAGAAGGTTGAGGCATTTCTAAGTAGGGATATTAGTGTATAAAGATTCTATATCGAGACTATTCATGGTTTTATTTTTCATATCTAGTTTTTTAATCTTATTAAGAAGGTCGCCAGAGTTTCTTTTATGGGAATTGCTAATTGTGCCCAATAATGGTGTCACAAAATTCCTAACGCCGTTATGTAGGGGTACATATTAACGGGACATGTATAACGGATTATAATAGTGGTGTTGACAGATATTAGAGGAGAGTAGGAGATACTTCACTTATGCTGGTGGGGAGAACACATAATTTTGGTTGGACAAAAAGTTCATTAAGATGATGATAACTTATCTTTCGTTCGTGATGGATGGCGACACGAGAAACAGTTACAAATTATTAATGCTGATTGCTTTATTCATTTGATCGGTCGGTCGATGACGTCAGGAATTCAGCTTGGATCTACGTGGTTAATCTTTTACCCTTCGCCTCTAAGGGACGCTCCTCTCCAACTGACTATGTAAACTCTTGGCTGATCAACTCTCTGACTGACTGACTCCGAACCCATAAAATCCTATATTGAGAATGTCCTTTGTTTATGACGTCAGAATTGTGTTTTAAAACGTGACTAATTTTCACGTGGCTTTACATATGTTTGTCCAAACACACTTTTGGCAAACAAAAGAATCCTCAATTCTAATATCTAATCTATTTTCAAAACAATACATTTTTAATTTACATTGTCCATTCTTTTACTGACATATTTAATATTCAGATTTCTAAAAGAATTAACAATAGACTTGATTTCTAACATTCCATTTCTTAACCTTGTCTACAGGGTTCGATTCTAGGCTAATCCTAATCTCATTTTCAATTATCTAGTATTCTTCTTATTTACATGGGAACATATATTAAAACACTATCGTGGTGATCCTTCGTGCATATCAATCGACAAGAGACTCCGAAAAACTATGCATATTACCTGAAGATATCTGAAGTTATTCCTTACACAATGTCTACCAGTAAACTTCCTCCATTAGTTGCTTGAGTTTACATATATATACATACATATATATATATATATATATATGAGTGTGTTTGTTTGTTTGTGCGTGTGTGTGTGCGTATCGAAAAAAGAATTTTAATGGTTACCTATAGAAACCATCTTCGAGTAAACACAGATTGTGTTTTGACAGTAGATGTTTCCTGTATTAGCATAATTTAGCTGAATATTACACTAGACCAGATTAATGTTGGTCCTAGAATTCGGCAAAATTTAAAAAAAAAAGGAGAAAGTTAAAGTAGCTATATAATTCAACTGTAGGATATAAAATTTAATCCAAGAATTCAATTAGATATCGCCATAAGACGGATTCCCAACGTATGTCCACCCGCCCCCCCATATATATATATATATATATATATATATATATATATATATAATTAGTTATATTGTTTGGAAAAAAGAATCCAGCAGAGTGCTCTATTATAAGGAAAAATCCGGAAAGATCGTATTATTTATGTTTTGTTTACAGAAAGTTTAGATTTTATAAGTCATCGGTACCGTCGGTTTCAAACCTGATAATTAGGGACCGTTTTAGATACCCGTATCAAGCTCCTTTCAGCCGATACTCATCTTTTTTATAACCGGAAGTAGAAACATATAGATACCCTATGAGTTTACGTTTAACTCTCGTTTTGTGAATGACGAAAAAAAGAAAAGAAAAGGAGAACGGCCAAAGAAAAGGGAAGAAAAAAGAAGAGGAATAAAAAAGAGAGAAATGGAAAAAAGGAAGAGACGAGGGAAAAAGGGGAAAATGGGAGAGAAAGGAAAAATGTTATATGTTTAAAATCCTTCTGTAATTTATTTTTTATATATATTTGGCCTGTACTTTATTTTCCAACGATTTCAAAATCTTAATAAATCTGACGAAAGGTTTTAATTTTGCAGGGTTTAGAAACTACTTTCAAATTTGACAATAATTATGTTTTATATCTTTCTTTACTTTTTTACTTCTCTTATTATATATAACCTATATTATTTCATACGCCTTTTTAATATGAGTAAATATAGGTAAAATATGAATATCTTTAAGTTGTCTGACGAAACCTATCATATATAAATTTATTTATAAACTTTTATTATAATCTACTTATTTATCAAGTCGGGGATTTTATTAAAGTTAAAATCTAAGTTCAGTTAATTTTAAAACAAACCTTTACTATTAACTACAAAATGCTAAATTTTATATTTAAAAATTATCTTTACATTAAATTAAATTTCCATTTAATTACATAGAAATGCATTTTTTTTTTTTAACATTTCAAGGTAGTCTGTTTTTATGGGGTAGGGGAGATACTTACCTTTCTACTATATTAACCTCTTAATATTATATTCCTTTATCCTGCAATGGTTTTACATTGATAGAAATTGTAAAATACATTTCATATAGTATGATTTACAAAATGTTAATACAATTTAAATAAAAATTTGACAATACTAAAGCATAAAAAAATATAAAATGATTAAAATTAAATTTAAAATTTCAATAAAAATATAAATATTTTTTTAAATTTAGGTTATGTCTTTTTTACTCCCCCCTTCAAATAAAAAAAGTTAACTTTTAAGTGACATTTTTATTTGATTAAAAGCAATTTTAGTATTGTTAAAAAACGTTTATTCTGTTAATTTTTTTTAAAAGCAAAGCATTGTTTTTGTTCGGGCGTTGTTTCCAATGTGAATTAAATGCAATGTTGGTTATATTGTGTTTTTTTTATTGTTTGCGTGAATTTTAATAATTTCTGCAAGGTTCTTCACAAACACCTTTAATGATGTCAACTCAGAAATTTCGCAGAACAGTTTTTCAGAGATTCGCTCCTAACATTAGAACAACATATTTCTACATATTGACTGTAGGATATGGTATTTTCCACCATTTCAAAGTGAGCATTGATTTAATCCTGAGGCGTATGATGGTTTTTGTTCAATTTTTTTCCATTTGATGATTATAGGTGCACCCTTTCTTTAAGCTCTAACACGCAGGTATTGATCCTTATCTTAGCTCTAAAGGAGGTCATATGTGCATAATATCTTTGCTTAAATAAAGCTTTTATCATGCCGATATATATTTTCAGGCACGTTTGTAGATTGGTCCGCTATTGTAGCGGCATAAACAAGGAAATACGCTTTACAGTTGCCCTCCAATGCG
>NC_136488.1:167658262-167735762 GCF_053919585.1 Euprymna scolopes | reverse complement strand
TTTTGAGATGCTGATTTATAATACTTTTTTGTGTTATTTGGACTATTATTCTCATCTTGGTTGTTTTTTTTTGGGGGGGGGGGTTTCACAATGTTTCGGCCATCTTCAGATGCATTCATACTGGATGTTATCGGTGAGTAGTGTAAAAATGGTTGGTTTATCTGTGTCCCCCAACGAACACAGATGTAAGAAATGTAAAACGCAAATAACACCAAGTTTTTTTTTATTATTATTAATAATTTGGGTCCAAATAATACAGAAAATAATTATGAATCCCCATCTCAAAAATATACATTCATCATTTTGTAATACCCAGCTCTTATATTGCATATTCAATTTTTCCTATGTTTACGCAATACTTTCGCCGGTAGTAAAATGTCTCATGTTACGGAGATAATTAAAACATACTTCGAAATGTTTATATGTACAAAATTATAATTTGAACAAATTAGGCCTATGAAAGTGTGTAGATAATGCGTATCGTTTTTTCTTGGATTCAAAAACTTCAAGTTGTCTTTACTAGAAAAATATAATCATCATAATACCACATTCACTCCAGGGGCTGTTCCACTTAAGATAAACCAAAAATAAAAAAAACAAATATTGAACTTACATATTCATAGAGATTGCATTTTATTGGCGAAGGAGTTGGGAATAAACAATAAAAAACGACAAAAATTTGTTAATAAGGCTCTCCCAATATTTCTAAATAATAGACTGTCACAGATTTCGGTTTGCTGAAAACAAGCAGGTAAATCTCTAAGTGGGAGTGGAATCAAAGTGTAGCAGAAAATACAAAAGAGAGGAGCTGAAAAGTAGATGGAATACTTCTAAGATGAATGCAAATTGAGGATAAAGGTCTAAGAAAGAGAAATAAAGTGGGAAGTGGGATTCTAGGAGAACTCATTAATTCAACTATCTAAGAGCCTAGAAGATTAAAATCTTACAGAAGTGACTGGAGTTTATAGGTCCTGAAAGTTTACGCGCCATGCTTAGGCAGAAAACCCGTACTCGGGCTTGACTCCTCTCCTAACACACGTTTATCACTCTTATCCACCGTCTTTCAAACTCCTAGGATTGTAATCTTTTTCTATCACATCTGATTTTGACCTTCAGATAATGCTTGGAGAACGCGGTCAGATACTGATCAGCAAAAGATTCACTCCCTTCGTCCACTTTCAGGTTCGACAACAATGCAACCGTCAGTACTACAGTCAAAATTGCGAAGCACACCATTCGTCTCTTCCTGTTCCACGGCGGGCTGACGTTGTCGACAACGTAAGAAAGGTTTAGCGGTCGAGGATATTCGGCATCAGTACGAGCTGTCACCTTGTTGACATATTCCCAGTACTCTTAGAGTTCCAGACATTCAAAGAAAGCATACTCTTTCACGAGAAAACACCCGTCTAGCTGAAACTACTGTCAATAATTTTCCCCACTCTTTATCTGTGCCTAAATCCAAACGTAGATTCCATGAACAAAGCTTATTTCTTAGAACTGCACGTGTTACGTTATACATTTCAATGTATTAGTAAGGATAATGTATGTTCTTTTGTTTACATGTTAAGAACGATAAGTGTCTTAGAGTGATAGACAGTCTTAGGAGAGTTCATGTGTGTGAAGAGATGTGAGATATGGAGACATTAACATTAACATTGTTAGAGAAGAGATGTGGACATTAACACGTAGATATAAAGAGAGAGAGTGAGTGTAGATATAAATAAACTTTGAGAGGTGATTCGCTATCTAGATAGACAGACCGATAATGGAGAGGTTTGCATTTATGCCGATGGATTGACAGGTTGGCATTTATGCTTTGACAGTTCGTATGAACGGGAGTGTTTGTATAACATAAATAGAAACATTTACTTTCTAACGCATATATTTTTTAGATGATGAATTTCAAATAGTTTGTACGCATAAATAGACAATACCTTTTTCATGTAATGATGGACACAGGAGACGGCAGTTAATAAAACACATTGAACATTTATTCTTCCACTTGAACCGGTTGGTGGCTTTGCGTTCAGTAATTCAAAGGTTCACATTCTATTGTTTCAAAAGTAACCGTCTCGCTTCTAGACGATTGAAACCCATGTCTGGACCCAGACTATCGTCTATTCTCCAACTCCCTCTGAGTTTCTCACTAACTAACTAACTAACTAACTCTCACTTCCTATATTGAGAAATCCATGCATGTCCGGCCACGTGACACCAATTCACGTTCCATCAACATGCGCGACTTGCACGTTTCCGAACATTCTGATTTTCCAATAACCTATTTTTTCTTTGTTGTTTTCACAAAGGAATTCAACCTACATATCTAATTTATTTAACCCATATTTTATTATCCACATTCTTTCTAACAATTGAATAGTTTATTTATTATTTATTTCATCAGAATTAACAATTTACTGGACATTCCATTTAAACCTATTGTTCTTTAAAACTTATATCCAAGGTTCGATTTCTGCTTTCTCTCATTTTATTTTCATTTTAAGTAATCTCTCTATTTTTATACTTACATGAAAAGGGGACAGCCCTTATCATGTAACACACGCCAGTGGAACTCTCTGCCGCTTGCCTGTTTCCCACATGACTATTACCTGGATGTCTTCAAGTCCAACATAAACAAACTCCTGACAAACCCCCCCTTAAGTAAGACACTCTAACAAATCTCCAATGCTAATGATTACTTCAATACTATCTCACGCAATAACCCTTATCCCTGAATGGCCTTCGAGCCTTGATAAGTGGTGACCCCCATGTAAAAAATGAATGCTGGCGAGTTTCTGTCTTTGAATGAAACACAACTGGGACGATCCAGTGCTGCCAATATTTAGGCACGATGTTGTATGGCATCCAAGGGCAATACGTTACGGGCCAGACGGCAGGTGAGCAAGAACTCAGAGTTATTTAGATCACTCGAACTTGGCGCTTAGGACTCATCCAAATTAATCAGTGCGGCTTCCGTGTCGTCTTCTGACCCCCCTTTAAGATCATTCGGATCAGATGCAAGTTGCTTCGATCTCCTCTTCACGTATCAACTCCCCGATAACTCCTGTTGATGGGATCTTGCCCAAATATGTTAACTTCATGTTTAGCCTGTAATCTTTCTAATTCTTTCTCACAATGCCTTCCCGCTTCTTCAATAATGTGATCACTCCCTTGGTAACTTGACCAGTGATCAAACTCTCATGAAACCAATGGTTGAATGCATCCGTCAGAATCGGTATAAATACGTGCGACAACCCCAAATATTTGCCAAGAACTTTGCAGCTAATTCTAACCTACGCGACGAAGGCTATCAACTTCCCGTATTTCCTCCTATAGCAGAAAACACGCTATGCAAGAAACAAATATCGGTGCGTGATGTCGCCGAGCTAATCAAGAACCTTGGTTCCAGTAAAGCAACTGGCCCTGACGGCATTCCAATTATAGTGTTGAAAAAGCTTCAATCAGAACTTGCCCCCATACGTACAAAACTGTTAAAGCGTTGTCTTAAGGAGAAGTGCTTCCCAACACCCTGGAAAACCTCATCAGTATGCCCTGTATTTAAGAATTGAGGTTACAGGTCATCTCCCTCTCAGTACAGACCAATAGGTCTCCTGTGTGTCATGAGTAAGTTGCTGGAATCCATATTAAATAAAGAAGTAGTCAACCACCTCAACAGAAATAACCTTATTAGTGGCATGCAATATGGTTACCTTTCTACAAATCTACAGCAGATGTGCTAATGGTTATATATCATAGGATTAGTGACTCTCAACAAAGGCTTCCTTTCTAGGGCAATTGCTCTTGGCATATCAAATAAATTCGATAAGGTATTACATAAAGGTCTACTTCACAAGATTTCCAGCTACAGTATTACTGGAAATGTTTTCTCAATTATTAAATCATTTTTCTCTGATCGGCTCATAAGAGTTGTGGTTGATGGGCAGATATCAGAATCCTACAGTATTATATGCAGGTGTCCTTTAAGGGTCCATCCTGGGCCCAACTCTCTTCCTGATCTACATCAATGATCTCCCAGAACACATTCGTTTACACCTATGCTGATAACACGACTATCTATGACAACATGTTCTCTCTGATTCTCTCTCCTCTGATCTTGAGCACGTGGTACAATAGGGGAAGATGTGGCTGGTTACTTTTAATGCATCTAAAACTAAGCTCCTATCTTTACAACATCAACGCTCTAATCCCCATCTGGTATCAATTGAAATCGATGACTCGCGTCTTGAGGAGGCTCCGTGTTTTGAAAAGCTTCTGGGCTTGACCTTTACTCCTGACCTGAAATTGAACACGTACATCAAATCTGTTGCCAAGTTCGCTGAAAAAATGGTGGGATCCGTTTACCGCTCCGTTAGATATCTTCCTGCTGATGCAATTCTCTATCTGTATAAAAGCCAAGTACGTCCAAGGATGGAGTACTGCTGCCACATCTGGGCATGAGCTGCTAAAAACAGCATACCCTGCCTTGACAGAGTACAAAATAGACTTCGTAGCCTAGTGGGGGATGTCCTGTTCTCTTCCCTGCAACCTCTCTCCCACAGAAGAGACGTTGCGCGCCTGTCGTTGTTTTATCGTTATTTCCATGGCAAGTACTCGTCTGAACTCCAATTTCTGGTCCCTCCATCGTCAATCTTTCACAAAAACACCCATCTAGCTGAAACCACTGTCAATAATTTTCCCCACTCTTTATCTGTGCCTAAATCAAAACGTAGATTCAAGGAACAAAGCTTCTTTCTTAGAAGTGCATGCATGTGGAACTCTCTTCCGTTTGCCTGTTTCCCACCTGACTACAACTTCGATGTCTTCAAGTCCAATATAAACAAGTTCCCGGTAAACCGCCCCCTTAAGTAAGACACTTTATCAAATCTCCATTACTAACGATTACTACGATATTGTCTCATTGATTACTGTACACGCAATAACCCTTATCCCCGATGGCCTCCGAGCCTTGATAAGTGGTGATTTCCATGTAAAAAAAAAGTGTGGAAAGTAGACCATCAAGTCTTGGCGATTTGTTGCAGCCGACCTGCTGCAAGGCAGTCAAGACCACGCGTTACGTAACCGTGCCTTCGCAATCAGTCGCTCTAGCAACCTGAAGGCAGGGCAAGTTAGTCGTAATTGTAAAACTCCTATATCGGAGTATTGGGTAGTTGGTGAAGCGCTCCTCGAAGTGCTCTATGAATCCCTCGCAGACCCCTTGAGTCGATTTTAAGTTATATCTATCCAATGCTTAAATTCGCAATGTATTATTCGAGCCACGTCCAGAGACTTCCTTATGCTTAACTTTGTTCGAAACTTTCTTTAGCCTAGCCTTAGATACATGGTTCTCGTATCGATCGCTAGTCTCACGTCGAAGGTCATCCTTAGCTAGTTTGATGCTGACAATATCCCCTTATGCCACCGGATGGGTTAATTTATCTAATGTCTGCTTCGTTTTCAGGGCCTTATATCGAACGAGGCGTGGGGCGTATTTTATGGAGGAGTTTCTAACTTTCGTTTCATCCTAACCCACCACTTACTGATCGTAATCGCCCCCCTAGGTTCTTTCTGAAAGAATAACACAAGCTGTTGCCGTATCTCCAGCAATAAAGTATTCAACTCTCAGTAGCTAGTTAATTCAGGCCTATTTTTCAAGTTCAAACTAGCCAGCTAAATATAGAAGATGATAAAAGTCTACTTCGCCTCTTCTAACATCTTATCAAAATAAGTATTTTTATAGGAATATACACTATTTGCTAATGTTCACATTTCCCGCCCCGCGTGCTCGATAGGAAACCTGTCAATTAGATCCCATCTAGCCATTAGATCAGTCAGGCTGTTTCGCACATCTTTATCGCTCTATTTGCTCTCGAATTTGTTTATGTTGTGATTAAGGATTGCCATCCAATCTCCCATTAGTACTATGCGCTTCGGAGATGCGACGAAAGCGTCAGTATGCCGAAAAAAGGATCTTTCTCTCGAGTTGTGCTGAGCGCCACTTCTCCACAGGATCCTATGAACCACATCGACCGTCGCTGATAGGGTTTGTTTCACAACCAAGGAGACGCCCATCTCTCAGGGATCAACATATGCTGAAAAGGGGTCGACGTCCCCCGGCACGAACCTTAGAACCTAAATGAAACTAATGCGTCTCCTGGACTATAGTCACACCCACTCCCAATGGAAAAAGTCACTCGAACTCGTGTCGCCTAACCTCGAGACCTAAAGCCCCTCGTATTTAAACTAGTCAAAAACAAAGACATAATCTTACCTTATTAGTGTTGCAACCGGTTTCAAAGCTCCCTGGTAAAAGTCGCTAACGCTTTTGTGTCCTGGCCAACGTCACTTTCAAAGCCATATACATACTCGGATGGACCAAAACTGGGACAGTTCGTTTGCACTCGGGCAAAAATTCGTTAAGGCAAGTGTTATTCTTTTTTACAATATTTATACCTGGAAATACCCACCAGCATTTGCGGGGCAGAGTTTTCTGGACAGGCTGAAGTAGTCACTAATGAAAATAGTCACGAAAGGTTCACCCGGATATTGGGATGTGTCCTCAATGTTTTTATTCCTATCCAACGGAGATCTGCTAGGAGTTTTAAGTTTCTTCTCAGTCCACGGACAGATAGGTAGGTCACTTTTGCAAATGTCCTCCCATGAGTTAAAGGATTGGGGTATTGTCTTTTCTCTGGCGAAAATTAAAGAGGCTGAAAGGCTTTTTAACAGGTCTGGTTTCAGATGGGGGTTGTTGGCGTGTGGGTGTGTGCTTTGAAATTTGAGTCGGTGTTGATGTTGAGATAAGTGCATTGTCTGGTGTTGTTTTTCGTGAGTTAGGAGTTAGACTTGTGGTTTTACGTGTTGTCTGGCCTGGTGTAAGATCCATGGCAGACGGGGTGGGTTTTTCCTCTTCTTTGCCCCCTCCCTTACCCGATTTTTTCTCTTTTTAATTGAGGAAGTAAGATTTTTTGCACGTTCTCCTCCTCCTCTCTCGCACCTCGCGATCGCCTTTTTTATCATCATTTGCAAACTTTGTGCCACGCAACGCTTGCGAATCTAAACCCTGTTATAATGAATGATATGGAAACAATACAATTTGATAAATTCGCCTGCGCGTGTGTCAATTAACATTTTCTCTTCGTCATTATTTTATCGGCGCGTCGTTTTTTAAACAGTATACATTGGGTGATATTATTTTTTTCCTTTGTCTTTAACGAGATTTTCTCTGCTATTTAAATGTTTTATGTTTATATTTTTATTGTTCTTTAATTATTTTCAACAAATAAAATTTGACATATAATGCATTTTGTTTGTGTGTGCGTATATATTGTTGCTTTCTACATTAAACGCTGTGCATGTGTGTGTGTAACCCAGCATTTTCTGACAAAGTGTCCCTGCAGAACACTGTTTTCTCCCTGTTTTATTATATATATATATATACATATATCTATATGATATATATATATATCATATATATATATGATATATATATAGTATATATATCATATATATATATCATATATATATAATATATATATGATATATATGATATGAATACGATATATATAATATATATATGATATATATGATATATATATATATATGATATATACGACATATATACGATATATATATATGATATATATAATATATATATGATATATATGATATATATATACACATATATATATGATTATGACAGCCCCTTTAAGAAATTCGTTTCTTATCGTTGAGCACGTTCAGTTGAATTAAAGTCGGTCAATTTAGCTCTTACGCATAGATCATCGTATAACGATTAGATCACCGTCTGACTGACGTAAAGAACATTTAAAATTAAAATGTTTAAATTCAACGTTATTTTACGCGGTTAATGGTAGCCGAATGGATACGTCTTTGCTAATCGAGCTAAAGATGTCCCGCGTTTCCGATTTCGAATTCCCGAAAGGATGAAACACTAGTGTCTGTAGGTTTATTTATTATAATAAACAAAAATTATATATTCAATCTAGGTTATTTTTTTTTTCAAACATATTATAAACATGTTGTGTTTATGTATGTCTTTTTTTTCGACACCAAATCACATTTTCACGTAGGACCATGTTTTTTTCCGTTGTGCTTTAATCTTAACCCGGTTCGATATCGCATTGCCGATTCGATTTGGTCTACAGGCAAACAAATCGAATGTATATTACATAGCGGGGGTACATTATATATATATATATATATATATATATATATATATATATATATATATATATATATATATATATATATATATTGAAGAAAAAACTTCATACATTTCTTTCCGGTGGCCCCTTGTTTTCCTGGGCGCTGTGATGAATGTCCACCATACTGACACAATGAAACACAGGACATCTTTTATAAATATAAATTTATTTCGTCTGTCTCACTGTTTCACACGGTGTCTGCTTACGTGTCTACATGTTTGCTTTTTTCCCAGCCCCACTTCTCTTCTTGGATCACATCCCCACACCTTGGTTACAAAACCAAAACTCTCCTACCTAATCTTTTTGACTTGTCAGTTACGGTGACGCAGTCGATTAAAAGACACGTCTCCTTAACGTGACACGCTATCACCTATCTAAATTTCGCATGAACAGTGTCACTTATCAATTATCGTTTTTGATCGCAAACTGGAACTAAATCTATAAACTTATTACTTAACTATTTTACATAATTAACTTTGAACTAAACTTATTTTACCAGAACAATATTTCTATTCTTAGCTTAGCAAGGCCACTGGTGTGGTTAACTTATCATTAAATAGATAGATAGATAGATAGATAGATAGATAGATAGATAGATAAAAACTTTTAGCCCTACTATTACCTAACACATATACAACTATGGCGTTTTCCTACAAATCCTCTAAACGTTCCAATGTATTATTGAACTTCTTTTGTCGGCAGAGAGAGAGAGAGGGGGGGGCTGAGTCGTGCAATGGAGACAGATTCGAAAGTTTTCAAATGGTTACTTGATCAACCTCGAAATAGAATTGAAAAAAGTCGTCCTTGTATGCCAAACTGCACTCGAACAGAATAAACCACTTTGATAGCAGATGACACTGATTTATTGCTCCTTTTATGTTATCATGCCCATATAAGTGATGCTTACAACATCTGTTTTACACAACAACCGAAGGCTAGTGCAAGAAGTTTGAAAGCTTGGAACATCAAATGAAATCTATGGGAGATAGGGTATTTACCAACATTCTTTTCATCCATTCACTACTGGATTGTGATTCCACATCATAGAATTGGGAAGGCAGCGTCTCTTTAAAACGTGATAAACAACGTAAATTTCCTCAAAGAAGAAGTCATTGAAGCTGGGGAAAATGTTTTTATATTCTTGTGCAGTGAAAATGATGGGAAGTGATCTCCGACTGGAGTGCTTTCAAGAAAAAAAGGTGGCAAAAAAGATCAAAATATGCCGAGGCCAATTCACTGTATTCAAAAAGTACAGCTATGAAACTCCACAGCTTTCGACTTTCCTTCCAAATTACAGGAAATGAAAAGTAGAAACCAGCTAAAACCATACGGGTATGGATGAAAACATTTAGATGGTAAATTACAACCAATCAAGATTAGTTTGCTGCTTGTAAATTTGTTGGCTATAATAAACTGTACTTCAGGGTGTACTACAGTAAAATGCAGTTCCAGGAAACATGGAATTCACTGTTCAAACTTGTGTGGTAATTGCAAAGGCCTCTACTGTACCAAATTACGACAGCAAGATCTTTATGATGAAGATGATGATGATGATGATATTACCTTTGACTAGTCCTTCGTATGAAATATTTTTTGGTCCGTTCCTGAACTTGCTCTATCGTGATTATGCAATTGACCAACTGGCTATTCCTTTACTATTTTTCCCTATTTTTTATAAACTGGCAGGAATTAATGTGAAAATTGTTGCCTAAAAATATGTTTAGTCTGTTTTATTGGTAATTTTTACCATTTATATTGATACTTGTATAAGAAATAAAGCAACATGAAAACAATGGACAGATTCTGACGTTAATTATTAAGCATATAGCTACCTATCACTACAATTTCAAACACCAGTAAAATGTGAAGCTGGCCTGGAGTGAGCCCTATATGCGTTTCCACGCATAATTTTTTTTTTTTTTTTGTGATTTATTTCATTAATTTATTTTATTTATATTATTCCTTAATTGGAATTTTTTTTTTATTTTGAGATGGCCTTCGTCAGGTGGTAACCGCGACGGATAGGAACTTCGAATCTCCTAACTGCATTCTCAGCCATCACTGCCCTCCGTAGTTGTTGTCGTCTCACCACATTTTTGACCAATTACCTCTGGCACGCTTTTGGGTGGGATTGAAACCGCTATCTTCAGACAATGTTCATCTGGAACCGTAGAGATTCAACGTATCTATCAACTGCGCCACGGGCCCCGAAGGGCGATCAAGGTTGGATTCTTTGATCTTATAAATCCACATTTATTTATTATCTGATCTTCCATAGTCGGGTCCGTACCGATTAGTATATATATATATATTATTCCTTAATTGGAATTTTTTTATTTTGAGATGAGCATTTTTATGTTAATTTTATTTTTATTTCGGACTATTAGTCTCATCTTTATTAGTTGTTGTTTTTTAATCTTTTTTTATTGGTTCACAACGTTTCGGCCAACTTCCTCTGGCCTTCGTCAGGTGGTAACCGCGACGGATAGGAACTTCGAATCTCCTAACTGCATTCTCAGCCATCACTGCCATCCGTAGTTGTGAACCAATAAAAAAAGATTAAAAAACAACAACTAATAAAGATGAGACTAATAGTCCGAAATAAAAATAAAATTAACATTTATTTTATTGTTCTTAATTTCTAATATTTTTTAAATTTCTAATTGAGTTTTTTTTTGTCAGGAAAAACGTTTATTTTTGTCAGTAATTATGAGGAATAATAGATTTGTTAGGAAATGGCAGGAACTTTATTCTCGAAATTTTAATATTGTTAAGTTGGATTTTAAAGATGGCAGCCGCTGACACCTTTCGGCAAAGTAAATGTGGTAACAATTTTTATCTGATAGAGAGGATAGTCATGCATAAAAAGCAAGTTAAAAACCTTTGTTAGCAATTCGTTTGGACTTCAGCCATATTTTGGGTAAACTATTATCTTTCTTTTTTTTAAATTCCATTTTCAGCCGAAACAAAGCACAGCTCCACTTTGATAAAGGGGGCTAAGGACATAAGTTGCAGGGATACTATGTATGGAGAGGGGCAGCATTTGCATTAGATTGCATATTTAACCTCTGCATTTGGGAAAGCAAGAACCCAAAAGAGAGTTCTAAAGTCTCGCGGTTCTGGCGACGAAACTCTTAGAGTAGAAGGCTTTCTTACATCTAGATATATCTACTGTGTACGGTGAGATTTTGCTGCTTGTTGGGTTTGTCGGGCGTATTTACATCGAGGGGGTACATTAAAATACTTATAGAACAGGCAGAGGGATTAAACATTTCGTCGATGAGAGGTTTAAGCCAAGATAACAGTTCAGGACCTATCAGGTTGGCGACTGTCTTTTGAACCCTGTCCAGGAGCGAGATACTAGTAGCAGATGCACTAGCCCTAATGTGACAACAATACTCTATACATGGGCAAATGGTGGCCTGGTAGAGGGGCGGGGCGCGTTCAGGAGTAATTATTTCTCTAGCACGGTAGACAGAGCCCACCTTCCTCGCAGCGACCCCGGCAATGCTATTAATGTATCTGTCTCAACTCATTTTCCTTGTGAAAGTTAAGACGAGGAGTTTGAACAAACGCATCACTTCTAGATCTGTTTTTGACCACAGTTCCCGATGACTTCATAACGAAGGCCCACAGCCCACTCGGGAACGCTGACCATGCAGTGATAATGGTTGAAATCGCCCTAAACTCTAGACCCAAAACTGAAGAGCCAGTGCTCAAAACAACGAGATATTATAATAAGGCTGACTGGGAAGCCATCAGGGAACTAATTACAGATGCTCCATGGAAAAATATTTTCTCTCTCCCTGCTGAACAATGTGCAAACGAGACCACTGACTGGTTCAAAACTGCAATCGAAGCGCATGTTCCCATGCGGAAATTTTATAGTAAGCCCCACTCTCCCCAATGGTTTACGTCGACTTGTGCAACTGCCATTACTCAAAAGCAGCATGCATACCGTAGGTTTAACCGACATAAGTCCAGTTCAAACAGACTGAAGTATATAGAAGCTAGAAATAACGTTAAGAAAGAAATAGCGACAGCTAAGAGAGAATTTACGGAAACCACTAAAAAGAGCATCGAAGCACAAAAACTAGGAACTCGAGACTTCTGGAAAATCTACAACAGTGTAGTAAATAATGAGCAATCAACAATTCCCCCACTAACCAACAATCACCAGGTTGTCTCCTCAGCAACCGACAAGGCTAACATGCTTGCCAGTCGGTTTGCCTCAAACTCCACACTGAACCCTTCCAACCACCCCCTACCTGACTTTCCTATGCGGACAGACGCCACACTAGACGATCTGAAAACCACCCCTGCTCAGGTGCATGCTATCATAAAAAACCTTGACACCTCAAAAGCATGTGGACCCGATCTTATCCCAGCTGTGCTATTAAAAAAGTGCTCAGCCGAAGTAGCTCCAGTTCTCTCCAAACTCTACAACAAATGTCTTAATGAAGCTTGCTTTCCGGGCTGTTGGAAAACTGCTTCTGTTGTACCAGTATTCAAGAATTCTGGCGAAAGGACAGACCCATCAAATTATCGCCCCATTAGCTTCCTCCCACTTTTTGCCAAAATATTTGAGACCATAATTAACCATGCTCTAGTCCATCATCTTACAGATGCTAAACTACTGACTGACAAACAATATGGATTTAGACGAGCCCGTTCCACAGCAGATATCCTCACTGTGATCTCTGAACGTATATACCATTCACTGGACAAAGCGGGGGAAGGCAGAGCGGTAGCTCTAGATATATCTTAGGCTTTTGACAGGGTATGGCATGAGGGTCTCCTCAGTAAAATCAGATCATACGGTATCACTGGTAGAATACTTAACATAATTAAATCCTTCTTAGATAAGAGAAAAATCCAGGTAGTCCTCGACGGTCGCACATCTAAACAATATGATATAAATGCGGGAGTACCCCAGGGTTCTATCCTTGGACCTCTATTGTTCCTGATATTCATAAATGACCTCCCCGACAACATTGCCTCTGAGATGGGTATATATGCTGATGACACTACACTCTATGGCAGACACGACAGGAAGACGAATGAACACATTTCTAAAGAAATGGCAGAAACACTAGAGGAAGACCTCCAATCAGTAGTGGAATGGGGACAAAAGTGGTTGGTCGCATTCAATGCTGCCAAGACTAAACTAGTTTCATTCAATAATTACAAGAAACCCTCTCTACCACCCATAGCAATGGCCAACGACTCTTTATCTGAGAGTCCATCTTTCAAACTCCTTGGCCTAACGTTCACAGGAAACATGAGTTGGAACAATTACATTGAAGGCATTGCCAGGGCCGCTGCAAGAAAGGTAGGCTCTCTCTACCGTGCTAGAAAACTACTAACACCCGAAAGTATCCTGTACCTCTATAAGGCCACCATTCGCCCATGTATGGAGTATTGCTGCCACATCTGGGCTGGTGCATCTGCTACTAGTCTCTCGCTCCTTGACAAGGTTCAAAAGAGAGTCGCAAACCTGATAGGCCCTGAACTGGCATCTAAGCTTCAGCCTCTGTCCCATCTACGAAATGTTGCATCCCTCTGCTTTTTCTACAAGTATTTTAGTGGTGAATGCTCTGACGAACTGCAATCACTTGTGCCCCCATGACGCGAGCACCCTCGACAAACCCGACAGGCTACTAGATCCCACCCTCACACTGTAGAGGTCCCTAGATGTAAAATATATTTTTACTCCAATAGTTTCTTTCCCAGAACCGCAAGACTCTGGAATTCCATTCCAGGTCCCTGCTTCCCCAACAGTACTGACGTGCAGAAGTTCAAGTGTAACGTGAACCGACACCTTGCTGCCCAAATCCCTACATAGTACCCCAGTAGTTGTTGCCCCTGATAGTAGCCCCCTACACCAAAGTGGCAATTTGCCTTGTTTGGGGTGAAAATGTAATTAAAAAAAAAAAAAAAAAAAGTACTTTCATGTAATGTATCTTTAGCCATAGCTATTGGTGGTAGAGAAGGTTTCTTGTAATTATTGAAGGAAACAAATTTAGTCTTGGCAGCATTAAATGTGACCATCCATCTTTGTCACCATTGTACTACAGATTTAAAGTCTTCCTCTAGATTTTCTGCCATTGTCTTAGATATGTGTTCATCCCCCCTGTCTGTCATAGATCGCTTTGCCATTAGCAAATATACCCACCCTAGAGACAATTTTATCACGGAGGTCATTTATGAATTATAGGAATAATAAAGGTCCGAGGATACAACCCCTGGGGTACACCCGCATATATATCTTATTGGTCGTGGACCACATGGATTCTTCTCTTATATATGACTAGCGGGGGGTACCCGGCGTTGCCCGAGTGTTTAGAGGTGTGTGTGCTCGGGCGGGGGGTGTTAATCAAAACATAATAATAAGCGAAGTAAATATAAAAAATAAATGTTAAAACTTTAAAAATCGAAAAAAAACAAAAAATAACGTAAGGCAAACGAACGATGTTAAATATAAAAATGGGAACAACAAAAAATGAAAACGCGATAAAGAAAACAGAAAAACGAACGTTAAAACTTCTTAAAAAAAACAAAAAAACACGTGAAAATGGCTTAAATAATCGTGTTTCAATATTAAAATTTAAAAAATCGAAAAAAAGACATTTCACACCACGATTCGAGCCCAAAATCTTTAGATAATGAGGCCGTGCTCTAAGTAACTAAGCTAAGACGACGTCGACGAAATTGTGTCGGTTTTTAAATATTTAAACTAAATCATGTTCCGACGTCATTTGCGCATGCATAGAAGCGAACTTGTCATGAGAGGACGGTTTTTGCTGACTCCTTCCTGTAGAAAACTGATGATTTTAGGGTGACTAAATTAATGTTTCTGGCTAATTTTTCGATATTTGTCGGGGGAAGGTTGGAACTTTAAAATGATACCGATCTCGTGAAAATCCGTGACCCGTGTCGAAAGTTTTTCCGAGACATGCAAACACATATACATACATACAAACAACCATACATACACACATTTACGCTTTTATATATATACTACCGGGGGTACCCGGCGTTGCCCGGGTGTTTGGAGGTGTGAGTGGTGTTAAATATAAAAGAACCCGAAGCCCTGACGCGAAGTTTGAAAATAACATCGGCCAGCCAAAATGAGTTACTGAAAAATGTTTGAATTTATTTAAGTAAGAACCACATTGTCAGGCGCGCGTACGGAAGTCGTTGAGCGTTACGACGACGACGTCAATGACCAGGTTTGTTTCTTATAAGCGAAGTAAATCAACTTAGGCGGGGGGGGGCAATCAAAATATTGAAAAAAAAACACAAAAAGAACTAACGTAAGGCAAACGAAAAAAAGAAAACAGAAAAACGAACACGTGAAAAATGGCTTAAATAAGCCCGTTTCGATATTAAAATTTTAAAAATCGGTGGGTACTCGGATGTTTGTGGGTTTGTGGTCGGGGGTGGATAAGCGAAGTAAAACAAAAAAAAAGAGAAAAACGAACGTTACGTGAAAAATGGCTTAAGTAATACTGGTTTAATATTTAAATTTCAAAATTTTTTTTTTATTCAATTTTCACCTCAAACAAGGCACAGTGCCACTTTGAAGCAGGGGGTTACTATCAGGGACTTAATTAGCGGGGTCATTATGAAGGGAGATGAGTAGAAAGATGTTTGTTAACATTACACTTGAACTTCTGCATATCAGTGCAGTTGGGAAAGCAGAATCCCGGAAGGGAGTTCCAAAGACCCGCAGTTCTGGGGAAGAAACTATTGGAGTAAAAGGCTTTCTTGCACCTAGGGATCTCTACTGTAAAGGGATGAGACTTAGTAGCTTGTCGGGTTTGTCGGGGGTAGTTACGTCGGGGAGGTACAAGTGTTTGCAGTTCGTCAGAGCATTCACCATTGAAGTATTTGTAGAACAGGCAGAGGGATGCAACATCTCGTCGATGGGACAGAGGCTGAAGCCTAAATGACAGTTCAGGACCTATCAGATTGGCGACTCTCTTTTGAGCCCTGTCCAGGAGCGAGAAACAAGAAGCAGATGCACCAGCCCAGATGTGACAACAGTACTCCATACATGGGCGAATGGTTGCCTTATAGAGGTATAGGATACTGTCAGGCGTAAGTAGTTTTCTAGCACGGTAGAGGGAGCCAACCTTCCTTGCAGCAGCCTTGGCAATGCTCTCAATGTATCTATTCCAGTTCATATTCCCTGTAAACGTTAGGCCGAGGAGTTTAAAAGAAGTACTTTCAGGTAATGTGTTCTTGGCCATTGCTATTGGTGGTAGAGAAGGTTTCTTGTAATTATTGGAGGAAACAAGCTTAGTCTTAGCAGCATTGAATGTGACCAACCATTTTTGTCCCCATTCCACTACAGATTGGAGGTCATCCTCTAGTGTTTCTGCCATTTCCTTGGGTATGTATTCATTTGTTTTCCCCTCATATCTGTTATAGAGAGTGGTGTCATCGGCAAATATACCCATCTCCGAAACAATTTTATCACGGAGGTCGTTTATGAATATCAGGAATAATAGAGGTCCAAGGATAGACCCCTAAGGTACTCCCGCATTTATGTCGTATTGTTTGGATGTACGACCGTCGAGGACAACTTTGATTTTTCTATTACTTAAGACAGAATTTAATTACATTATGAATTCTTCCAGTGATTCCATATGATCTAATTTCCCTTAGAAGACCATCGTGCCATACCCTGTCAAAAGCCTTAGATATATCGAGGGCCACCGCTCTACCCTCCCCTGTTTTATCCAATGAACGGTATATACGTTCAGAAACTACAGTTAAGATATCTGTTGTTGAACGGGCTTGCCTGAATCCATATTGTTTGTCAGTCAGGAGTTTAGCAGCCGTTAGGTGCTGGACTAGGGCTTGATTAACTAGGGACTCAAATATTTTGGCGAAAAGCTGGAGGAGGCTAATGGGGCGATAATTTAGTGGGTCGGTTCTTTCACCAGAATTCTTGAAGACTGGTACCACAGAGGCGGTTTTCCAGCAGTCGGAAAAACAAGATTCGTTAAGGCATTTATTGTAAAGTTTGGACAGAACTGGACCAACCTCGGCAGAGCATTTTTTTAATAGCACAGCCGGGATGAGATCTGGTCCACATGCTTTTGAGGTGCCTAGGTTTTTTATAATAGCATGTACCTGAGAAGGGGTGATTTTCAAATCGTCTAGTGAGGCGTCTGTTCGCAGAGGAAAATCAGGGAGTGAGTGGTCTACCGAGTTCAGTGTGGAGGTTGAGGCAAACCGACTGGCAAGCAGATTAGCCTTGTCAGTTGCCGTGCAAGCAACCTCATAATCGTTTGATAGTGGGGGAATAGTCGACTGTCATTTATTTACTACGCTGTTGTAGATTTTCATAAAATCCCGGGTTCCTAATTTCTGTGCTTCGATGCGTTTTCTGGTGGTTTCAGAGTAATCTGTCTTAGCTGTCTCTATCACTCTCTTAAAATTATTTCTAGCTTCTATAAACTTCTGTTTATTTGAGCTGGACTTATGTCGGTTGAATCTGCGGAACGCATGCTTCCTTTGACAAATGGCAGCTGCACAAGCAGAAGTAAACCATTGCGGGGGGGGGGGGGCTTGCTATAGAATTTCCGTGCAGGAACATGTGCTTCAATAGCAGTTTTGAACCATTCAGTGGTCTCATTTGCACACTGTTCCGCTGGAAGAGTAAAGATATTTTGCCATGGGCATCTCTGATGAGCTCCCTGATGGCTTCCCAATCAGCCTTTTTGTAATACCTCGTTGTTTTGAGTAGTGGGTCTTCAGTTTTAGGGCGAGAATTTAGGCTGATTTCTAACATTATCACAGCGTGATCAGCATTCCCGAGTTGGCTGTGGGCATTTGTTGTACAGTCATTGGAAACCGTTGTCAGAAAGAGATCTAGAAGTGAGGCATGTTGATCTTGCTGGTATGGGAAACGTGTCGGAAAT
The DNA here is from genome assembly GCF_053919585.1 of Euprymna scolopes. Taxonomy (NCBI): domain Eukaryota; kingdom Metazoa; phylum Mollusca; class Cephalopoda; order Sepiida; family Sepiolidae; genus Euprymna; species Euprymna scolopes. The sequence continues at coordinate 167,717,605 of NC_136488.1, read as the reverse complement.
GTAACTAACTGAGATAGGGAATGGGATATAGAGAAGCTATGTGTTGCGCTACCAGCTACGTCTGTGTGATTAGAGAATCCTAGCCAGTTACTGTGGTGGACATTGAAGTCACCAAATACATGTATTTGTGCGCTAGTATCGAGGGAGAGTGCTATATCTATGCTGTCTCGAAAAGAATCTGCTATATCTATGCTATCGAAAAGAAAAAGGAATCTAACACCACGATTTGAACCCAAAACGTTTAGATAAGGAAACAACGCGCTAATCAACTGAGCTAACGCGACGTACATGAAATTTAGCCAGTTTTTCAACTATTTAAAGTAAATAAGGTAATGACGTCATCTGGCGCATGCGTAGAACCGGTCGTCGTCACGAGAGGACCGTTTTTGTTGACCCCCCTGTCGACGATTGTCGATTTCGGGGTGAAAAAATTAACGTTTTTGGCTAATGTTTCGATATTTTTCGAGCGAAGGAGGAAGCTTCAATATGATACTGAGTTTGTGAATTTTCGTCGTGTCTGTCGAAAGTTTTTAGCGGAAACACAAACCCACATACAAACATACATACACGCATTTTCGCTTTTATATTTATAGATAGAAGAATTTAATTTTATTAAGTATTCATCCAGTGATACCGTATGATCTGATTTTCCTGAGTAGACCACTTTACCATGCCCTGTCAAAATCCTTAGATATATCTAGGGCTACCGCGCTATCCTCGCTTGTTTTGTCCAGTGTAAGGTATATACGTTCAGAGATTACAGTTAGGATATCTGATGTAGAACGATGATAAAATAGAGCTGGTTTAATTGACTCAAATATTTTGGCGAAAAGTGGGAGAATGCTAATCGTGCGATAATTTAATGAGCCAGTCTTTATTGTAACGTATTACTCTTTATATTTCTACAAACCTTAAAGCTTTTTTGAAGTTCTTGTGAACGATTTATTAATGTAATATGTATGAATCATATTTGACTAGGATCTGGAGAGCTGAAACATATCTAGATATCAAAAATGGGAAACTAGGCATGATTATATTCATATTTATACTTTGTGCAAAACTATAATAAATAAACGATTATAAAACATTGGGACTGAAGTAATAGTACGCAAGTTGTTACAAATAAAATACCAATACTTTAAAAATGAGCAACTATATAGGGGTTTGTTCCTTGTAACGTGGTATCTTTGTCATATTCGGACAACCACGTAAATTGAGAAAGGATTTTTTTAAGAAAATAAAAAAAAATTGTTAGCATTCGTTTCTCCGATATCTTTCTAATGATAATTATTTATAGAAAAAACAAATTCCTAAAAAACCGCCCCCTTAAGTAAACACTTCATTAAATCTCCACACTAACGTACTGTACTTGCAATAACCCTTATCCCTGAGTGGCTTCCGGGCCTTGATAAGTGGTGACCACCGTGTAAAAAAAACATGAGTTACTTACAGGAAAGACCACATACAACGTTAATATCTATTGTTTTGCTATTCACAGATTTGTGTGTTACTTTACTATAGATGTTATTCTGCACATTATTTATTAATATCCCTGAATGAAAGTACTTCTGTGTAACGACCTGGATTTGAACTTGGCACGCAGGTTTTAAGTGAGTGTCTCTAACCGTTTAGCCACACGTTTGATGCGTGTGTGAGCTGTCTGACTAAACTGGTTAAGCTGACGTCAGCAGCGAAATCTATTTCTGCAAAATGTCTAGTTTTTGTTCTCATAGAACATGATTGGATACTCTTGACATTTCAAGAGAATCGATCGCAGAAGTATGCCAGCCAATATAAAAGAGAATTCTCTAAAGAAATTATAAACATAAAATAAATGGTAAAATAATGTAGATGCAAAAATAATTACCAAAAAAAAAATACACGCTTTCTTTCTATGCTATCCAACCTTTATTATTGTGTGAATGGAATAATTATTCGGTTAATTTAGCATTAATACAAGTAATGTAAGCCTTACTAAATCAATGAAACGTGTTCAAATCCCGTATGAGGTATTAATTAACTTAGCATTAATTAATTTAATTTTTGGACACTTTTTATATTATTTTCGTAGAAGTATGTGCTTAAAAAGAATGATGACATACTGATATCTGAAAATATTAAAACACATTTTTATTACCCGTGACGGTTATGAATGGTTGATGGTTAGGAAAGATATGGTCTCACGAGAATTGTATGGCTTGATTCTATCAGGACTCCACTCATCAAACAACAATTTCAACACACTATCGGCGTTTCATTTGGTCATTGTTGTTTCACTAAATTATTCTGGTTTGGTACGACTCCATTATACATAAGTAAACTTTTGCCATAAATGACCTTTTAAATATCATGCATCTAACTTCATTTTGGCATTTGGTCAAGGTTATTGATTCTCTCCATGCAGGTTTCTAGTAGGTTAATAGCCTTTTATTTTTTATTATTATTTTTTTTTACACAGTGATCACGACTTATCAAGGCCCGGAAGCCACTCAGGGATAAGGGTTATTGCAAGTACATTACGTTAGAGTGGAGATTTGATAAATGACTAGCCGCCCGGCATTGCTCGGTCGTACAATATGGTATTTTAATTTATGTAGATTGCGTATGTATTATCATTAGAACTATACCAACAGCATATTCTTTTCATTGTTTTGACTCTCCAGTATATATCCGACACAGATAGACACAATTAATCAACCGAGAATCACGTCACTATATATAACAGCATATAAGATATCAACGGATACACATTCGAGAGTCAAAATAATGAAAAGAATATGCTGTTGTCCTAGCCCTTAATCATAGAATCAATCATCTAGTGAATATTATATATCACGAACAATAATTTGCCCGGTGAATTAATTGGCAAATAATAATGATAATTATAATATTAATGATAATGGCTTTCATCAATTTTCGTCAGTGTTTGTTTACAATATCACGTCAGCTGATATTTGAGTTCGAATAGATAAAAAGAGGAATCTTTTCAGAGAAAGATTTTACGTTACAAAGGCCAAGGTTACACCGGTGTTACATAAAATATTCCCCTATAAAAATTATTTTATTCATAAGAGAAAAAGACTATTTTTAACGCAGGAGGTTTTTAATTTTCGATATTTATCGGATGCATTTCTTTACAAAACCTATCTAAGAACACTGCTAGAAATATAAATTACCTTTGTGTGAAATTTGAAAAGGAGAGGTCCAGCATTTTCGGAACCTATGAGAAAGGATCTCACACATACATCCAAAGTAATTTTTAGGGATTTTTTGGTGTTTGGTAATTATTTTGTGTTTTTGATTTTTTCATCGAAGGTGTGCTTTTTAAAATGATTTCTCAGTATATACACACGCTACAAAATTTTTAAATCGAACGATATTTTAAGTAATTAGTATAATATAGAGAAGCAAAAATGAAACAGGGAAGAAAAAGGAAATAGAAATGGAGGAATAAATTTATTTATTAAAAATGGAGGAATAAATTTATTTATTTATTAATATTTGCTGTAAATCTTTTCTAATTTTCATTACGAAGTTCATTTTTGTATAAACAGAATCTCCTGGAGAGCTATATAGTTAATTGTAACTGGCTGACCGAAACATGCTCATAAATACGTAGCGACACATAGATGCGTATGTAAAACAAATAAAAAGTATATATGTCCCCCCTTTTTGAGTAGACTCCACGAGCCGAGGAAGCGACGTCGACGGGCCTGGTGAACTGACGTCGCGGGCCGGATTCGGCCCGCGGGCCGTAGTTTGGTGACCTCTGGAGTAGAGCACTGTCGTAAATAATCTCACCCGCTACTTAATTGGCTGTAAATGCGATGCTCGGTATTTGTAAACAAAACCGTTTGAGCACTATATAAGTGGTGGATAAATGTTTGTTTGCAAAAGACATTTGTGGAAGTTGTGTACGAGCGTCGCTCCCGTGAGTCGATGGTTAGAATTGCTGACTATAAACGCAAGGGTCTTAGGTTCAATTCTCGGCTTGGGAGAGGTGCTAGTCTAGCTGCATCGATGAGTTGTGATACAAGGAAACAGTACTATATGTGGATGACTAACGGATATAAACGGAGGGAGAACTACCCAGATTTTCAAAACGCGCGACCACGTGTCACCTATCCGGTTTCATAAAAACCCCGCAGTTAACAACATCGAACTGTCTTCCACTCTACATCATGTCGAAGAAAAAGAGAAAAAATAGATGACGGATGATATTTTAATTAGTACAATCTAAAGAATAAAAAATGAAATAGGGAATAAAAAAAGGAAATAAAAATAGAGGAATAAATTTATTTATTAAATATGATAATTTGTCGGAATTACCATACCGACGAGTAGGGGGAGGGGAAGAAGGGACGGTTTAAGACTTGCAACGAAATGTCGACGTTGCTTACAAGCAGTCTTTCCTTGTAAAAGTAACAAATAGGTAACGATGGTCGAAGTGTAATTTGTCTAAAAGACAGCAACAACTACTAACATAACAGAAGAGCGACCACCCCCTTTTTATCTATTCCAACTCTCAGTCAACGAGATTCACGCGTGACTGAAATGTCTATTTAACTTGTAAGGAATAGGCACTCAGGTTCTTTGATTAACGGACCACCGGCCGTGTTGATCACAGCTACCAGCACTCCTTTCTTTCCCACCGACCTACCATCGGCAAGTCAACCAATTAAAAATTCTCACAATTTTTCTTTTTGACTTTTTGAGATAAGGATTGTTTATTCATATTATTTTAATTCATCGGACTACTGTTCTCATGAGTGTGATTTTTACAATGCTTCATTCGACGGTAACCCCGTGAATTAAATAAAGGCTTCCACTCGAAATTCCATTCACATTTCCGACATCAACAGGAACATTGCCGAGTTCGACAAGATATACGCGAAGAAGATCCAAGGTTACATTTATTTACTTCAAGGAGGTAGCTTCGAATGAAATATTGTAAATATCACACTCAAGATGAGAACAGTAGTCCGATAATAAAAATATACGAATTTTTGTTTTTCTTTTTATTTCCTTCTTTTCTTTTTCACTAACTTAAAAGCCGTCAATTGATTTCAGTTTTTAATAACACGTGACTGCTTTTTTTATCATTATCTGCTGTAAATATTTTCTAATTTTCATTACGGGGTTCACTTTTGTATAAACAGTATCTCCTGAAGAGGTATCTAGTTACTCGTAACTGGCTGAACGAAACATGCTCATAAATATGTAGCGACATATGGATGCTTATGTAAAGCAAATAAAAAGTATATACATATCTACTTTTTCAGTAGAGCACTGTCGTAAATAGTCTCACTCGCTACTTAATTGGCTGTAAATGCGATGCTCGCTGGTTTATTTATTTATTTATTTTTGTAAACAAAACGGTTTGAGCACTATAATAGTGGTAGACAAAGGTTTGTTTGAAATAGACATTTGTGGAAGTTGTGTATGAGCGTCACTCCCGTGGGTCGATGTTCATAATTGCCGACTATAAACGCGACGGTCCAAGGTTCAATTATCGGCTTGGGAGAAGCGCTAGTCTAACCGCACTGAGGAGTTGTGATACAAGGAAACAGTACTATATGTGGAGGATTATATATATATATATATATATATATATATATATATATATATATATATATATATATATATAGTGGCTAAACCAAAAACAACAAGAAGGAATACTTTCATAGTTGTATTGTTTTTGGATATTACAATTGTTTCGACATAAATCAGACAATTTTAAATTTTATATCATTTTAAAATTTTCATATTTACATCTCATCAGATATGATTGAAACATACAAAATTCGTATCTTGACAGTTAAAAACTACATCGGGCGGGCGGTAAATTATAATCCTCTAGTGTTTTAACATGTCCACTATCTGTGTTGAAGAAATTGGCTAACATGAATTTATATATATATAGTAATTTATAAAATATATATGGCGATTAAGCTACACTGAATATTCTGCGTTTCATCCAACTATAGGATTCGTCAGGCTTATGCGCGAATTCTGTCGTTGCTTCTTGTTTTTATACATGTTGAGGATTACTAGCTGGCCAATCAGCTTTCTAGTATCCACCGCGCCCCTTCCTACCAGCCAATGGGCATGCATTTTATCAAACAAAGGATCTGTTTTAGAGCTAGGTTAGTGGTTTTAGGTGGCCGTTCTCCTTTTTTTTATATATATACATATAAATATACCTATGTGTACACAATAATGCACATGTATATACATATATATATATACATATATGCGTGTGATCGTTTATGTATATTCATGTTTATTTAATTTATTTATTTGTTTGTTTTCTATTGTAATTGTTAGTTTTAAAGCTATTTTGTATCGCTATCCTAGAGTAAGTTTTATTTTGTGAACACAGTTGTTTGCTATTTCCCGCCTACAGTTAAATAGATTTTGAGGTTCTTTAAAGTACAGGATAGAAAATTTTTCATGGAGGCATAATTTACATGGGTCGTCTAAATGTCTGCATGTGGTAGCTTGTCTTATTATTTTCCATTCGACTACCGGCGAATGTCCGCTTTCTTTGAGTTCCCAGTATTTATTCGCTAGTGTTGTTTGCAAAAGAAAACCCGAATAACAATATTTGCAAAAGAAAACCCGATTAACAAGAAATATTACATAGGCATGACTTCCTTAGATTTCAAAACCCGATACTATGACCACAAAAGCACATTCAAAAATAAAAAACACCGTATAAAAACAACACTAGCGAATAAATATATTTTATAAATTACTAACTAGCTCTACCTACGTATTGAGCACTTTTGAAGTAAATACTTAAAGTTTACGCATAAATCTATACTTTCGTATAGTAAATTTATGTGAATAAATGAAATAGTTATATATATATATATATATATATATATATATATATATATGCATATATTTCTTAAATGTTATCGCTTTATAAGTGACAAACGCTGTTAATGTTCTTTTTTCAAAATATTATCCTTTTATTGGTAATAAATTGCATCTACATAACAGTTTATAAATTAGAACTTTGCATAACTGGGCAATCTCATCAGCCTATATTAATGAAACCAATTTAGAAGATTATATCGGACAGGTCTTAAATATATTAAAATCAAAGATGGCGTAAATATCACAACACACAATTTTAACGACTTTTCCGATTCATTCTGATTAATGTAATCATGTCCATATTCGTTTTAGTTTCTTTTATGGGTTCTTATTCTTCTAGTAAGTAATGATAGAAAGTTTATAAAAATTGACATAATTATATGAATGTTTCTGCGCTACGAAAGATGTGATGTCAAACAATTTGACATTTTAACATGCTGAAGCAAAATGGAATTGCGAATACAGCTATTTTTTTCATTTATATGTATATGCTCTGTAATCACATAAGTGTTGGAATGTTAATCGCGATAAACCCAGCATAAACTTACAAAGCAAAAAATAACAATTTCGAAAATCGGGTTTACCATGTTTTACATTCCGACTTTTCAAATTATAAAAAATATCAAAAGCCAAGAACGTTTTAAAACTTTTACTATATTTTTCCGCATTTTATATATTTTTCCGCATTTTTTATATTTTTCCGCATTTTATATATTTTTCCGCAGTTTTTGCGGCTGTTTCCGTGATTTACTGTCGATCAGTATGTTTGTTAGATGTTTGGAAATTAATTTAGTTGATTCGAATATGGCTTTTAGTTAATCGTTTGCTTTTGTAGTCCAATGCATTTTTCTTATTTTGGGTTTATGTTCTGTATTTTGAGGGTAAAAATTAATGATTTGCATTTTTTTATTATTCAGATTACTGTTTCCGAATGTTATATTTGCATTATTAGACCGATATAACCTAAAGCCTTCTTCACGTGTATCTTATTGAATTCGGGAATCTTTCTGTACAGAATCATTTTATTCAATTGACAAGAATACATAATATCGTTCAGTTAGCCTTAATCAGATGACAGTCTAAAGCAATTTGCAATTGTAGTTTTATTATGGCTTGTACTGAGGATTTGACCTTAAACTCCTGTAAGAGTGTCACTTAAAGCTAAATTAATTGTCCAAATAATAAACTTACATTTGACTTCCTTTCGTTTTATATTGATTCATTCGTCCGTTGCTTCTTCTGCCTATACGTTATTTATTTATTTGTGTTTCTGCGATTTACTTTCGATTTATATTTGTCAAATATTTGGAAATGAATTTAGTTCATTTTAAAATACCTTTGGTTAACTGTTTATTTAGTAGTCCAATGTTTCTTCTGATTATTATTACTCTACAAGTACATCTTATGTAATTCGAAAATATTTCATTTAATTTACATCTCTGTGGTTGTTAGACTAACTGTATATTTTTAAACTGTTTAGTTCCTAGATATCTGTAGTTCTTGAACGGTTTAGATGTGAGAAATTCGTAAACTTTATGAACTCGTGTTGTTCGATATCAAATATCTAGTAGTAAGGTGTTTTTAAGCTATCTAGACATTTATACTTGCTAGATTGGTGACGCATGGATTTATTAAATTATTTAGATGTTTGTATTTCTAAACTTTCCATTATCTAAATGTCCGAAGTCATTAGACTATTTACGTACTGTATTGTATTTGTTAGCCTTAACCATACTATATTGTATTTGTTAGCTTTAACCAGATAGTAGTCTTAAGCAATTCAAAATTGTATTCCTCATATCGCTTGTACTGAGGATTTTATATTAAAGGCTAAAATAATGATCTAAATGAAAAAATTAAATTTGACTTGCTTTCGTTTTATATTGATCCATTCGTTCGTTGCTTCGTTTTATAAGGTCCTCTGCCTAGTTTAGTGATATTTCTCTTTTTCTCTGTTCATTAGCTTATTAGGTCTGCAGAATCGAATACTGCTGCCATATCATAGGAGTTCATTAGCTTATTAGGTCCAAGGATGGAATAATGCTGCCATATCTGGGCAGGAGCTGCAAAAAAACAGCCTATCCTGCCTTGACAGAGTACAAAATAGACTTCGTGGCTTAGTGGGGGATGCCCTTTTCTCTACCCTGCAACCTCTCTCTCACAGAAGAGACGTTGCGAGCCTATCCTTGTTTTATCGTTATTTCCATGGCAGGTGCTCGTCTGAACTCCAATCTCTGGTCCCCCTCGCCAATCTTTCACGAAAAACACGCGTCTAGCTGAATCCACTGTGATAACTTTTCCCCACTCTTTATCTGTGCCTAAATCAAAACGTACATTCCATAAACAAAGCTTCTTTCTTAAAACTGCACGCCTGTGGAATTCTGTTCCGTCTGCCTGCTTCCCACCTGACTACAACCTGGGTGTCTTCAAGTCCAACGTTAACAAATTCCTAATGGACTGCTTCCTATATAAACACTTCATTAAATCTCCACACTAACCTACTGTGCTTCAATAACCCTTATCGCTGAGTGGCTTCCGGGCCTTGATAAATGGTGACCACCGTGTAAAAAAAACAAAAAAGGGTATCCGTTATTTAATGGCTTTCACTCTTTATTCATGGTAGATGTTTCAGAGCTGTCAGTAACAGTATCACACACATGGTGATATTGTTGGATGCCGCTAGGGGTTCTTCCAACACCCTTGATATACTATCTAAGACCTTAGAAACAAGTATGAAAGCAATATATTCATCCAGATGGAATAATGTGTTTGGTACACGGTTTTGTGTCCTTCCATGGAAGAATACAAAAAAAAAGCTTCATAAACAGATAAACAAAGACACACATTTGAACTTTGTTGCGATGTAACTCGCCAGATTGTCTCAAGCCTGGTTCTAATCAATAAGATCTAATACTCAAACGGTTTTATTTGGAAAATGAATCAGTAAAACACAATGTCGTCTATTCAAGGGATTCCCAAAGTTAAGAACACCATGGAGTCCTTAAGGTTTTTCACGGAGCACTATCAAGATAATTTCTAAAATAAATATTAAAAACATTAAATTCAAATTTAAACTAATACTTGTTAATTAGTTGTTCGTGATTTTACTATATTTTCGTGTTTACTTTTTTATTTACTTTTTATTTACTTTTTCATGAATCATGCTGAAACTGTCATTTTTTATCATATCTCGTTCTAGTAAAAAAAAAAAAGATCATTAATAAAATATCTGCTGACATTTAATTTTTCAACATTAAGCATTTGGACCTCGTTAAGAAACGGCTTCAGGAAACTTTCGGCATCACTCGCGGAGAAACAGAGCTCCGTGGAACACACTTTGGGAAATTCTGATCTATTTTATTTATTACACAAGAACTAAAATGAGCTAGAAGCAGTAAATATTGTATAATGGAAAATTTTACGCCGACAGGACTATTGGTAAGAATGTTTGCTAATAAGCTAAAGAAACAAATTACTTGCTGATAGTCGTTTTAGGAAATCGATTATTATTATTAAGAGTTAAAATGTTAGATAAGAGAACAGTATTTTTGTTAGTATGAACAATGTCTAATATGTTATGGGTTTGGAATTTGAAATAGGAAGAAGAAAAATAAAAAAAGCGGGAATGCAACCTTGAGAATTGAATGTTAAAATATTTTAACGAAATAAGTTTAAAAATAACAGATCGAAAATGTTATTCAAAATTACACGTTAATAGATGTTAGTTGAATTACAGATTAGCAAGAAAATAGTAACATAGTTAGAGAGCTAGAGGGACGGGAGACCCACGGAAAGAATTGGAGCGTTGAAGATAAATCCTCAGAACCTTGTACGCTTGGAATGCAAAATCTAAATGCAATGGGAAAGCATTTGAAATAACGTTGTCTGAGATTTCTGGTCGTTTCTTTGGAAGAATATTCCTTGCAACTGTTTGCAGATTCGTCAACCCGGATAAATAAAGATAATGTTTTTATATTTAGCAAGATGACCCGTCTCTTTGTTGAATAGAACTGATTGTTTATAATATGATATATGTCCTATTGGAACTCTATCTATATGTGTCATGTATATGTGTAAACAGATATACACGTATCTAGACGGAACATTATGAAACACTAGACGATACGGACAAACTGCATTATATACCACATACCATATATACACGCCTTACATAAATAACATAGAAAATGTTTTCTAAGTGCATATATTGTGGATAAATAATTTGAAGATAAATATTTCGTAGATGGTTGTTTCGTAGAATCATGTTTCGTCGATAAATGTTTCGTAGCTTAATGTTCTCTAGATAGATGTTTTGTATATGAATATTTTGTAGATAACCGGAACACCTGAGACGTAACTTCTGATCCCCTTTCAATACTCCTGGTGCAAACTGATCAGTCCACCAAGTTTGATACATGTCATAACATGATGTATTTGCCCTTTCTGCACCTGCATGCTCGCTCAATTTATTGTTTCCTTAGATAAAATTTCTGTAATTTACACAACTAAACAGATAAATAATTAGATAGACATATGAAATGTTTTTGTGGATTACTGTTTTGAAGATGAATGATTTTAAGATGACTGTTTGGTAGATGAATATTTTGTAGATAATTTTTAAGATTACTTTTTCATAGATGAATGTTTTGAAGATGAATGTTCTGTAGATTAATGTTTTGTGGATTGCTTTATAGATGAGTGTTCTGTTGACTAATGTTTTGAAAATTGATGTTTTGTAAATTGATGCTTAGTAGATGGATGTTTTTCATCTGGATGTTTTGTAGATAAATGCTTTTAAATGAATGATTTTAGATGAAAGAATTGTAGACCGTTGTGTATTATGCAATGTTATGATCTGAAAATTAGAGATTATATAAAAAATACATTCATGGCAAACAAGTAATACAGTCTTAGTAGCGTGAGAGACTACTTTGTTATATTAAGGCAATCTGGATGGGGAGCAAAATGCCGCTTTAGTTTTACGTTTCTTTGTGTTAGTATGATTGAGAAAGCAGGAACCGGGAAGAATATTCCAAAGGAGAAGATTCGCAGGAATGTGAAAACTTAATATTAGAATATATCAGAAAACAATGTGAACAAAGATGAAACCAAATCTTTAAGCCCTCCAAATTAACGTCTTTTATATAGTGCTCCGAGCCCTCTTGATTTGGAGACATATTTTATAGTTAACGCAATTACATTCGTTTGTACCTCAATTGAACTGAAGTCTTAATTATGCGTCAGATATTGCAAAGAACTGCTGCCACTTGTGCAAATCACGGCTAGAAAATTTGACATTAAATTAATAATTTTTCATGGTTAATATGCAAATGGTTTCTTATTTATTCCGTGGTCTTGAAAATATTCCAACATTCTATCATCTCTGAGTAATCCTAGATGATGAAACTGAAGGAGATAGCAAGTATTATTCATTGTGTATCCGGATATCCTTATTGGTCACCTCGTCTTGTGCCGGCATTAGTTGGTTGAATCTGTCGGAATGGGTGTCACTGATTTGGCCCGCTTCCATTTTACTCATTTTGTTTGTATTTCTCATTCTTCCAAATCAACTATCAACGCCTCATGCAATTAACATTTTGTTTTTCATACCTGCTCATATTTGATGATGAATATTTTGTTGTTTGATAATATTCTCATCCTTGTGGGATATTGACCGGGCAATTCCCAAAGATAGGTTGGTCTTTGGTTATTATGATGATTTAATCCTAAAAGTTTGGGCAGCTAAAATATGTATTAGAATAATAACAAATATTTAGAATAAATATTTATTAACATTACTTTAGCAATGTAAACTTAGAAATGCTATCATTGGGGCTATGACAACAGCATATTCTTTTCATTTTTCTCACTTTGGAGTTTATATCCAACACAGACACAGGTTATTAACCGAGAATCACATCTCTTTATATAAAAACATATAACATATCCACGGATACACACTCGAGAGCCAAAACAATGAAAAGAATATACTGTTGTCCCAGTCCTAGTTATTATAATAATTTAGTTGACATGTAAAAATATAAGATCATAAGTTGATCATCTTACTTACGTATATTAATGACGTCATTTAGAGAGAGAGAGGGAGAGAGATGTTATTTTTTGTAGATGATGGAAACTAGTTAGAAAAACAAAATCGCAATCGGCAGATTGAGAGAGATGGTCGAGAGATCGTGATGGATGATGGCTTCGAGTAGGGGATGTCAGAAATATCGGTAATCAGAAAGTAAACAGGACTTAGATTAGTATAAAGCTAACCAAAAGAGTAGAAAAACACTCTGGCATAATAAGTTGTCGAGAATAAAACCTAAGGGTATGTCCTTCTTGGGGAGAAGTGTCATTACAGCTTTTTCTGTCACGACAAGGCACAAAATGAATCAGATATGTTTCCCGATTAATCAGCCGTTGAAACCCTAAATAAATGTTATTATTATGTTGTAAAGGTATTTATGTATATTAATCTTCCGTCATATACTGTATTTAAATGTCCATCACACTACGAACTTTATATAGACGATTACACGTACATATACACTTACATATACATATACATGTACATGTGCACGTATATACACTTGCCTGCTACCCCAACACTAGAGGGTCATAGATAGACGTAGATATATATTAGTGTTGAGACAATAAATCGGAATCGGGGTTCTAAAAATTCAAAACGGTTTGGGATATCATAATCGGTATCGGAATTGGAAAAGAATGCACCTATCCTCCGATGTCAAAAACGATTTTTTAATTGTCTTTTTTGTATTTGACTTTGTTTAACACAAAATCTTCCACTCTTGGTAGTAATGTTAAAAATATGAATCTTTATTGATTTTAAAGAACCAGTAAAACTAAAACCTATAGACTATCGCCCCCACAAGCGTGGTTTTACGTTTGAGAACATATCTGCACGTTTAACATGCTTTTTTTTTATTCCGGGGAAAATAACCACTCTCTACGTATTATTTGGATTTATCGGACTACTGTTCTCATCTTGTGTGTCATTTTCACAACGTTTCTGTCGATGTTACCTCCGATCTTCTTCAGGTATATCTTGTCAAACTCGGAGATATTTCTGTCAAACTCGGGAATCAGAAGTGAACACTTTATTTATTTCACGGGGGGAGCATGTTCTTGTTCCGTCCGCTATGATTGGATAGATATCCTAAGTAATTCGCAATTGTATTATTGTAAATAAATATAATTGCGAATTACTAAAAACCTTTCTCCAATTATAAATGACTGAACAGGAATTTATATCGACGAAAACATTCTTAAAACGACATTCAAGATGAGTACAATAGCTCGATGAATCCAAATAATACGAATAACCAATTCTCATCTAAAAATTCAGAAATGTGCACAGTTTCATAGTTAAATATTACAGTATGTCTAACAAAATCGGTAATTGTGTCGGAATCAGAAATTAAGTATGGTATCTGAATCGGGAATCTATTTAGATCGCCCCATTACTAATACACACAAACATGACAGAAAAGTTTATTTCAATAAATATGTAATTTATAGAACTAAAAAATAAATGGTCACAAATTTAGTAGCTAATAGCTAGTTGACATTATATTAGCTGTTCTTAATCCTAAGACTCTTCTAGACATGAAATTGATCAGTTGACTAATACCGTCTTGGGGAATTTCTTGTCATGGCTGGCGCAATTATGTTACGACTTCAGACTTAGTAAAAGGCTTTTTTTTTCTTTTTATGAAGGTTCCAGTCTAATATGCCGCAAAATGTTAAATTAGGTTCATATCCGGAGACTGACTTGGTCATGGACGTTTATTAATCCCATTTTGGCTTCACCAATATTGTGTCGCCCTAACAGAGTGATAAACACCTCCTTCTCCCATAAATAGGAAGTTAATTTTGTTCCTTTTACCATTTGAGAATATTGGTAGGAATCCTTTATGAACATATTGAAATATATTTAGCAGAATTGCTGTTTGATTCGCAATTCACTAGGTCTGAGCGACCATTAATCCAAATTTCACTCCATACCATAAAAACATATTCCAGCATTGCCTATAGTCTTTTTAAGTAAAACTTTTGTTGAAGGAGCCGCCATACTCATATCTTTCCACTGTCGGGAAATAATGAAAATCGTGACTCATCAGAAAAAATGACATTGGTCCAAAACGACATAGGTCACCCCACAATATTAGGAGCCCAATAGTTACTGCGCTTGTATTTGATAGACGAAGATGAGGTTTCCTTCTCGCAGCTCTATCAAAGTAACCCAGCTTGTAAATATACCTGACAGCTGTTCTGAGACTGACACCAGCGTGTGTTGCATATCAGAGGCTTTGCACCGAGGTTTCTCTTTAACATTTTTTTACACGACGCAAGGTTCCTCTAGAGAGCCGGGTGACACCTGGATGAGGTTTTCTGCACTCTTGTGAATTGTACAATAAGTCTATTAATGATATACTTTAAGTTATTTCATCATTATTCTTAACTATAAATATCTGTAAATATAAATTAGCATATATTAATTAGTTATGGTAATCAATCCACGTGGATGACGACGTCTTCTTCATCATTTTTTTGTTTTTACTTTTGACTCTATGACTCTGTTAGTGCGTGATCTACACTGCTTTGTACAGATAAAGAACAAGAAGGGTTTGGGTTGTGATGATGAGTAGGCGCTGCTCTTTGGTGTCTCAGCGTGCGAGGCTCCGTAGCTGCTCTCTCATGCTTGTTGTTGAAGAAGGTCATCCCGCTATCACATATGGAGGGCCAAGTGTCTCTGTCCGCTGCCAAAGTCTCCAACAGAAGAAATGCAGTCCATGTAGCATTTTTTTCGGACAGCTGAGGTTTCGCCGGCCATGAGTAAGCTGACTGAAGAGAACTCTTCGAGGTAGTCTGTGTAAAGGCATCCTTATGGCGTGGTATAATCATTGAAGCTGACGGTGGATAAGTAGTGACTATAGAGGGGCATCTCTGAATGGGACACTTTGTGTCACCAATGGAGGCCGACAATCTTTGTAATCGTCTGATGTTAAATGATTCTAACAACCTGATGTGATGGCAATACGGTACCGATGCCTCGAAACCGTACAGGAGGGTGAGTATGACAACTGCGTTGTATGCGGAAAACCTTGTATGGGTCCTGCGATTGCGGTTGACAAGCACACAATCATTCAGGCGACCAAAAGCAGAAGGCGCCGATGAACTTCATTGCTAAGGTCGCAGGAGAATGAGAGATTGGACCCAAAGGCAAAACTGCTGATAATATTTAGATAGTTGACGGTGAAGATTGCAACATCAGTTAGAGACAGGTCTTGCAGGATTTTCGTCTTCTTGGTGTTGATAAGAAGGCCAGATCGGTGGTAGGTGTTGGAGACTACGTCAAGACTGCGTTGAAGTCAGCTGGAGGTATTGCTAGGGAATTCAGCATCATCGGCATACTGAAAGTCAACGATGAGCTCTCTTGAGGTTTTAATCTAAGCCTGAAGAAGTTTCAGGTTAAAGAGGGTGCCATCAAGACGGTAATGGACAGCAATGGCATCGGGAATGGTGTCAGAAGGTTGAGGGTCACAGCTCATTACATGTACTGTTTCTGTTGGACATGTATTGTGTTTATTTATGTATAAATTTATTTATGTGTTCATCCTAACCATCGTCATAAACATCAAAGAGATCCACCGTCCTTTAAACGGGTTTCCTATATGAACCTTTTAACAGAAAATTGGTACACGTATCATTATTGTCGATATGTTTTTATTTATATACTAGCGTTGCCCAGGTGTTTGGATGTGTATGTTGAGCAAAATAAAGTGGTAGTAGGAAGGCAGGCTCGAACCCGTACACAAAGGAGGGCAAGATCGGGGTAAAACCTAACGTTTATGCTGTTACGACCACCGCCAAACCGGAAGCGACATTTTTTTTAAATTAAGGCTAGACAATCTAAAGGAGAGGATAACTTTAAAAAATATCGGCGAAAAAAGTGGTCTTTTCTCAGTAACCTGTATATAAAATTTTGAGTCTAGACTAAAAATTTACTTTTTTTTTGCTCAACATACACATCCAAGCACCCGGGCAACGCCGGCCGCCCATGCTAGTATATATATATATATATAAATATATATATATATATATATATATACTTTCGGATTCATTCATACATATATATATGTGCGTGTGTGTGTGCTCTTGCTTGTGTGTGGGCATGTAGAGAGATACACACAGGGAGAATGGGAATTATAAACTAAAACGAAATAGATAGATAGATAGATTGATAGATAGATAGATAGATTGATAGATAGAGAGAGATATATATAGAGAGAGATAGATAGATGGGGATAGGAGAGAGACGAAGATTGAACGAGAAATACTGAAATTCGTAGAAATTGTGTGCGAAGGACAAACTGGCGTGAGACACACACGTATAAATATATTCACATCACATAGGTGACTGTGATTTACTGCTATATGTACACTTGTTATACACGCTATAACACAATGAAAAATGCTATTTAGATAATTTATGAAGAATTACGTCAGAAAAATAATTGCTACTAAAACCTTATTATTATCATTCCAAAACAAAATAACGAAGGCAGTTCTAAAATTAAAGCTTCGTGTTTCTGTAACTCAGAAATGTCAGGACCAACAAGAAAAATAGTAATACTATTTAATTGAGTGACCTTTTCTGCTTTCAAATTTATTTTATCTAATAATTAACAATAGTTCAGCATGGGCGTCCGATGCGCGCTTTGTCAATCGAGGGTGGTTTCAAAGATACTCCTATTTTTCTTAACTCCAAACCTGGAAGAAATACGAATACGGGAGTGGTATCATTAAAACGAACGACCTTCTGTGTTCCATAGTTATTTTTCCAAATGATCATTATCATTCTCAATAGATTTTTGCCAGAAATTTAATGACGATAACTTGCTTCTGACGTACGTGCTTGACAGGGGTTACTTTTTAAACTCCAACCATAAGTAATAGCTGCTTTCAGCTATTAATGCATAAGTTCAGCCATCATATAATGCTCTATTCAACCCTGTTTGATTTATTATTGGTCAATAAAAAAGGACATTACTTTTGAAAGTATTAAATTACATTCTGAATACGGACATTCTCTCCCCTTCTAATAACATAAGAATAAACAAAAATGATTATGAACATGAAATGAGAATCAAAGGGAGGGTTAACAGCATACATTACAAGGCATTCATAAAAAAAGGCGAAATTGTAATTGAGCAGAAGGCGTATATCTCACATCTGACTTCACACGAGAGAAATATAAATAAAGTAAATTAAAAAAGAATCTAAACAATTGCAAATATTAGTTCAGTAAACTCATATAATTCGTACTTAATCCAAAAAAGTAGTGACAACGGTATTAGCTTGTGACAGGCGAAAATGTCGCAAAGGATCAAACAGGACAGAAAAATAAAAGCATTTAAAAAAGTATTGTGTATAATAGTAACGTTATAAAGTAATGAAGAAAAAAGTGGGCCGAGTATAGAAGCTTTGACGGATTACATTGTCGTTTGTAATATATACGTATTTATATAGCGTGTCAGTTTTTATTTGTACAATTTACAAATTTTAATCAGTTTAACATCCTACAATCTAGTATTCATAAACATTTTACAAACTTTAATCGGTACAAAATCCTACAATCTAGTATTAATAAACATTTGAACAACTTTAATCAGTTCAAGATCCTACAATATAGTATTAATAAACATTTTACAAACTTTAATCAGTTCAACATCCTACAATCTAGTATTAATAAACATTTTACAAACTTTAATCAGTTCAACATCCTACAATATAGTATTCATAAACATTTTACAAACTTTAATCAGTTCAACATCCTACAATATAGTATTCATAAACATTTTACAAACTTTAATCAGTTCAACATCCTACAATATAGTATTCATAAACATTTTACAAACTTTAATCAGTTCAACATCCTACAATATAGTATTAATAAACATTTTACAAACTTTAATCAGTTCAACATCCTACAATATAGTATTAATAAACATTTTACAAACTTTAATCAGTTCAAAATCCTACAATCAAGTATTAATAAACATTTTACAAACTTTAATCAGTTCAACATCCTACAATATAGTATTAATAAACATTTTACAAACTTTAATCAGTTCAACATCCTACAATCTAGTATTAATAAACATTTACAAACTTTAATCAGTTAAACATCCTACAATCTAGTATTAATAAACATTTTACAAACTTTAATCAGTTAAAAATCCTACAATCTAGTATTAATAAACTTTTTACAAACTTTAATCAGTTAAACATCCTACAATCATGTATTAATAAACATTTTACAAACTTTAATCAGTTCAACATCCTACAATCTAGTAGTAATAAACTTTTTACAAACTTTAATCAGTTCAACATCCTACAATCTAGTATTAATAAACATTTACAAACTTTAATCAGTTCAACATCCTACAATCCAGTATTAATAAACATTTTACAAACTTTAATCAGTTAAAAATCCTACAATCTAGTATTAATAAACTTTTTACAAACTTTAATCGGTTCAACATCCTACAATCATGTATTAATAAACATGTTACAAACTTTAATCAGTTAAACATCCTACAATCTAGTATTAATAAACATTTTACAAACTTTAATCGGTTCAACATCCTACAATCTAGTATTAATAAACATTTTACAAACTTTAATCAGTTCAACATCCTACAATATAGTATTAATAAACATTTTACAAACTTTAATCGGTTCAACATCCTACAATCATGTATTAATAAACATTTTACAAACTTTAATTAGTTCAACATTGTACAATCTAGTATTAATAAACATTTTACAAACTTTAATTAGTTCAACATTGTACAATCTAGTATTAATAAACATTTTACAAACTTTAATCGGTTCAACATCCTACAATCATGTATTAATAAACATTTTACAAACTTTAATTAGTTCAACATTGTACAATCTAGTATTAATAAACATTTTACAAACTTTAATCGGTTCAACATCCTACAATCTAGTATTAATAAACATTTTACAAACTTTAATCGGTTCAACATCCTACAATCATGTATTAATAAACTTTTTACAAACTTTAATCAGTTAAACATCCTACAATCATGTATTAATAAACATTTTACAAACTTTAATCAGTTAAACATCCTACAATCTAGTATTAATAAACATTTTACAAACTTTAATCGGTTCAACATCCTACAATCTAGTATTAATAAACATTTTACAAACTTTAATCAGTTCAACATCCTACAATCTAGTATTAATAAACATTTTACAAACTTTAATCAGTTCAACATCCTACAATCTAGTATTAATAAACATTTTACAAACTTTAATCGGTTCAACATCCTACAATCTAGTATTAATAAACATTTTACAAACTTTAATCAGTTCAACATCCTACAATCTAGTATTAATAAACATTTTACAAACTTTAATCGGTTCAACATCCTACAATCATGTATTAATAAACATTTTACAAACTTTAATCGGTTCAACATTGTACAATCTAGTATTAATAAACATTTTACAAACTTTAATCAGTTCAACATCCTACAATCATGTATTAATAAACATTTTACAAACTTTAATCGGTTCAACATCCTACAATCATGTATTAATAAACATTTTACAAACTTTAATCAGTTCAACATCCTACAATCTAGTATTAATAAACATTTTACAAACTTTAATCAGTTCAACATCCTACAATCTAGTATTAATAAACATTTTACAAACTTTAATCAGTTCAACATCCTACAATCTAGTATTAATAAACATTTTACAAACTTTAATCGGTTCAACATCCTACAATCTAGTATTAATAAACATTTTACAAACTTTAATCAGTTCAACATCCTACAATCTAGTATTAATAAACATTTTACAAACTTTAATCGGTTCAACATTGTACAATCTAGTATTAATAAACATTTTACAAACTTTAATCGGTTCAACATTGTACAATCTAGTATTAATAAACATTTTACAAACTTTAATCGGTTCAACATCCTACAATCTAGTATTAATAAACATTTTACAAACTTTAATCGGTTCAACATCCTACAATCTAGTATTAATAAACATTTTACAAACTTTAATCAGTTCAACATCCTACAATCTAGTATTAATAAACATTTTACAAACTTTAATCAGTTCAACATCCTACAATCTAGTATTAATAAACATTTTACAAACTTTAATCGGTTCAACATCCTACAATCTAGTATTAATAAACATTTTACAAACTTTAATCAGTTCAACATCCTACAATCTAGTATTAATAAACATTTTACAAACTTTAATCAGTTCAACATCCTACAATCTAGTATTAATAAACATTTTACAAACTTTAATCGGTTCAACATCCTACAATCTAGTATTAATAAACATTTTACAAACTTTAATCAGTTCAACATCCTACAATCTAGTATTAATAAACATTTTACAAACTTTAATCAGTTCAACATCCTACAATCTAGTATTAATAAACATTTTACAAACTTTAATCGGTTCAACATCCTACAATCTAGTATTAATAAACATTTTACAAACTTTAATCAGTTCAACATCCTACAATCTAGTATTAATAAACATTTTACAAACTTTAATCGGTTCAACATTGTACAATCTAGTATTAATAAACATTTTACAAACTTTAATCGGTTCAACATTGTACAATCTAGTATTAATAAACATTTTACAAACTTTAATCGGTTCAACATCCTACAATCTAGTATTAATAAACATTTTACAAACTTTAATCGGTTCAACATCCTACAATCTAGTATTAATAAACATTTTACAAACTTTAATCAGTTCAACATCCTACAATGTAGTATTAATAAACATTTTACAAACTTTAATCAGTTCAACATCCTACAATCTAGTATTAATAAACATTTTACAAACTTTAATCGGTTCAACATCCTACAATCTAGTATTAATAAACATTTTACAAACTTTAATCAGTTCAACATCCTACAATCTAGTATTAATAAACATTTTACAAACTTTAATCGGTTCAACATTGTACAATCTAGTATTAATAAACATTTTACAAACTTTAATCGGTTCAACATTGTACAATCTAGTATTAATAAACATTTTACAAACTTTAATTGGTTCAACATCCTACAATCTAGTATTAATAAACATTTTACAAACTTTAATCGGTTCAACATCCTACAATCTAGTATTAATAAACATTTTACAAACTTTAATCGGTTCAACATCCTACAATCTAGTATTAATAAACATTTTACAAACTTTAATCGGTTCAACATCCTACAATCTAGTATTAATAAACATTTTACAAACTTTAATCAGTTAAACATCCTACAATCTAGTATTAATAAACATTTTACAAACTTTAATCGGTTCAACATCCTACAATCTAGTATTAATAAACATTTTACAAACTTTAATCAGTTCAACATTGTACAATCTAGTATTAATAAACATTTTACAAACTTTAATCGGTTCAACATCCTACAATCTAGTATTAATAAACATTTTACAAACTTTAATCAGTTCAACATTGTACAATCTAGTATTAATAAACATTTTAAAACTTTAATCAGTTAAACATCCTACAATCTAGTATTAATAAACATTTTACAAACTTTAATCGGTTCAACATCCTACAATCTAGTATTAATAAACATTTTACAAACTTTAATCGGTTCAACATCCTACAATCTAGTATTAATAAACATTTTACAAACTTTAATCGGTTCAACATCCTACAATCTAGTATTAATAAACATTTTACAAACTTTAATCGGTTCAACATTGTACAATCTAGTATTAATAAACATTTTACAAACTTTAATCGGTTCAACATCCTACAATCTAGTATTAATAAACATTTTACAAACTTTAATCGGTACAACATCCTACAATCTAGTATTAATAAACATTTTACAAACTTTAATCGGTTCAACATCCTACAATCTAGTATTAATAAACATTTTACAAACTTTAATCGGTTCAACATTGTACAATCTAGTATTAATAAACATTTTACAAACTTTAATCGGTTCAACATCCTACAATCTAGTATTAATAAACATTTTACAAACTTTAATCGGTTCAACATCCTACAATCTAGTATTAATAAACATTTTACAAACTTTAATCGGTTCAACATCCTACAATCTAGTATTAATAAACATTTTACAAACTTTAATCGGTTCAACATCCTACAATCTAGTATTAATAAACATTTTACAAACTTTAATCGGTTCAACATCCTACAATCTAGTATTAATAAACATTTTACAAACTTTAATCGGTTCAACATTGTACAATCTAGTATTAATAAACATTTTACAAACTTTAATCGGTTCAACATCCTACAATCTAGTATTAATAAACATTTTACAAACTTTAATCGGTTCAACATCCTACAATCTAGTATTAATAAACATTTTACAAACTTTAATCGGTTCAACATCCTACAATCTAGTATTCATAAACATTTTACAAACTTTAATCGGTACAAAATCCTACAATCTAGTATTAATAAACATTTTACAAACTTTAATCGGTTCAACATCCTACAATCTAGTATTAATAAACATTTTACAAACTTTAATCGGTTCAACATCCTACAATCTAGTATTAATAAACATTTTACAAACTTTAATCAGTTCAACATTGTACAATCTAGTATTAATAAACATTTTACAAACTTTAATCGGTTCAACATCCTACAATCTAGTATTAATAAACATTTTACAAACTTTAATCGGTTCAACATCCTACAATCTAGTATTAATAAACATTTTACAAACTTTAATCGGTTCAACATCCTACAATCTAGTATTAATAAACATTTTACAAACTTTAATCGGTTCAACATCCTACAATCTAGTATTAATAAACATTTTACAAACTTTAATCGGTTCAACATTGTACAATCTAGTATTAATAAACATTTTACAAACTTTAATCGGTTCAACATCCTACAATCTAGTATTAATAAACATTTTACAAACTTTAATCGGTTCAACATCCTACAATCATGTATTAATTAACATTTTACAAACTTTTATTAGTTCAACATCCTACAATCTAGTATTAAAAAATATTTTACAAACTTTAATCAGTTCAACATCCTACGATCTAGTATTAATAAACATTTTACAAACTTTAATCAGTTCAACATCCTACAATCTAGTATTAATAAACATTTTACAAACTTTAATCAGTTCAACATCCTACGATCTAGTATTAATAAACATTTTACAAACTTTAATCAGTTCAACATCCTACAATCTAGTATTAATAAACATTTTACAAACTTTAATCAGTTCAACATCCTACAATCTAGTATTAATAAACATTTTACAAACTTTAATCAGTTCAACATCCTACAATCTAGTATTAATAAACATTTTACAAACTTTAATTAGTTCAACATCCTACGATCTAGTATTAATAAACATTTTACAAACTTTAATCAGTTCAACATCCTACAATCTAGTATTAATAAACATTTTACAAACTTTAATCGGTTCAACATCCTACATTCATGTATTAATTAACATTTTACAAACTTAAATTAGTTCAACATCCTACAATCTAGTATTAATAAACATTTTACAAACTTTAATCAGTTCAACATCCTACAATCTAGTATTAATAAACATTTTACAAACTTTAATCAGTTCAACATCCTACAATCTAGTATTAATAAACATTTTACAAACTTTAATCAGTTCAACATCCTACAATCTAGTATTAATAAACATTTTACAAACTTTAATCAGTTCAACATCCTACAATCTAGTATCAATAAACATTTTACAAACTTTAATCAGTTCAACATCCTACAATCTAGTATTAATAAACATTTTACAAACTTTAATTAGTTCAACATCCTACGATCTAGTATTAATAAACATTTTACAAACTTTAATCAGTTCAACATCCTACAATCAAGTATTAATAAACATTTTACAAACTTTAATCAGTTCAACATCCTACAATCTAGTATTAATAAACATTTTACAAACTTTAATCAGTTCAACATCCTACAATCTAGTATTAATAAACATTTTACAAACTTTAATCAGTTCAACATCCTACAATCTAGTATTAATAAACATTTTACAAACTTTAATCAGTTCAACATCCTACAATCTAGTATTAATAAACATTTTACAAACTTTAATCGGTTCAACATCCTACAATCTAGTATTAATAAACATTTTACAAACTTTAATCGGTTCAACATCCTACAATCTAGTATTAATAAACATTTTACAAACTTTAATCGGTTCAACATCCTACAATCATGTATTAATTAACATTTTACAAACTTTTATTAATTCAACATCCTACAATCTAGTATTAAAAAATATTTTACAAACTTTAATCAGTTCAACATCCTACGATCTAGTATTAATAAACATTTTACAAACTTTAATCAGTTCAACATCCTACAATCTAGTATTAATAAACATTTTACAAACTTTAATCAGTTCAACATCCTACAATCTAGTATTAATAAACATTTTACAAACTTTAATCAGTTCAACATCCTACAATCTAGTATTAATAAACATTTTACAAACTTTAATCAGTTCAACATGCTACAATCATGTATTAATAAACATTTTACAAACTTTAATCAGTTCAACATCCTACAATCTAGTATTAATAAACATTTTACAAACTTTAATCAGTTCAACATCCTACAATCTAGTATTAATAAACATTTTACAAACTTTAATCAGTTCAACATCCTACAATCTAGTATTAATAAACATTTTACAAACTTTAATCAGTTCAACATCCTACAATCTAGTATTAATAAACTTTTTGACAAACTTTAATCGGTTCAACATCCTACAATCTAGTATTAATAAACATTTTACAAACTTTAATCGGTTCAACATCCTACAATCTAGTATTAATAAACATTTTACAAACTTTAATCAGTTCAACATCCTACAATCAAGTATTAATAAACATTTTACAAACTTTAATCGGTTCAACATCCTACAATCTAGTATTAATAAACATTTTACAAACTTTAATCAGTTCAACATCCTACAATCTAGTATTAATAAACATTTTACAAACTTTAATCAGTTCAACATCCTACAATCATGTATTAATAAACATTTTACAAACTTTAATCGGTTCAACATCCTACAATCTAGTATTAATAAACATTTTTCGAACTTTAATCAGTTCAACATCCTACAATCTAGTATTAATAAACATTTTACAAACTTTAATCAGTTCAACATCCTACAATCTAGTATTAATAAACATTTTACAAACTTTAATCAGTTCAACATCCTACAATATAGTATTAATAAACATTTTACAAACTTTAATCAGTTCAACATCCTACAATCTAGTATTAATAAACATTTTACAAACTTTAATCAGTTCAACATCCTACAATCTAGTATTAATAAACATTTTACAAACTTTAATCAGTTCAACATCCTACAATCTAGTATTAATAAACATTTTTCGAACTTTAATCAGTTCAACATCCTACAATCTAGTATTAATAAACATTTTACAAACTTTAATCAGTTCAACATCCTACAATCATGTAATAATAAACATTTTACAAACTTTAATCAGTTCAACATCCTACAATCTAGTATTAATAAACATTTTACAAACTTTAATCAGTTCAACATCCTACAATCATGTATTAATAAACATTTTACAAACTTTAATCAGTTCAACATCCTACAATCTAGTATTAATAAACATTTTACAAACTTTAATCAGTTCAACATCCTACAATCTAGTATTAATAAACATTTTTGTAACTTTAATCAGTTCAACATCCTACAATCATGTATTAATAAACATTTTACAAACTTAAATTAGTTCAACATCCTACAATCTAGTATTAATAAACATTTTACAAACTTTAATCAGTTCAACATCCTACAATCTAGTATTAATAAACATTTTACAAACTTTAATCAGTTCAACATCCTACAATCTAGTATTAATAAACATTTTACAAACTTTAATCAGTTCAACATCCTACAATCTAGTATTAATAAACATTTTACAAACTTTAATCAGTTCAACATCCTACAATCTAGTATCAATAAACATTTTACAAACTTTAATCAGTTCAACATCCTACAATCTAGTATTAATAAACATTTTACAAACTTTAATTAGTTCAACATCCTACGATCTAGTATTAATAAACATTTTACAAACTTTAATCAGTTCAACATCCTACAATCAAGTATTAATAAACATTTTACAAACTGTAATCAGTTCAACATCCTACAATCTAGTATTAATAAACATTTTACAAACTTTAATCAGTTCAACATCCTACAATCTAGTATTAATAAACATTTTACAAACTTTAATCAGTTCAACATCCTACAATCTAGTATTAATAAACATTTTACAAACTTTAATCAGTTCAACATCCTACAATCTAGTATTAATAAACATTTTACAAACTTTAATCGGTTCAACATCCTACAATCTAGTATTAATAAACATTTTACAAACTTTAATCGGTTCAACATCCTACAATCTAGTATTAATAAACATTTTACAAACTTTAATCGGTTCAACATCCTACAATCATGTATTAATTAACATTTTACAAACTTTTATTAATTCAACATCCTACAATCTAGTATTAAAAAATATTTTACAAACTTTAATCAGTTCAACATCCTACGATCTAGTATTAATAAACATTTTACAAACTTTAATCAGTTCAACATCCTACAATCTAGTATTAATAAACATTTTACAAACTTTAATCAGTTCAACATCCTACAATCTAGTATTAATAAACATTTTACAAACTTTAATCAGTTCAACATCCTACAATCTAGTATTAATAAACATTTTACAAACTTTTATCAGTTCAACATGCTACAATCATGTATTAATAAACATTTTACAAACTTTAATCAGTTCAACATCCTACAATCTAGTATTAATAAACATTTTACAAACTTTAATCAGTTCAACATCCTACAATCTAGTATTAATAAACATTTTACAAACTTTAATCAGTTCAACATCCTACAATCTAGTATTAATAAACATTTTACAAACTTTAATCAGTTCAACATCCTACAATCTAGTATTAATAAACTTTTTGACAAACTTTAATCGGTTCAACATCCTACAATCTAGTATTAATAAACATTTTACAAACTTTAATCGGTTCAACATCCTACAATCTAGTATTAATAAACATTTTACAAACTTTAATCAGTTCAACATCCTACAATCAAGTATTAATAAACATTTTACAAACTTTAATCGGTTCAACATCCTACAATCTAGTATTAATAAACATTTTACAAACTTTAATCAGTTCAACATCCTACAATCTAGTATTAATAAACATTTTACAAACTTTAATCAGTTCAACATCCTACAATCATGTATTAATAAACATTTTACAAACTTTAATCGGTTCAACATCCTACAATCTAGTATTAATAAACATTTTTCGAACTTTAATCAGTTCAACATCCTACAATCTAGTATTAATAAACATTTTACAAACTTTAATCAGTTCAACATCCTACAATCTAGTATTAATAAACATTTTACAAACTTTAATCAGTTCAACATCCTACAATATAGTATTAATAAACATTTTACAAACTTTAATCAGTTCAACATCCTACAATCTAGTATTAATAAACATTTTACAAACTTTAATCAGTTCAACATCCTACAATCTAGTATTAATAAACATTTTACAAACTTTAATCAGTTCAACATCCTACAATCTAGTATTAATAAACATTTTTCGAACTTTAATCAGTTCAACATCCTACAATCTAGTATTAATAAACATTTTACAAACTTTAATCAGTTCAACATCCTACAATCATGTAATAATAAACATTTTACAAACTTTAATCAGTTCAACATCCTACAATCTAGTATTAATAAACATTTTACAAACTTTAATCAGTTCAACATCCTACAATCATGTATTAATAAACATTTTACAAACTTTAATCAGTTCAACATCCTACAATCTAGTATTAATAAACATTTTACAAACTTTAATCAGTTCAACATCCTACAATCTAGTATTAATAAACATTTTTGTAACTTTAATCAGTTCAACATCCTACAATCATGTATTAATAAACATTTTACAAACTTTAATCAGTTCAACATCCTACAATCTAGTATTAATAAACATTTTACAAACTTTAATCAGTTCAACATCCTACAATCATGTATTAATAAACATTTTACAAACATTAATCAGTTCAACATCCTACAATCTAGTATTAATAAACATTTTTCGAACTTTAATCAGTTCAACATCCTACAATCATGTATTAATAAACATTTTACAAACTTTAATCAGTTCAACATCCTACAATCTAGTATTAATAAACATTTTTCGAACTTTAATCAGTTCAACATCCTACAATCTAGTATTAATAAACATTTTACAAACTTTAATCAGTTCAACATCCTACAATCTAGTATTAATAAACATTTTTCGAACTTTAATCAGTTCAACATCCTACAATCTAGTATTAATAAACATTTTACAAACTTTAATCAGTTCAACATCCTACAATCTAGTATTAATAAACATTTTACAAACTTTAATCAGTTCAACATCCTACAATCATGTATTAATAAACATTTTACAAACTTTAATCAGTTCAACATCCTACAATCATGTATTAATAAACATTTTACAAACTTTAATCAGTTCAACATCCTACAATCTAGTATTAATAAACATTTTACAAACTTTAATCAGTTCAACATCCTACAATCATGTATTAATAAACATTTTACAAACTTTAATCAGTTCAACATCCTACAATCTAGTATTAATAAACATTTTACAAACTTTAATCAGTTCAACATCCTACAATCTAGTATTAATAAACATTTTACAAACTTTAATCAGTTCAACATCCTACAATCTAGTATTAATAAACATTTTACAAACTTTAATCAGTTCAACATCCTACAATCTAGTATTAATAAACATTTTACAAACTTTAATCAGTTCAACATCCTACAATCTAGTATTAATAAACATTTTACAAACTTTAATCAGTTCAACATCCTACAATCTAGTATTAATAAACATTTTACAAACTTTAATCAGTTCAACATCCTACAATCTAGTATTAATAAACATTTTACAAACTTTAATCAGTTCAACATCCTACAATCTAGTATTAATAAACATTTTACAAACTTTAATCAGTTCAACATCCTACAATCAAGTATTAATAAACATTTTACAAACTTTAATCAGTTCAACATCCTACAATCTAGTATTAATAAACATTTTACAAACTTTAATCAGTTCAACATCCTACAATCTAGTATTAATAAACATTTTACAAACTTTAATCAGTTCAACATCCTACAATATAGTATTAATAAACATTTTACAAACTTTAATCAGTTCAACATCCTACAATCTAGTATTAATAAACATTTTACAAACTTTAATCAGTTCAACATCCTACAATCTAGTATTAATAAACATTTTACAAACTTTAATCAGTTCAACATCCTACAATCTAGTATTAATAAACATTTTACAAACTTTAATCAGTTCAACATCCTACAATATAGTATTAATAAACATTTTACAAACTTTAATCAGTTCAACATCCTACAATCTAGTATTAATAAACATTTTACAAACTTTAATCAGTTCAACATCCTACAATCTAGTATTAATAAACATTTTACAAACTTTAATCAGTTCAACATCCTACAATCTAGTATTAATAAACATTTTACAAACTTTAATCGGTTCAACATCCTACAATCTAGTATTAATAAACATTTTACAAACTTTAATCGGTTCAACATCCTACAATCTAGTATTAATAAACATTTTACAAACTTTAATCGGTTCAACATCCTACAATCATGTATTAATTAACATTTTACAAACTTTTATTAATTCAACATCCTACAATCTAGTATTAAAAAATATTTTACAAACTTTAATCAGTTCAACATCCTACGATCTAGTATTAATAAACATTTTACAAACTTTAATCAGTTCAACATCCTACAATCTAGTATTAATAAACATTTTACAAACTTTAATCAGTTCAACATCCTACAATCTAGTATTAATAAACATTTTACAAACTTTAATCAGTTCAACATCCTACAATCTAGTATTAATAAACATTTTACAAACTTTTATCAGTTCAACATGCTACAATCATGTATTAATAAACATTTTACAAACTTTAATCAGTTCAACATCCTACAATCTAGTATTAATAAACATTTTACAAACTTTAATCAGTTCAACATCCTACAATCTAGTATTAATAAACATTTTACAAACTTTAATCAGTTCAACATCCTACAATCTAGTATTAATAAACATTTTACAAACTTTAATCAGTTCAACATCCTACAATCTAGTATTAATAAACTTTTTGACAAACTTTAATCGGTTCAACATCCTACAATCTAGTATTAATAAACATTTTACAAACTTTAATCGGTTCAACATCCTACAATCTAGTATTAATAAACATTTTACAAACTTTAATCAGTTCAACATCCTACAATCAAGTATTAATAAACATTTTACAAACTTTAATCGGTTCAACATCCTACAATCTAGTATTAATAAACATTTTACAAACTTTAATCAGTTCAACATCCTACAATCTAGTATTAATAAACATTTTACAAACTTTAATCAGTTCAACATCCTACAATCATGTATTAATAAACATTTTACAAACTTTAATCGGTTCAACATCCTACAATCTAGTATTAATAAACATTTTTCGAACTTTAATCAGTTCAACATCCTACAATCTAGTATTAATAAACATTTTACAAACTTTAATCAGTTCAACATCCTACAATCTAGTATTAATAAACATTTTACAAACTTTAATCAGTTCAACATCCTACAATATAGTATTAATAAACATTTTACAAACTTTAATCAGTTCAACATCCTACAATCTAGTATTAATAAACATTTTACAAACTTTAATCAGTTCAACATCCTACAATCTAGTATTAATAAACATTTTACAAACTTTAATCAGTTCAACATCCTACAATCTAGTATTAATAAACATTTTTCGAACTTTAATCAGTTCAACATCCTACAATCTAGTATTAATAAACATTTTACAAACTTTAATCAGTTCAACATCCTACAATCATGTAATAATAAACATTTTACAAACTTTAATCAGTTCAACATCCTACAATCTAGTATTAATAAACATTTTACAAACTTTAATCAGTTCAACATCCTACAATCATGTATTAATAAACATTTTACAAACTTTAATCAGTTCAACATCCTACAATCTAGTATTAATAAACATTTTACAAACTTTAATCAGTTCAACATCCTACAATCTAGTATTAATAAACATTTTTGTAACTTTAATCAGTTCAACATCCTACAATCATGTATTAATAAACATTTTACAAACTTTAATCAGTTCAACATCCTACAATCTAGTATTAATAAACATTTTACAAACTTTAATCAGTTCAACATCCTACAATCATGTATTAATAAACATTTTACAAACATTAATCAGTTCAACATCCTACAATCTAGTATTAATAAACATTTTTCGAACTTTAATCAGTTCAACATCCTACAATCATGTATTAATAAACATTTTACAAACTTTAATCAGTTCAACATCCTACAATCTAGTATTAATAAACATTTTTCGAACTTTAATCAGTTCAACATCCTACAATCTAGTATTAATAAACATTTTACAAACTTTAATCAGTTCAACATCCTACAATCTAGTATTAATAAACATTTTTCGAACTTTAATCAGTTCAACATCCTACAATCTAGTATTAATAAACATTTTACAAACTTTAATCAGTTCAACATCCTACAATCTAGTATTAATAAACATTTTACAAACTTTAATCAGTTCAACATCCTACAATCATGTATTAATAAACATTTTACAAACTTTAATCAGTTCAACATCCTACAATCATGTATTAATAAACATTTTACAAACTTTAATCAGTTCAACATCCTACAATCTAGTATTAATAAACATTTTACAAACTTTAATCAGTTCAACATCCTACAATCATGTATTAATAAACATTTTACAAACTTTAATCAGTTCAACATCCTACAATCTAGTATTAATAAACATTTTACAAACTTTAATCAGTTCAACATCCTACAATCTAGTATTAATAAACATTTTACAAACTTTAATCAGTTCAACATCCTACAATCTAGTATTAATAAACATTTTACAAACTTTAATCAGTTCAACATCCTACAATCTAGTATTAATAAACATTTTACAAACTTTAATCAGTTCAACATCCTACAATCTAGTATTAATAAACATTTTACAAACTTTAATCAGTTCAACATCCTACAATCTAGTATTAATAAACATTTTACAAACTTTAATCAGTTCAACATCCTACAATCTAGTATTAATAAACATTTTACAAACTTTAATCAGTTCAACATCCTACAATCTAGTATTAATAAACATTTTACAAACTTTAATCAGTTCAACATCCTACAATCAAGTATTAATAAACATTTTACAAACTTTAATCAGTTCAACATCCTACAATCTAGTATTAATAAACATTTTACAAACTTTAATCAGTTCAACATCCTACAATCTAGTATTAATAAACATTTTACAAACTTTAATCAGTTCAACATCCTACAATATAGTATTAATAAACATTTTACAAACTTTAATCAGTTCAACATCCTACAATCTAGTATTAATAAACATTTTACAAACTTTAATCAGTTCAACATCCTACAATCTAGTATTAATAAACATTTTACAAACTTTAATCAGTTCAACATCCTACAATCTAGTATTAATAAACATTTTACAAACTTTAATCAGTTCAACATCCTACAATCTAGTATTAATAAACATTTTACAAACTTTAATCAGTTCAACATCCTACAATCATGTATTAATAAACATTTTACAAACTTTTATCAGTTCAACATCCTACAATCATGTATTAATAAACATTTTACGAACTTTTTACTTTGATAAGAAGGTTTCAGCTCTTCAGATAATATGTTATTATAATTATAATTAAATAAACGTATATTTAAATGAAAACTACTTCAAATTTTAATTCAAGTTAATAAGATATATAAATATTGTTTATACCTAAGATTGTAGACAATATCTTATACCGAATTTTCTTATACTTTAACCCCCCTTCTCGTATGTACTTTAATTATTAGTTTGTTTATTTTAAATTTAACCTATAATTCCGAAATAAATTTATAGACGTTAAGTTAATGAGTATATATTTTAAGAAAATTTATAGTTCATCTTAATAGATGTTCAATAGAAATATCTTATTATAAGTATAATATTGATTTTTACATTCATTCTAACAATTAAATAATTTGAAATCACTTATCAATCAATAGTTAATCACTTGTTGCATCATATATATTTTATTTTTCGATCAGAATTTGGAGTCTGATTAATATGAATACATTTTTAATATTATGACTTTTACCATTTATTTTTTCTAATCAATAAATTACCTTACTGAACTAAAACAACTTTACCATGTATAAACATTACTATCAAATTAATAATATGATGATCCAAGATGCTATATAGATAGATAGATAGATAGATAGATAGATGGTACCAAGATGCTATCTAATTAGGGAGACGGTGTGGGCTGATTTAGAGGGAGGGCGGTCACTTAGTGAAAAGTTTTCCATTTGGCGGCGCGACATATTTCTCTGCATGTGTATCGTTTTTAGAGGTATTAATGTTAACAATTGAATACGCGTTTCAAACAAATATGATGGAAATAAAATATTAACAGACATAACGTAAAAATAATAGCATATATAACGTACAAGGTGAAAAGCGGAAAAAAACTGAAAAGGAAATGTGCAGTTGATAAGTACAGCTTCAGGAAAGAATTTAAGTAATATTCACCGTAAGAATTCGTTGAAATAAGTTTTAACCGTCGTGAAGGAAAACAAATAAAAAATAAAATAAATTGAGAATCGTAGAGTTTTAGGTTTAATTCAATAAATCTAATTATTTATGTTTTTTTTTAAATAAAATAAAATGAAATGACAGCTCAAGCAAAAGTTACGTTTAAACCAGGACCAAACTCAAAGAAAACCAACCTGCCTCCTCCCTTGAGGCTTGCATTTACTAATATCCGCGGGCTTAGAACTAACTTAGATGATGTTGAGTCATTTCTCCTTGTAAACACCCCGGATATCTTAGCATTAAGTGAAACTAACCTTCACTCCTCCATTCCCTCTAACCACTTTAACATGCCTGGTTATCTCCCACTCTACCGTAAGGACTCGGACAGACATATGCATGGACTTGGAGTCTATATTCGAAACACCCTCCCCCTAACTAGAGAAATAAAACTAGAATCAGAGGGCCAGGCCTTTATGTGCTTCAGACTAAATATGTAACACAATATTAGCTACTTGTATTTTCTCTACCGCTCTCCCTCAAACCAAGACTGTACCCTAATAAACAAAGTCTCAGACAGCATAGATATAGCACTCTCCCTCGATACTAGCGCACAAATACATGTATTTGGTGACTTCAATGTCCACCACAGTAACTGGCTAAGATTCTCAAATCACACAGACGTAGCTGGTAGCGCCACATATAGCTTCTCTATATCTCATTCCCAGACGCCACACTTGACGATTTGAAAATCACCCCTTCTCAGGTACATGCTATTATAAAAAACCTAGACACCTCTAAAGCATATGGACCAGATCTCATCCCTGCTGTGGTATTAGAAAATGCTCTGCCGAGGTTGCTCCAGTTCTGTCCAAACTTTACAATAAATGCCTTAACGAATCTTGTTTTCCCAACTGCTGGAAAACCGCCTCTGTGGTATCAGTCTTCAAGAATTCTGGTGAAAGAACTGACCCACTAAATTATCGCCCCATTAGCCTCCTCCCGCTTTTCGCCAAAATATTTGAGTCCTTAGTTAATCAAGTCCTAGTCCAGCACCTAACAGCTGCTAAACTCCTGACTGACAAACAATATGGATTCAGGCAAGCCCGTTCAACAGCAGATATCTTAACTGTAGGTTCTGAACGTATATACCGTTCATTGGATAAAACAGGGGAGGGTAGAGCGGTGGCTCTACCCTCTAAGGCTTTTGACAGGGTATGGCACAATGGTCTTCTAAGGAAAATTAGATCATATGGAATCACTGGAAGAATTCATAACGTAATTAAATCCTTCTTAAGTAATAGAAAAATCAAAGTTGTCCTCGACGGACGTACATCCAAACAATATGACATAAATGCGGGAGTGCCTCAGGGGTCTATCCTTGGACCTCTATTGTTCCTGGTATTCATAAACGACCTCCCTGATAATATTGTTTCGGAGATTGGTATATTTGCCGATGACACCACTCTCTATAACAGATATGAGGGGAAAACAAATGAACACATATCCAAGAAAATGGCAGAAACACTAGAGGATGACCTCCAATCCGTAGTGGAATGGGGACAAAAATGGTTGGTCTCATTCAATGCTGCTAAGACTAAGCTTGTTTCCTTCAATAACTACAAGAAACCTTCTCTACCACCAATAGCAATAGCCAAGAACATATTGCCTGAAAGTAGTTCTTTTAAACTCCTCGGCCTAACGTTTACAGGGAATATGAACTGGAATTTTTTTCTTTTAAATTTGACTAATGTATTTTAACTATATGCGCATATATTGCCTTTAACTCTTTGCTTCCATGCGAGTCGTTTCTTCTATTACTTTATTTTTTATTTATTTATTCATTTTGTTTATTTATTTCTCTCTTTTTAGCTTTTACCAACTGTGTATACCTTCTCTTTAAATGTATTTATTTAATGCATTTTAATTACATATGCGTAAAAATGGTCTCTAACACTTTAGTCCCATGCTAGCCGTTTTTATGGTCAGAACTCTACTCGATAACGAATAGCCTATGCAAGAATATAGAACAGAGATAGGGCCACCCTTCTTTCTACTATAGAAGACAGAAGAACTTTATTTAAGTAGTATACTTAATATATGCAATCACCGTACGCTTGCTGTATTAAAGTGTCCTCCATGATACCCATACCATACCAAACCACTGCACGTTGCTCATAATTTAACTGTCACTATATTTGTAACTGCAATATACATCATCCCAGCTGTGATACTAGGGCTAATTTTCTGAGTAGACGCAACACTCTGCGCCTTACCTTAATGACTACAATTCCAAATCCCAACGAACTAGCTGTCCCTATAACTGGGAGGGAAAAACCTAATAGCTAGCTACGAAATCTTATACATTTTACCTCCAAGACGATTGCGTTTGTCTTACCTGCATGCAAAAAAAAAAAAATTCCTCCCTTCTTCAAACTAAACCTTACCTGTAACTCAAAAATCCTAATGGAAATCTATCTGTAAATAAATAACCCCGCTTCTCTTGAACGCTAAAAATCTACTCCTTCCAACCTATCCGCCACTAAACTCCCACATTGCCCCGCATCTGTAGTGGAATCGCTAACTTCCAGCCCCTAATCCCTCACATGCAAACTGTTTTAATAGCCATCACTAAACATCTATACATTTCTACCTCTAAGGCATGCATTACAGCTCATTCCTATCCAGTAAGGGATTTAACAGCCTATGCACACAAAGGCAGGTACTTAACAGCCAAACT
This sequence comes from Euprymna scolopes, assembly GCF_053919585.1. NCBI lineage: Eukaryota > Metazoa > Mollusca > Cephalopoda > Sepiida > Sepiolidae > Euprymna > Euprymna scolopes. Next base: position 167,679,955 of record NC_136488.1, on the reverse strand, counting down.
ACTCAGAAACAAAGCGATATGCACTACACAACTGTTCTTGAGTTTTGCAACGATTAATACGTTATTGAAATGACACTCCTTGTTATGCAAAATGCCCCATGACTCTTACTAGAAAATACCTACAACTTCAACTCTATTCGCATCTACTGAAAACCTGCCCATATATCTATTCACCTTATTACGCATGACTCAAAACTTGCTGTCTTATCCATGCTATATTGCACTTACATCCTAACCCTCCTATCATCTAAAATAGCTCGGGCACAACTTGTACCTCAATTCTTAATACCTACTCATACTGTAACATTATCCTAGACCTAAGCTAACATAAATAAAATAAAAAAGGGTAAGGCTAAAATCACATTTTCTCCTCCCTAACAAGCCCTCTTACAATCATAGACGCTTACACTGCATGAACTTCACCCACCCCCTTTATCCATTAACAAGTAAATAGCATGTCCCTAAATCACTTTGAGGAGTGTAACTAATAAGTAGAGATATAATCCCCCACAAACTAACCCAGTAACACTAACCACGCGGGGTCGCAGAAATACCTGGATTAGAACCTAGGCGCGGAGAAAACCCTCTCAGGGCTGACGGACCCAGTAGGTCTTCCCAGATCATCCGTCTAGGAGAAGGAAAACTCTGAAACTAAACCCATGGGGAGAGAGACCTCTTCAGTCTTGGATGACAACTTTCCTAGCGCTGGTGACTCAAACAAATTCACCGGTTTGCAAACCTAAATTGCTTAAGGAGTAGATAGGCTCTGTCTATCGCCCGGCTTCCATACTCCTTCTTTGCCTATTAGTCAAGCGCAGACACTATCTCAGTGATTCGACAGAAACACCCAGCGGTAGATCTTGTTTCTTGGCTAGGGCAATGAACGCCGTTCTTCCCCATTCCCAGCACGCCCCACCCCTAAAACTGAACATTTGGGAGTACTTGAGTATAAGATATGCCTGAGCGATTAGATTGGGTTGACCTTCTTCTAAAGGGTCGAGGGTACCGGATTGACAGTTCCTGGCTGCTGTTCCCGACTGGTAGTACAGGGGCCCTAACTCTTTGGTAGCGCTTAGAGCGGCTACTCCATCAACAGTTGAATAATATCGGGTTGTTTGCAGTGCCATGACACGCATGGAAAGGGACCCTGCACTCATCCCCGGTGGGCTTTCCTGAGGCCACAATCCTAATTGGAGAAAGGTCAGCTGATGGTCTACTTGTGATGCATGTCTGAAGCTCCGCATAACCTCTTGGTTAGCTCCCCCTTACCGAAACTCTTAAAAAAATATATGACGACAGTACAATCTAAAAATAAGCTTAAACCAGGATTAGGGACAAACAAATTCAACTTGCCTCCTCCCTTGAGGCTCTCATTCACAAATATCCGTGGGCTTAGAACTAACTTAGTTGATGTTGAAGCATTTCTCTTAACAAATACCCCGGATATCTTAGCACTAAGTGAGACTAACCTACACTCCTCCATTCCCTCTAACCACTTTAACATGCCTGGATATCTCCCACTCTGCCGTAAGGACTCTGATAGACATATGCACGGACTTGAAGTTTACATTCGTAATACCCTTCCCTTGACTAGAGAAACAAACCTAGAAACAGATGATCAAGCCTTTATGTGCTTTAGACTAAACATGCAACACAATATTAGCTACTATTATTTTCTCTACCGCTCTCCCTCGACTCAGGACTGCTCCATAATAAACAAAGTATCTGACAGCATAGACACGGCACTGTCCCTCGACACTAGCGCACAAATACATGTGTTTGGTGACTTTAATGTCCACCACAAAAACTGGCTTGGATGCTCTACTCACACAGATGCAGCGGGCAGCACAACCCATAGCTTCGCTATATCTCACTCCCTATCACAAATTGTTACGTTTCCAACCCGTTTCCCTGACCAGGAAGAACAACACGAATCACTTCTAGATCTGTTTTTGACCACAGTTCCCGATGACTGCATAACGAAGGCCCACAGCCCACTCGGGAACGCTGATCATGCAGTGATAATGGTTGAAATCGCCCTAAACCCCAGACCCAAAACTGAAGAGCCAGTGCTCAAAACAACGAGATATTTTAATAAGGCTGACTGGGAAGCCATCAGGGAACTAATTAGAGATGCTCCATGGAAAAATATTTTCTCTCTCCCTGCTGAACAATGTGCAAACGAGACCACTGACTGGTTCAAAACTGCAATCGAAGCGCATGTTCCCATGCGGAAATTTTATAGTAAGCCCCACTCTCCCCAATGGTTTACGTCGACTTGTGCAACTGCCATTGCTCAAAAGCAGCATGCATACCGTAGGTTTAACCGACATAAGTCCAGTTCAAACAGACTGAAGTATATAGAAGCTAGAAATAACGTTAAGAAAGAAATAGCGACAGCTAAGAGAGAATTTACGGAAACCACTAAAAAGAGCATCGAAGCACAAAAACTAGGAACTCGAGACTTCTGGAAAATCTACAACAGTGTAGTAAATAATGGGCAATCAACAATTCCCCCACTAACCAACAATCACGAGGTTGTCTCCTCAGCAACCGACAAGGCTAACATGTTTGCCAGTCGGTTTGCCTCAAACTCCACACTGGACCCTTCCAACCACCCCCTACCTGACTTTCCTATGCGGACAGACGCCACGCTAGACGATCTGAAAACTACCCCTGCTCAGGTGTATGCTATCATAAAAAACCTTGACACCTCAAAAGCATGTGGACCCGATCTTATCCCAGCTGTGCTATTAAAAAAGTGCTCAGCCGAAGTAGCTCCAGTTCTCTCCAAACTCTACAACAAATGCCTTAATGAAGCTTGCTTTCCGGGCTGTTAGAAAACTGCTTCTGTTGTACCAGTATTCAAGAATTCTGGCGAAAGGACAAACCCATCAAATTATCGCCCCATTAGCCTCCTCCCACTTTTTGCCAAAATATTTGAGCCCATAATTAACCATGCTCTAGTCCATCATCTTACAGATGCTAGACTACTGACTGACAAACAATATGGATTTAGACAAGCCCGTTCCACAGCAGACATCCTCACTGTGATCTCTGAACGTATATACCATTCACTGGACAAAGCGGGGGAGGGCAGAGCGGTAGCTCTAGATATATCTAAGGCTTTTGACAGGGTATGACATGAGGGTCTCCACAGTAAAATCAGATCATACGGTATCACTGGTAGAATACTTAACATAATTAAATCCTTCTTAGATAAGAGAAAAATCCAGGTTGTCCTCGACGGTCGTACATCTAAACAATATGATATAAATGCGGGGGTGCCCCAGGGTTCTATCATTGGACCTCTATTGTTCCTGATATTCATAAATGACCTCCCCGACAACATTGCCTCTGAGATGGGTACGTATGCTGATGACACTGCACTCTATGGCAGACACGACAGGAAGACGAATGAACATATTTCTAAAGAAATGGCAGAAACACTAGAGGAAGACCTCCAATCTCTAGTGGAATGGGGACAAAAGTGGTTGGTCGCGTTCAATGCTGCCAAGACTAAACTAGTTTCATTCAATAATTACAAGAAACCTTCCCTACCACCCATAGCAATGGCCAACGATTCTTTATCTGAGAGTACATCTTTCAAACTCCTTGGCCTAACGTTCACAGGAAACATGAGTTGGAACAATTACATTGAAGGCATTGCCAGGGCCGCTGCAAGAAAGGTAGGCTCTCTCTACCGTGCTAGAAAACTACTAACACCCGAAAGTATCCTGTACCTCTATAAGGCCACCACTCGCCCATGTATGGAGTATTGCTGCCACATGTGGGCTGGTGCATCTGCTACTAGTCTCTCGCTTCTTGACAAGGTTCAAAAGAGAGTCGCAAACCTGATAGGCCCTGAACTGGCATCTAAGCTTCAGCCTCTGTCCCATCGACGAAATGTTGCATCTCTCTGTCTTTTCTACAAGTATTTTAGTGGGGAATGCTCTGACGAACTGCAATCACTTGTGCCCCCACGACGTGAGCACCCTCGACAAACCCGACAGGCTGCTAAATCCCACCCCCACACTGTAGAGATCCCTAGATGTAAAAGATCTTTTTACTCCAATAGTTTCTTCCCCAGAACCGCAAGACTCTGGAATTCCATTCCAGGTCCCTGCTTCCCCAACAGTACTGACGTGCAGAAGTTCAAGTGTAACGTGAACCGACACCTTGCTGCCGAAATCCCTACATAGTACCCCAGTAGTTGCTGCCCCTTATAGTAGCCCCCTACACCAAAGTGGCAATTTGCCTTGTTTGGGGTGAAAATGTAATAAAAAAAATAGATACATTGAGAGCATTGCCAAGGCTGCTGCAAGGAAGGTTGGCTCCCTCTACCGTGCTAGAAAACTACTTACGCCTGCCAGTATTCTATACCTCTATAAGGCAACCATTCTCCCATGTATGGAGTACTGTTGTCACATCTGGGCTGGTGCATCTGCTGCTTGTCTCTCGCTCCTGGACAGGGTTCAAAAAAGAGTCGCCAACCTGATAGGTCCTGAACTGTCATCTAGGCTTCAACCTCTGTCCCATCGACGAGATGTTGCATCCCTCTGCCTGTTCTACAAATACTTTAATGGTGAATGCTCTGACGAACTGCAAACACTTGTACCTCCCCGACGTAACTACCCCCCACAAACCCGACAAGCTACTAAGTCTCATCCCTTTACAGTGGAGATCCCTAGGTGCAAGAAAGCCTTTTACTTCAATAGTTTCTTCCCCAGAACTGCGGGTCTTTGGAACTCCCTTCCGGGATTCTGCTTTCCCAACTGCAATGATATGCAGAAGTTCAAGTGTAATGTTAACAAACATTTTTCTACTCTTCTCCCTTCATAATGACCCAGCTGATTAATTCCCTAATAGTAGCCCCCTGCTTCAAAGTGGCACTGTGCCTTGTTTGGGGTGAAAATTGAATTTAAAAAATGAAAAAAAAAAGAAAGATAGATGTGTAATGAGTGCGTGTGTGTATACTTTTCCAAAGCTTAATCTAATACACAAAATAATTTGGAAAACAACGACAATATTAAAAAGAGTAAAGTCTTTCTATTTGAAAGCAATCAAACCATATAAGTGGTTTATACTTTACGCTCCAATATAAACTTAAATTGTGACATCCGAGTTTGTCAAACAATATTTATTTTTCATATTTTCATATATATTTTATATTTCGCATGTACCTGTTTTGTGCTCTTATGCTATGCCTTGCCGTTTCATATGTATATTTAAGAACTCCAGTTTTGAAAACATTTATAATGAAGTAAGTTGATAAAGAAATATGATATATTCAAATAAATAATCGCAAACACAAGTTTGATTTTTAAGACACGAAAATTGCAATCAAGTAAAATACGATCGAAATCTAATTACAGTTGTCATATTTCATTTATTTTTTTACTCTAGATGTGCTTATCTTCATCTGCGGATATCACATTTCTATGAATTATTTTCTTGTGATATAATGATTCATTCAACCGCTCTTAAGCACTTATAATATTCATTTGATAAATTGGATAATTAGAATATTACGTGATCATAACATATGCTTTCTCTTTCTATATACTCAAATTCATTGTCAATGCACTTTTGCCAGGAATTCAATGGCGCATATCTATTATGTTGGTGCAAATGTTAAAAAACGACATTATTTTTACACGAACATAATACTTCTGACGCATATCTATGACAATGGGTTGTTTTCTTAGGATCTTACACCGTCAATATATATAACAGAAAGGTGAAACCTCCAGGTTATTAATCCATATGTGCAGACATAAGAATGCACTCTGCAATCATTTTATATGCATTTGAGTTGAATAATAAAAAATAGGAGGTATTACTTTTGGAACGACCCTCGTATTAATTTGCATATCTATATATTTACAACCAAAAATCGTATCACAATCTTAAAGGGCATATTCAATAAGATAAAACCAACCATTACTAGGAATTAAAGAAAGGATATTAGCATATATATATATATATAAATATATATATATATATATGCAAATATCCTTTTATGCCAATTTATCTATAAGAAGGCAAAACTTTATTTTAAAACCCCTTTCCACCATGGAATAGATTCAGATTTCGTTGCGTTTGCATATGTATACATAAAGAAAGGATTATTTTAATATGAACTCGCCTGATTGAAATAAAAGAATTCGTAATCTTGCCTAATGTCGCCTTATTGTGGCCATCAAAAACACACACACACACACACACACACACACACACACTTATTCCAAACTCTAGTTCTGACCAATAAATATTATAACTTTCATTATTCCTAATTCATTCTATGGATTTGTCTAAAACTTTTTAAAACCTTGTTTTATGCTTTAGTAATAATTCTATGCATAACAAAGTTGAAATATAATTTTCAGCGTTCATCTTCTTTGAATAAATATGTATGGATATGAACGGAGAACGACAATGGCCCTAGAGAAAGAAGAAAAGAAAACACTTATTTTTGAGTGAACCAAAGCACACCCTAATATCTAAGTGAACTCCCCTCTTATGCTCTTTCCAAGTAGGTTTGCATTACAAGAATGTAGACGGCTAGTGGGACCAGTGTGAGAGTTTTGAAGACCAAGAATTCAGATAAATATAATATTATCTCTGTTTTATATGAAACCACCAGCGGGGGCACCCGGATTTGCCTGGACGAAAAATATGCTAAAATATTAAATTTAAATTTATCCAGATTTCGTACATATTATTGTAGATTCGTGATTTTAAAAATAAAAAATTAAGTATTTGGGTGCCATCAGTTAGACTCGAAAGCGAAACTATCATTCAAAGCTGGTGACGTTACCACTGTATCAACATGACACACATATGAACTGATGAAAAATTAAAATAAAAAACAAAGATTTATGTACAACATGTATAACGTTTTTGTTTTCAATTTTGACCCCTTAAAACATATTTTAACAGGCTAAAGACCCATGAAAGGACCGTCCGTAAAAAACACTCCAATCATTTCAAAACTCTAGCGTCGCTCTGCGACTTTCAGTTTCAGAGGGGATAGAGTTGAAAAATATGGGTACAGACAGACCGACATATAGACTTTTATATGTTAGATTAAGTAAATTAAACAATACTTTCTTTGTTTTGCATGATAAACATAAATCCTTATAATCCTAAATCTTAACCTAATTCTTGCATATCCTAATGTATACTAATACAGTATTCTTGTGTGTCAGAACATCTTTTTTCTTCTAACTGGACAAAAAATCAATTGCTTTTCTCCCCAAGTTGCTATAAAATCATATACATCGCATTTTTTTTTTAACGTTCCATGGGAGAGGGAATTTATCTTCTGGTTCTTAACCTTAGAAGGAAGGTATTTAAAAATCGATACTAAACATCTATAATAATATATATTAATAGACATGCATTATCTATAATATGTATACTCTAGAAATGATCTATGAGAGGGATACTTAGTAGTCGTAGTTTGAAATTATATCTAAAGTTATATTCAACAGAAACTGTATATTTTTCCTTCTTCTTAGATGGCAAAAGTACCGATGACTGTCTCTATATGAAAACTAAAATCTGAAGTTTTTAGCTCATTTTTAATCATGCCTTAACTTCTTGTACTATATTTTTCCAATGTATTTATTAATCAACAAACCATAATTAATCCTCGTATAACTCCAGTAGATGCTAACGTTAAACCTACACTTCTTAATTATACAACCCCCCCCGAGCCTTTCCACTCATAACATGTGAATAACCACATCTTTCAATCTTAATCTTATTTTGAGGAGTGTACATTCATACCTTTGACACTAACCCGATTAATTCTAACAACCTATGCGGGAGCGTAGAAATTGATGACTTTGAAACTAGTTCTGATGGATCCATAGATCTCGTCAGGTCATCCATTTAGGAGAATGAATACTCCGTTGTTCCATCTGTGCCAATGACCTCATCCATCTTGGCACCAAACAAACGAGGGAGGGAAAGCTTCTTCAGTCCTGGTTGACAACCTCTCTCGAGCTGGTGACTTGATCAAATTACCGATCTGTAAACTGCTTAAGGAGTAGGTAAGCTCTGTCTATCGTCCGGTTTCTATACTTCTTCTTTGCCTATTGGCTGGGAGCAGAGGTGCGATCACAGGGCCTCATTAGAAACGCTCAGTGCTTTGACTTGTTTCCTGACTAGAGCAATAAACGCCGTACCACATCTGGGCAACTTGGGGTGCTTGTTTACTATGTATTCCCACATTATTGGACTACACTATTCTTGTCTAAGAGGTTTGAGAGTATCGGTTTGAAAGTTTGTCTGGCTGTTGTATTTCAACTTAAAGTACAGGAGGCTTAAATCTTTGGTACGGCTTGATATTGAGATGGTCCTAGTGCAATGTCGCGCATAGAAATGGAGACTGTACTCAGCAGCCGTAACAAAGAATTTAATCTATTTGTTCCGATTTATGTTGCTTGAGAATGTTGAGTCGCCAAGTTTGAACGATGAGCTCTCGGGTAGAATGTTATTATTAATGGCGAAAGTATCCTGTACCTCTATAAGGCCACCATTCGCCCATGTATGGGTATTGCTGCCACATCTGGGCTAGTGCATCTGCTACTAGTCTCTCGCTCCTTGACAAGGTTTAAAAGAGAGTCGCAAACCTGATAGGCCCTAAACTGGCATCTAAACTTCAGCCCCTGTCCTATCGACGAAATGTTGAATCCCTCTGCCTTTTCTACAAGTATTTTAGTGGTGAATGCTCTGACGAACTGCAATCACTTGTGCCCCCACGACGTGAGCACCCTCGACAAACCCGACAGGCTGCTAAATCCTACCCCCACACTGTAGAGATCCCTAGATGTAAAAGATCTTTTTACTCCAATAGTTTCTTCCCCAGAACCGCTAGACTCTGGAACTCCATTCAAGGTCCCTGCTTCCCCAACAGTACTGACGTGCAGAAGTTCAAGTGTAACGTGAACCGACATCTTGCTGCCCAAATCCCTACATAGTACCCCAGTAGTTGTTGCCCCTGATAGTAGCCCCCTACACAAAAGTGGCAATTCGCCTTGTTTGGGGTGAAAATGTAATAAAAAAAATCGTTGGTTGAAAAGATTTTTTTAATAATTTTTCAATGAAAACTGCATAGATATAAGTCTTACAAATAACAATCTTCGTCTCATAAGTCGTTAAACATTTTTTCTCTCTGAGTGAGAAAATATCAAACGTAAAAATGGTCAACTTACGTTAAAATCATTTTATCCTTTTGGAAATGAGCAGGCTTCATCGTTTGCTTGTTAGTAAGTTCGGGGAGGGTAATATTAGTTACAAATTAGAAAAGCGTTTCATCCAAGGCATGAAAATTGTTTAAAAAAATGTTTTTTACTATAGGCTTTAAAAATAAAGGTACAAGATTCAATTTGAAATTTATTTATCTTCAAAGTGTACTTTTATAAATTTTACAAAGTAAGGTAAAAAATGTAATACCTTACTTTGTAGCACAATTTTCATGCCTTGGATGAAATGCTTTTCTAACTTGTACCGTATCTTTTTAAGATTATATTTATTTAATTTATTAATTTGGATTTAAAAAAAAAGATGAATGTGGTTTTGTATGTATTCATAAAAACTCTTCGCCTCTCTATTTCAGATTGTATTTCTCCTCACACCACAACTCATTTTTGCAACCCCCTCTTTGTATTATTACATGTCTGAATATTCTCTCTGTTTCAGTTTGTAATTCTCCTCACCCCACAACTCTTTTTTTGCAACTCCCTCTTTGTCATATATGTCTGAATAATGAGAAAATTTGATTTTTTTTTTAACAAAAACTCTAAAATAACTTTTTTAGATTAAATTTTTTTAAACTTCTTTCAGAATATAAAATCTTTACAATTTAATAAGGAACATATTTCCTATTGGTTTCATTAAAAATATTCAGTAGATAACGAGAAAAATAGAGATGAAAATTTCAAAAGGAGTGTACAACTGGTTACGCTCAATAGTAGTCCTCGTTAGCGAAAGACTTTGTTATTATTATTATTATTATTATTATTATTATTATTATTATTATTATTATTATTATTATTATTATAATTAATTAATACACTTTGTGTCCTGCGCTTTCGCGCGAGGACTAATTGCAATCTGCGTGTGTGTTCACAAAACTTTTAAAGATGCACAGCCTGTCTTCTGATTGGCAAACTATTGTGCTAAAGTTTGACTATGTTTATCGCTAATAAAATAGATGCATCTTAAGAAGAGCTGTGCTTAAATTTTTATTAAATCTATTTTATTTCATTTCTAGAATGGTTAATGCTCTTGAGTTTGCTGTTGAGATTATTTACACTTCACGCATCTACATCGATATTGGAGGAGACAGTTATTTTTTTGTAGATTAAATTAGATAGAGAGTAGCCCATTGGTAATCGATTTATACTCCATTGAATTCTATTTTAAATTATTCACGCAATCCTAGACGCAAAAACAAAGCTATATACCTATGCAACCATTCTATGGAGACATAGCTAATGCTATTGAATTACAGAGAAGTTACTAAATATATGTATCGAAATAAATAACTTTTATAACCTTTTTTATAACTTATGTCTCGATTTGTAGTATTTACATTTGCAGTGGATAATACGTGATTAAAAGTATATATATATATATATATATATATATATATATATTACACAGGAATCACCACGTATAAGGTCCGGGTGCCACTCGAGGATAAGAGTAAATAGGTATATATTAGTCAATGTGATTATAGAATAGTAAACATATTTAGTGACTTGAAAATAATCAGATTGTAGTTAGCTGGAAAGCAGGCAATCGGAAGAGAGTTTTGTTCGTGGAATCTACATTTAGGTCTAGGCACAGACAAAGAATGTGGGAAGTTATTGATAGTAGTTTCGGCCAGACGAGTTCTTATAAAATTATTTGCAGTTAATTAACAAACAATTAAGAAGAAATGTACGTCGGAGTTTGTACTGCAGACAACGTCATGCAAAAAAAAAAAACATTATCAACTTATCAGCAGTAGGATTTTCACGCCCCGTTATGGTATCATTGTTGCTTCCTGACGATACGGAAAAATAGGATTAGCAATTCTCTCGACAAAGGCTTCATTTCTAGAGTAATTGCTCTTGACATATCCAAGACCTTCGATAAGGTTTGGCATAAAGGCCTACTTCACAAGATTTCCAGCTACGGTATAACTGGAAGTATTTTCTCTATCATTAAATCATTTCTCTCTGATAGGCTCATAAGAGTAGTGGTTGATGGGCAGAAATCAGAGGCCCAGAGTATTAATGCTGGAGTCCATCAGGGGTCCATACTGGGCCCAACTCTCCTCCTGATTTACATCAATAATCTCCCAAAACACATACTAAAATCTTTCGTTGACATCTATGCTGATGACATGACTATCTATGGCAACACACCAAAGGCCGTAAATAATGTTCTCTCTGATTCTCTCTCCTCTGATCTTGAGAGCGTGGTACAGTGGGAGAAGAGGTGGCTGGTTACCTTTAATGCATCTAAGACCAAGCTCCTATCTCTACATCATAAATGCTCTGATCCCCATCTGGCATCAATTGAAATGAATGGTTCTTGTCTAGAGGAGGCTTAATGTTTTGATAAGCTTCTGGGTTTGACCTTTACTCCTGATCTTAAATGGAACACATACATACAAGTCTGTGTCCAAGGTTGCTGGGAAAATGGTGGGATCCTTCTACCGCTCCAGAAGATATCTCACTAATGATGAAATTCTCTATCTATATAAAAGCCAAGTACGTCCAAGAATGGAGTACTACTGCCACATCTGGACAGGGGCTGCTAAAAACAGCTTATCCTGCCTTGACAGAGTACAAAATAGACTTCGTGGCTTGGTGGGGGATGCCCTTTTCTCTTCTCTGCAACCTCTTTCCCACAGAAGAGACGTAGCGAACCTATCTTTGTTTTATCGTTATTTTCATGGCAAGTGCTATTCTGAGCTCCATTCTCTGGTCCCTCCTCGCCAATCTTTTTCAAAAAACACCCGACTAGCTGAAACCACCGTCAATAATTTTCCCCGCTCCTCATCTATGCCTAAATCAAAACGAAGATTCCATGAACAAAGCTTCTTTCTTAGAACTGTACGCCTGTTGAACTCTGTTCCGCTTCCCTGTTTTCCTCCCGATTTCAACCTGGATGTCTTCAAGTCCAACACAAACAAATTCCTGATGAACCGCCCCCTTAAGTAATGACATTTTATCGATTCTCCAATACTATTATTACACTATCCCATTGATTACTGTATACAAAATAACCCTTATCCCTGAGTGGCCCTTGGGCCTTGATAAGTGGTGAACTCCATGTAAAAAATGTCTTCATCCATAGTTGGTAAAATAAAATGACCGTTTCGATTATCAGTTGTCGATAATTATCGGGGGTATTCGTAGCTAAGATTACTTCCAGACTTATACACTAAAGTTCTGTAAATTTGAAAGAAAATCTGTTCAGCTGTTTCGGAGTCTATGAGGAACGAATTCACAAACACTATAGAAAATGTGCATTTATATATATATATATATATATATGTGTGTGTGTGTGCGTGTTTGCGTGTGTGTGTGTGTGTGTGTGTGTGTGTGTGTGTGTGTGTGTGTGTGTGTGTGTGTGCGAGTGCGAGCGCTCTTTTGGGCAATAACTTTTGCAAATATTAGTTTCTTTATATTTATATATTTATTATCATTATTTGTCATGTCTCGTACTTTTTAAACAAACTATCATCTGACGTTACCTAGCCGTAATATTAAATATTTTCCTCTATAAATAAATATAAACGTGAAAACAAAGCTCCATAGACATTCAGTATTTTTCAATCTCTTTCATGAACGAGTGCAAATAACTTTGCGTTATCACTGACTTCTCCCTGCTAATCATTTTCTTTTTTTTAAGTGGAAGTCTGGTTAGTGTTATCATTCCTTTGGGCTTCCATACGCGTTAACCCTTCATAGTTGATGGCTTACTTTTAAGATGCATACATTTCTTCCAGATTTATTTCGATTGTGTTCATACGGTGTTCCTCCTTTTTTTTTTGTTTGTTTGTTTTACTTTTCATTTAGTTTTAATATGGCCGACTTGGTTTTCTAGATTATGTATTTCTACATTTTCGTTACGATTGCAAATATTTTCACTGTCTTTTTTTCTATAATCATAGTTGCTCTTGATTAAAATTTCTTCCAGTCTTTTTGTCCGTTTTTTTTCAGGGTTAGGGTTTTTTTCAGGGTTAGGGTTAAGGTTAGGGGTTATTTCAGGGTAAGGGTTAGGGTTAGGTTTTTTTTCAGGCTGGCTTCTAGTGTTTTTACAATTATTGTTATTGTCTTGACTTTGTTCATGTTTCAAATAAACATTTTCAATACTAAAATACAAGTTTGAATTTTCTTTTACATTTGTTATAAATTACGACATCCTTTTCATCGGTTTATCCTTTTTTCCCCTCCATATCCTAGGCATTTCCTGTTTTTTCTTTTTCAATATTGTTTGTGCTTTTCCTGTTTCCTCTTTCTGCATGTTCAAAATTAACTTGTTTGCATAGTTTCCCACTTACCGCACCCACTTCTATGGTTACCGATTCGTCTCTTATAAACAAATTCTACATTTACTGTTTTTCAATATTCTATCTATATTTGTTTTAGTGTAGTAAGTTCTAATTGTATTGTTCTGTGCAACTGTCAGTAACAATTCCGTTCTTCTTTTAATGTGTGTATGTGTTTTGTTTTCTTTGGCTTTAGTATGTTCAGGTGTTTTCATGATTTTCTCCACTTGTCAGTTTTATTACTCGTCCATGAACGCATTTTTCTTCCATCTTTTTTCCTTTCTGTTTACTGATTTAATTGCATTTATTTTATTTTTCATGTACTCGTTGTTTTTCTGAGTTATGTATTTTCATAAATATGCTTGTGTATCTCTTACACATTCTTACAGTCTTTTCAGTCCACTCCTTCCTTGTTTCTTTCTTAGTTTACCAATACTATAGTTTGTCTGTTACACATTGTGCATAGTCATTAGTTTCATCGTTTTATGATCTAGTTCTTCTTTGATCCAATCTATCCACGACCAAGAGTATCACTAATGATACTGTCCAGATAACCATTTCCATAACTAGATTTCTACTTTATACTTTGTTGCCGATCTTCTATGTAGTATTTTGGATTTATTGGTGTCTGCTTTTCGTGTTTATCAGTTTTTCCAGTAACTTACTGCTTGTTCCAAATAGCTTTAGATCGTCTATATACATTATTATTATTATTATTATTATTATTATTATTATTATTATTATTATTGTTATTATAATTATTATTATTATTGTTATTATTATTATTATTATTATTATTATTATTATGTTCTTACTTCCAATGAACTATGTCTTTCCTTAATGAAGTGCCAACTTTTCTGTGTACTATTATACGAGGTTTCATCAATAAGTTTTTTTTCACATATGATCTTTTGTTGATAGAACACACATGAAACTCTAGGTTCCTTTTAAGTAATCTCTATAGGATGCAATGCACTTGTTGTACCGGGCCAACAACTTCAAGAATGGACGTTCTCTTACGTGAGCGTGTCAATGGCCCTCGTTACAGCCTCTTCTATTTCCTCAATTTTCTTATAATGACAGCATCTAAGGTTGTCCTTGCGCTTAGGGAATAACCAAAATCACATGGAGCAAAGTCTATAGAAAGGGTGATGAACTGCCTTGATGTCAGTGACAACGTCTTTCTCTCTGATCTTTCTGATCCGAGGGGGATCTTCGATTATTCGTAAATAATTTTGGGTACAGTTCCAACATTTACATCAAACTATGCATTTATTTTCTTTATAAACACAATACAATCCTTCTCTATAAAATTCTTGATTTGACCAATCAACTCTTCTAATCTGACTTTCCTTCCATTCTGGTGTTCGTAAAAAATATAAGAAGGTGAGAGACGTTTTTTGTGACTAATTCACCAATTCAATCATGAGAGGGAGATAATTTGGGGAATTTATTGAAAGCAGACGAGTGCCAGACATTGTTATTACATATGTGTTAATAAGGGCAAAAAAGGCTGGAATTAAACAAGGAGCAAACGAATTTTTGGGAAGCCTGAAAAAATCATGGATTACAATAAAAAATGCAAGCATGAAAAGTAATATGGTTAAGCTTAAATATAGAACAGTAAAGGGCTACTTGCTAAAACTGGAAAAGAAAATGACAAGATATTCTATTAAAAAAATAATAAATTTATAATTTAAAATATTACCAATTCAATTTTTTTAATTCAATTTATAACATTATATAATCGATTCGTTATGCTGTAATATTTTAAGTTATAAATTTATTATATTTTTACTAGAAAATCTTGTATTTTTCTTTTCCAGTTTTAAAATGTAATCCTTTACTTTTCCATGTTTTAGCTTAACTATATTACTTTTTATGCTCGCATTTTTCTATTATAATGCTTATATAAGCAGCAACGATGTGTATTAAATAAATTAGTAATTTGTAAAACCAAATAAAAATGTCCAGTATCGTTACATTCGTATCTGTATCGAAAGAAAATTATATTGAAAACAGTTTAAAAACATCCACTATTATATAAAAGGAATTTTGTAAGTGTGTGTGTGGGTGTGTTTGTAAGTTCGTTCCCTATGGACTGTGAAACGGGTAGATCGATTTTTTATTCCACGTAAAGGCCCTTGATATCGTTGATAATAGAAGTACGGATGGGAAACATTTTTTAATCCTTATTCAATCCCGGACAATATCAGATCTCCATGTATATTACCATGCAGATCGATAAAACCTTTATCTCTTTTGGAAATTGTAAAATATGATTTGTGGTATATTTGGAATTATATAAGATTGCCCCATGTATCTGATCATACATGGCGGAATTATAATAATCTTTTTTTATGGATTAAGAAATAACATTTGAAACAGTAGGAATATGTATAAATAGTATAAATATGTCTAAACATTATAAATATAACAACAAATAGTCTTAATACGAGGTCGGCACAAAGTTTTGTCGACCCCAAATTTAATCTTGTAAATGAAAATGTTTGTTTTTGAAAATATTTATCCATAAACAAAAACGATGGTTGATCTCTATAACTTGGTCTCCTCTCTGAACGAGCTTATAAATGCATCGCATTGTCTTTAAGTTTTTATATGAAAAATGAAACTAACTGTCATCCCGTGATGTAAACTTAAGCCATTCTAAATGAGTTTTACATCTTAAGAATGAGTGATGATGATCTGAAGAGAATCGATCAATGAAAAATATGAGATGGCTTTAGATTTCTCGAACAAAATCTTCAAGATCTTTGGTCTGCAGTGCTGTGTGAGAACAAGCATTATCAAGATGGATCCATTTCCGTTGATTAATAAAAGCTCGTTTTGATCCAAAGTAGTTTTAAAACGAAGGAGTCGATCTCACTAGATACTAACAGTATGGATATGATTGTTGTATGAGATTGGTATTAGAAGATCCTTTCAATACTCTATTATATTTTTACACGGTCATTTTGAGATTGAGTCATACACTCCCTTGTTGCAGAATCTTTCTTTTTGATTTATCCACGATCTTCGACATTTAACATTTTGAAAGATAATTCATTCTAGTCATCTGTGAAAGCCTACACAAAAATTGCATGTAGGTGTCGTGAAAGCAGAGATTCACAACAAGGCACCTGTTGACGTAGATTCTCTGGAAACAGTTAGTGTTGTGGCAGCTTGGGACTCTAAAATGAGAAAAAATATGTAGCTATTTTGGCTATGCAGTTTGAATTTTTGCGTTATGCCCGTCTTCGCAATCGACGCTGAAAACGTTTTTTCACCTTTTATAGAAAACGTCGAAGTTTTTTCTTCGTCGAGAACGTAAGTAAAGGTTTCTACAGTGTTCTATATAATGTTCTGCGAGAAGTCTACATTGCTGTCACTGGATCAGGGTTTGATTCTTGATTTTAAAGACATTTGTGTTGAGGTTGTTCTATTGTTTTTTTTTTATTGTAATTGTATCTACCTTATTTCAAATTTATGTTGTCTTTCTTCAGATTTTTTGTAATATTTCTGCTGTTCCAGTTGGTCTTTCAGTATCTAATCGAAGATTATCTTGAAGTAATATTGTACATGTTTGATTTTTACAAGAACGAACATAACTTACATGGCGAAAAGTTTTTGTTTCTTTTTTGCCGATGGAGTTTCACTAATTGCAATTTAATGTTGTACACTGAACAATGTTTACAGGTATCTTCTATGTGAAGAGAAGACACAATTTACAGATGTATCCTTTCAGTTTTAAATCGAACTTTTTAAAGTCGAGCTGTGAAAATTTAAATGTTTGATTTGATGACCAACCAAATTCTTTTTATTTTATTTCTTTACCCCGTTTAGTATCTGCCTTATACAATGTATTTTCGTATTACAACGTCTATCTTGTTTGTTGAGTATGCAAATTCAGCTTCAGATATTTTCGGTGCGTAAATGCTAGAAGAAATTCGTGCTTATCCTATTTTTTTTCTCTAAGACAATGTTGTTGTTTGTATCCCTTTTATTAACTCGAGTTCTTGGTTTTGTGTTTTGTTGTTGGTATCCTTTTTGTGAATTTCAGTTCCTCGTAGCCATGTTTCTTTTGCGCGAAAGGATATTCTGAATAAAACTCGGACACGAATATAGTTTAGAAAAAAATTGTAGTCACAACGAGACAGAATACAGAGAACGATTATTGTAGTACTTGTAACCAAAATGCGTACTAGAAGATGCATGCCATACATACTCATCTCGTCTGAAATAGTTCATATATTCTGCGTCCACAAAACGCTGTTTGACTTAATAATTAGTAATCCTTTTAAATTAAAAGCTATATTTAATTTCAGAGGAGGTTCTAGTAAATAGCTAATCTATATAACCCTTAAGATTAAAAACATCCAAGAGGAGCTAAACTGTATAAGTCTGGATATAAAAACATATTTTCGAGGAGTAGCTAATCTGTATAGCCCTTGGATTTTAAACTTTTACAGGCAAAAAGCAAAGATCTTTCTCGTGTGGACACGAGAAAATTATATGCGGGAATTCTAAATGATCCAATATTTTTATGGCGCAATTCAGGTCTCTAAATGTTTGCTAGCAGAATGTGGTTCCATTAGAATGGTAAGTTGCGATCGCCAGTGTTTATAAGTCGAACTATCAATGTTTCTTTAATCATACCCTCCATTTATACGGCATAATCATGTTGATACACCGATTCCCATCAGATCACCGAAGTTAAGCTATGTTGAGCCTGGTCATTACTAAAATGGGTGACTAAATTGTGAATTCCCGGCGCTGTATGTAGAAGGACGTCGATATCTGCAAGAGTGGCAAAAACCTAACGTCATCTCCTCTGACGGAGATATACATGCGATTAGGGACCGTTTGTGAATTCCATACTCCCATGAAACTTCCTCCTTCGGAGAAAGCCTGTTAACCCCAATTAGAGTTAGTTCTAATGCACACATACCTTCCATTTAAAGTAAAAATATTGCAACAGATCCATTGATAAATAAAAGCGTTCATAAACATTTGCTTTACGATACACAAACGCATTATTCAGGGGCAAAGCAAAGTATCTCAGTGTTAGACTAACCGCCATCTTTTTTTATTCGCGGTCCGTGCAGTTGAAATTCTTTTAGACTGAGACAATTTTCATTTTGTTTCCAATCCCGACTGTCCATTCGGGAAAGTTAGATTCACCCAAGACAATGTGCCTTACTCGGCCCTCTGTAAGAAGACAGGTAGATAGTGGCAGCAAACCATATGCATTAGACACTGATTTTCGAAATTCTATCAACTCGAAAGGTTAAACGGACAAATTACATGAGGGGAAAATTGATTTAACTGGTAGATGAATATTAACGATGGTGGATGCGTAAATACTTGTTAAATGAGTTAAAAGTTAGAAATATTTCTATCGCATTACCATTGAAAATCGTGACACGGTTGTGTCAGACTGAAATATAATGATTGATAGCAAAATCATACTAAAATTATTCCAAACGATTTAGTTTTATTCGCTTATTTTAAATGTCTAAATGTCATCATTTGTTAAGAGCTCTGCACGGCGAGTTACTTTATTACATTCAAATAAAATAGCAAAACGTTCTTTTTAACACTGATACTTTGCATTCAGTTGATATCTGTGTATTTTACGTTACATATTTTTTTAGTTTTTGTGTTGTTGTTTTCACAGATACGTGACCAGATCACAAATGGATGCTGATCTTTTGAAATTCATAGCTCGATCCAACATCAATCATATCTGTCTTGTATTTGATCGATATATCTGAGATAAATTCTAATACTTTAAAATCAAACACCGTTCAACTTTTTTTGAAAAAATATCGTGACATTTGGCCCGAGGTCAAAATTAAATAGCGTGCATCGCTTTAAAGAAGACAAAATATATGCACAGTAGAGGGACGACCGGGCGGAACATTTAAATTCAAAATCTTTCAAAATAATTTTTACTGTAGAAATACGTGACTCACTGCCATACATCACGTATTAAATATTAACAAACATAAAAAACATAATCCAATTGATTAGTATTAGGTTGGTGCAAAAATAATTTCGTTTTTTGACGTTCACCTTCGTGTCAAAAAACGACATTAATTTTGCAACAACCTGAAACTGCAAGGTACTTTGCTTTCTAGATTTGTATATCTAAAACTCTTCAAGATATCTAACAAGAGGGTTTCTCCTACAACCGTTTAATGTGTAAATAACTTTTTTTTCACAAAACTGCTTCACCGCTGATTTTTAAAAATTAATTTACAAGTTCAGGGTTAAGAAATAGTTTTCTAGCTGCGTTATACAGCAATTTTATTTTTCCAATTCGAGTGTTTTATATATTATATATGACTATTGCTCATTCGACTAAAAAAAAACATATAAATCACTATCCTCGATACTACTGCAGGTTTTGATAAATATTGACTTAGTAATATTAAAAAAACGCCAGTAGGGAAATTCAACTGGTTTATATTTTCTATATACATAATAAACAACAAATCGCAACTAACCGCCTGGTAAGATCTGTTCGCTGGATTAATTAAGAGGGGCGTGCAATAAGAAATGCCCCTGACCCACTTCCAGTTGTCTGATCTAGCTGAAATTTTTCATGTCCAATGATTTATATCTCTACGGGTTATGTGGCAAATTACAGCTCTGAACTAATTGTTGTTGTTTTTGTTTTACAGGTGTTTGAACTAAGTCAGGTGTGAAATGGAGCCTGTTAAATGTCGAGCAGTGATCCAGTTTTTTGTATTTGAAAGGACGCACACCACAGGAGACTTTTGATGAAATAAACTTATGGTGATAATGCCCCATCATATGACCTTGTAAAATGCGTGCATCGTGAATTCAAACATGGCATGTGGTTATGAAATCCTTCCCCATCCTCCATACCCTCCTGACCTTGCAACATCTGACTTTCACCTCTTCCCAGCCATAAAGTTGTTTTTTGAAAGGAAAGCGTTTTCCAGATGATGCAGCCTTGATTTTTGAAGTCACGTCGTGGTTGGAGGACCAACCTTGAGTGTTCTACAAAAACCGTTCTCCAAAGCTGCATCAAACGATGGATGAAATGCGTAACTCTGGGTGGTGCTTATGTAGGGAAAAACTAATAATTTTGCCAAGTTTCGTTGCTCTACTCCTATGGGAAGTTGATCAGGGGCATTACTTATTGCACGCCCCTCGTAATTATCTTTTTTCATCTATTCTGCACTTTTCATAAATACTTTTAAGTAATAGGCTATGATGAAATGACTTTGCTTGTACACCATTAAATGTAAGTATTTCGATCCAGTCAGCTAGCAGCAAAATTTCCCCACTTTACTGTAAATTTCTCTGCTGGATAATTTTCTAATCTAATAGTTTCTAGACTCAGAACGCTCGCCTGCATAATTCATCTTCTGAGCCCTGTTTCCAATCAACGAAGATGTTTTCTTAATTTAATTCATATATCGATAATTTGCAATAATTTTCTAGCCAATCATTACGATATATTTTACAGGCATTACATAACTGTAGTACCAAAAAATACTATTAAGAAATATAGTTAACCAGAGCGTAAATGAGATTAGGAAGGGACGAGAATTCTGCATTTAAAAACACTACAGATTCGTAGAAAGACACAACAAAAACCTAGATGCTAAAAATATGTCAAAGCTGCTCTCCTTACCGTGAGCCAATTTATTCATATGCAAATTCTCCTTAAATGCATTTTTTTTTTTTTTTTGCCTTTTTAGCTGAACATGTTTGACTTGGATCCGGAAAAAATTATCAAATTCGTTGTAGATAGAGCTAAACGAAGACTTCTAGAATCCTCACTTATTTCAAATATTAGCACCATCACACAAAGAAAAGGTTTCTACAATTTAGCCCCTATTATAGAAAATATAATAATCGGAGAGCAAAATATGAAAACAGACCCTGGGTAATTAGTGTATATGTCCTTAACCGTCTCTTACCATATAATTTAAACAAAACAAATAAGATATCAAAAAAAGTGCATATGTGTATGAATAACGTTTTAATGTGTGTATATATATGCATGGAATAATCCAACATTTCCACACGCATATTTATAGATTCTGCCCAGAATGGGTAGGAATTTAGGGTTTTTTTTTTCTTTTTCGCTTGCA
>NC_136488.1:167593262-167653262 GCF_053919585.1 Euprymna scolopes | reverse complement strand
AGAGCAATCTCCCTGTGTGCGTCAAGAAAGATTGAGGTTTGGAATTTTATACAGATTCCTCAGTTCAGCACAAAGATTCCCAAGTTCGACTGGACAAACTTTAATAAAGTTGGATGTAATCATGACTGGGAACATTATGAGAATAGCATTCAAGGTGAGAACAGTAATGTGAATTATCCAAAGGTTTAATTCTAACGGCAGGTACAGGATACCGCAAACACCGCTTTCAAAAATACAAGTGAGCATGTTCCCAAATGCACCCATTATTTTGTCAGATAATAAAAGCTGAAACAAATAAATTAAGAAGTTAAATCAAGTGTTGCCACTGCCAAAGTATGTGGTCAAGATCTAATCCCTCTTATATTAATAAAGATATGCAGTACTGAGTTGGTCTTTGCCCTCTCCCAAATCTAAAATAAATTACTTGCGAGGTGCTCTGAAAGTTGGAAAATTGATTATTTTGGAACAGTGTAAAAGAACGAAAGTTCAGATGTGCAAAGTTATTGCTCCGATTTGTCACCTTGCACGCCATGTTTGATTATCAATTAACAATTAAGCGATAGTCCGCCAATTGCTTTTAGACAAACTCATCTTATTGTAAATAGCATAATGTTCATCTGTAAACCCACGACACGATAGTGGTTGATATATCTAATGCATAACAAGGTCTGATACGACATGTATTCCCATAAAACATAATTTCGAAAGTATTCTTGGGCGAGTGTTTTATATATATTTCGTTAGAAGAAAGGCGTTAGTTGTTTTCGATTTCCGCCCATACAAAGATCACATTAATGCGGGTGAGTTCTAGCGAGCTTTCTACTGGTTTTATTACTCTTGACATAAACGAGCTCTCTAATGCGATTATGTCCGCCATGGACGCATTTACTGATCATACCTCGTTCAATTCGAAACAGAAAGAAAAATGGAACATTTCGATAGAAAATTGGTTTGTCTGTTTGTTTTTATTCGTCCAAAAGCATTTATTTGCAGACGATAAACATGTTAAAGGAATTTTTGTCGTAAATATTATACGATTAGAGACTAAAATTCAATGAAACAATTCAGCTTTTAAAGTTACTTGGACAAATCTCTGATTTAGGAGTTTTTCTATTTTCTTGTTTCTTTTTTCTCGAGTAATAAATAATAAAAAATAATAAAATATTACTTGAAATCTGAAAATGAATTATTTATATATCCAAACTTAAATTTAGGAATAATATTATTTTCCTTTTTTTTTTAACAAACTAATAAGAATTTGTGGGCAAACGTTACATTAAATATACGAATATATATTTTTCTTCATTTGTAGTTTAGTTGAACAAATATCAATTTCAGTACAATTTTTAATACTTAGTCCTTCAGGTGAAAATATCGAGTGTCCAAAAAGTCACTAGAGGATTTTAAACTTAAATAGAATTTTTATTCTTGGAGATATATTTTTGTAATTTTAATACAACCTGACTTAGAGTTTGGGAAATTTGAAAAATTTGATGGAAAATTCAAAACTCTTTATTTATGAAAAATAATGTCTTTTAAATGTTGCCAACACGTAGAAAGCGAGATACAATTTTCCATTTATTTTAAAATGTGATTTACGTGTGTTTTTCTAATCCCTCAACAATTATGTGGACGACAACGATGATATGTATTTATAAGTAAATGGAGAATTTCTCTCTATATTTAGCATATCTAGTGAATATTCACCTTTCAGGTCGTACTAAACTACGATCGATAGATTTATTATAATACGTTATTTGTCACGTGTATTCTTACCTGTTATAAAAATAAACTTAACATTTGTTTCCAATCGTTATTTCATCTGTCAGGTTGGTACGGAAGTTCTTACGGTTTTTAACTTTTAAATTCAGATGAACATATTTTGGCAAAAAAAAATTGAATTGGAGGAGAATTAGGCCTTTTTCTGTTGACTCATACTAGGGGTATTTGCCGAAGTTTCTT
The DNA here is from genome assembly GCF_053919585.1 of Euprymna scolopes. Taxonomy (NCBI): domain Eukaryota; kingdom Metazoa; phylum Mollusca; class Cephalopoda; order Sepiida; family Sepiolidae; genus Euprymna; species Euprymna scolopes. The sequence continues at coordinate 167,651,300 of NC_136488.1, read as the reverse complement.
ATGCATTTCATCCATTTGTTGACAGTACTTTTGCGTCGTAATGGTTTCGCGTGCATCCAAAAAAATGCAGACCAGCAAACATACAGCATGACCTTTTTAGGTGCAACTCTATCTTCAGGAAGTGTCGTGGCGATTTGTCGGCGTCTAACCACTGAGCTGAGCGTCACCGGTTGTCCTAAAGAACCCACTTTTATTCGCAATCTACAACCCAGTCAAGAAACGAGTCGTTCTTGTTGTGTAAAAAGGGGAGATGGCAGTTGATAACGGCGTTTCTTTTGGTTGTAATTCAATTTGTGAAGCATCCATTTATCATTTTTTTCCTAATCAATCTCAAGTTGTTGGAAATCGTCGTATATGTTACGTCTAATTCAGAAGTAAGTTCTCGAAAAGTTGTGTGTTGATTGGCTTCAACTAAGGTCTTTAATTGATTGTTGTCAACTCATAACCTTCAGGATTCTACTCGCCGCCACGAAATTTCTTAAACAGCCTTAGTGTTGTGCTTTCAGTTGTTGTCCCTAGCCCAAATGCTTTGTTGATACGATATACGGCATAATAACGTTGACACACCAGTTCCCGCTCGATCAGCGAAGTTAAGCAACGTTGAACCTGGTCAGTACTAAATTGATGACATTTAGGACTTTCAGGTGCTGTATGTGCTCTCCGCTTATCTCGGCATTGTTTCCAGTCGTCCTGGTCTTCTCCTTGCCACTGGACTCAAACCGAGCCGATTAAGGAGAGGTGTGGTTGGAGATTGCGCAACCCTTGCCTCACAATTACACGCGCTACTGCCCCTAAGTGGTATCCTTTGTATTTCAAGACTGAACGGAAGCATGGAGGCTTCGTTGATATCGCGAGCTGTTTGAACAGCTTTTCGGCCTAGCTTAAATTGAAATAATAAAATTTTGTGAATCTGTTTTTTTTTTTATTCATCTTGTATTCAACGTTCTGAAATGAAGGCATTTTTTTAAAGATTGTAATTCAAACGATTAGATAACGAGAAAAACTAGCTGTAAAAAGATATATAAAGTAAATGTATTTTATGTAGAAAGCTTATTTGAAATACATCATTTGAAATTAAAATAAAAAATTCCACAAGAACTTTTTGTCAAACTAATATATTATTTTCTGCGTGTTCTTTCCTTAGTTCGTTTGTTACGCTTGAAAAAATTCCAAATAAAAATTTTGAAGAACAGACTGCCTCAGAAAAAAAGTTACATTTTAGGTTTTAAACAAATCTGAAAATCCTTGACTAAGGTATGAAAGTTTTCGAATAACGTCATAATAATATATGATATTCGAAAACGAATAGCTTTATATTTATTGATAAAAAAAATATCATTTTGCGCTATCCAGAAAGATATATGCTTCATCTAAATATATTTGCATATTTAAATATATTTCGCATTCCGTATAATTACATGCTAGTTAATTTTATAATTATTATTATTATTAGTAGTAGTAGTAGTAGTAGTAGTAGTAGTAGCAGCAGCAGTAGTAGTCAAAGTTTAGTCAACTAAACTTTGACTACTACTGCTGCACATTAAGGCAATGCCATTGACTTGGGAAATTCAAGCTTTAATTATAGAATTTCACCATTCTTAACATTTCCAAGACTACGTGTCATTGTGAATGGGACGCCATGTCAAATACACCAACCCCATTACAATGTTATTAATCTTTCGTCTGAAGTTTTTAAATAGGTAATTGATCAAAGGGAAGCAACTTTTTAGAACAAAGTGATCGTTCCGGCAGCTTGTGTTCCCGGGTAGAAATTGATTCTGTCCGAAACGACATGGACGCTTTCCAACAATATGTAAGTAAAATGTTGCTAAATAACTCGTAAGCAAGTGATTGGTCTATAGTTTGTCACTTCGTTCACTTTTGATTCATCTTTCTAAATCAAAGCTCTACCGTCGTTTGTCATCTACTTAATGAAACTATTTGTTGCTAAAGAGTGATTTAGCAAAGCCGAACGTTTTCTACACGATCGTTAAATCTTGATGATTTCTAATTTGAAAGCTTTTAAAGGTTTACTTCCGACATCGACATCTACGGTTGCCGTTACGTTTGTTTTTCGATTATAATTTAGAGGATTGTTGTGAAACCAAAACTTACTTACATCATAGACTCTTTCGGTAAAATATCACGATGTGAGATTACACACTCAATGAATAGTATCTTAATACCGTAGAATCAGCAGGAGTAGTAGCAGTACGCAGCGAGTACGACTACCTGTAATAGACACCACCTGATAGTAATCTCCACTTAATTATTATCCTATCTTTGTATCCTTTTGGTTAATATATCTTTTTTACACCTAATCCGTGTTTTGTGTTTCCTTTTCGTGGTCCCAAGTTTGGATCCACCTCAATCCCTTTAATATATATATATTTTGCTTCTACAAATTTTTGCAACGTTTTCTTACATACGTTTTCAGATTGCATGAGATGGATCATGTTCAGTATGCGTGTTCAGTATTTCCTGCATGAGATGGACCATGTTCAGTATTCATATTTGTTAAAAAAGAAATTTCTTGTTGCTTATTGATACTGCTAAATCTTGCCGTTGTAAGGTTTAACTTTGGCAGTTGGCACGCTATTTATCTTCTTTCATTGCATGTTTGATGATATATTGGAAACTTGAACTGACAGATTAAAATACATAAATGGTATCTTGAAGATGATTCCTTTCACCACTACTGTTGAGTCATGATTTCCCTTTCATATAATATAATGAACAAAAAGGATACAAGTTCAAGAATTCTAGATGAAAAATATGCACCAGCGAATGTACATGGATGGCCTAAAACTAATTGCATTACAAAAAGTAACTAGAGACGCTAATAAACACAACCAGAATTCAAGTATAAATTTATGACAAGCAGCGTGATATTTTCACGGCATGTGACTTACTTAAAATCTTTCTTAGTAATTATTTTCTGTCCATTGAAACATGCCCGTCACCAAGGTTCTTAAACTGTTTGTTCGTTAAACAATCCGGAGTTGAAATTTTAGAAATATTATATAAAGATTAAAAAGAATTATTTACATGACATAATTAACTTTAATGCTTAGAGTTTTCAGTTATCTGTTATTGATGAATCGCAGGTTCGGAAGCTGTTCTAACTTTTAAGCTCTTAGGTTCGTGTCCAACAATTAAAAAATATTCAGTCATCCCATGCTCAATCATACGTTCTACAATTGCTCCAATTGATCACCATCGCGTAAAATATTTCCTGTTTTTTTTAATATAGTTTATAATTTTAAGAGTAGAGTACCCATCATCTGTTCTAATTAAACGAGCTGATGCTGCAAGTGCTTGTTTTCTTAATTCAACAACACGTTTTATTTTCGGTGCATTCGTGTTTTTTATGCTCTCTATGAAAAGTAATTCTTTAATAACATTTGAGACGAGTTTGCTTAAACCATTGCGTAATGTGTATATAAAAATTATGTTTATTGGAGAATATACAATGCAGTCACGTAAAGGACGGACACAAACTGAATCATATTAATATATAATAGTAAAATAAAGTTGTGCAGTTTCCTTAACAGAGTTAATAAATGTGTCTATATATTTATGTTTCTATATCCTATGATTCTTTTGTGTATTGATATTCATATTAAACACACTTTTTATTATTTATTTAAGAAGAAAATACTACTTTGTTATATATGGGTCGTGGAATTGAATTCATCTGCAAAAGATCTACCTTATTTGCATATTCTTTTAAACATTGATTTTAATTACTTATTAGTTTTTTTCGGTTGTCTTATGGGATGATCATCTTTAGTGCACTATTACATGTTTTCATATATATATGTATATATATATATATATATATATATATACATACATATATATATACGTACATATATATACATACATATACATATATATATGTATATATACATACATATACATATATATGTATATATACATACATATACATATATATGTATATATACATACATATACATATATATATATACATATATATATATATATATATATATATATATTCAAGGTTAAAAATATCCAAAAGCAAAAGCCATAAATTTCACGAGATTGTTGATAGTTTTCAATAAAAAGAGCAAGACATAATTTTATTTAATGTAAGTAAACAAAATTACTATCGTCGCGACACTAAATCTACTATTTCAGTCTAAAAAGTATTCACCAGGCGACAAAAAACTCGATAGGACCGTTGTTGTTTTTTTGTCGTCTGCTGCAGTATTTTGAATGAAACAGTAGATTTATTGCCGTGATTAGTTGTGTTTACGTTTTTCAAACAATTGCATAAAATTATATATATATATATATATATATATATAGATATATATATATTTAAATTTATGTATATATGCAATTACCGATAAACAGATAGATAGATAGATAGATATTTAACAGTATTTACTTGTAATATATTCTTACTTGCATCATGCAGCATATCTATGTTGCAGTATTTCGGGAACTCCTTCTTTCTCCATGCATGTCTTCGGCTTTCAGCTCTATCTTCTACTCTGCCTACTCACCTACTAACATACTGAAATTATTGTATTGTGAACAGATATCTTGCTGTTCAATTCCTCATTTAAAGTGTTCCTGTAGTCCTGATCCTTAATTCATACTATCTAGTGACATATCCGTAGCAATAGGTTTTACTTGGTATTATTAGTCAGTTTTAGTGTTAATGTGATATTCTTATGTACCAGAACTCAGTCTGATCGCTTGCCTGGTCACATCCGGCCAGTCTTCAATCGTAGTCTCAGTCCTCCTTGAGTCAAGGGTTTATATTCCGATTATTCTGCAGGTTGATCGTTCGCTGACAAACAGTAACTCAACAGATCACCATCCGGCGGCAAAAAAAAAAACAATTCAGTTCACAAAATAACTAATATCGTTTTTCTTAAGTCTGTGATATAAGCTTACTCTCTCATTTCTTTTTAATGGTGGGGTCGTGGGGAAACAGGGAGTCAAAGAGAGGGGATGCGATTTATTTGTCGATAATTCTCTCAACTCGAGAATTCCACACACTATCTGCTATTTTGCGGCTACGCTCTCGTTCATATATATCGGGATGGGGGTAGACTGAGTAGTTTCTGCAACCAATTACCCACGACAGTGTCAACTTCAGGCATATTTCGATTAGTCCCTTCAGAAAGTACGGATTCTCCAATGAGATGCACTTGTGAACGTGCAGGCGATTTTCTCATGACCCTTCGGTCTCGTCTGTAAGCTCAGGTATGGGTAACTGCACCCAAAATCTAAACATCTCTTCTCTAAACTTGGAGTCATCCCTCATTTGCACCGCCTGACGAAATATGTTTTCGTACAGCTCTCAAAATGACATTGTTTGTCGATTTATTAAATAAAATGACCTTTCTGAATACTTTCACGGGGTAAAATTTATTTGTTAGGTTTTGTAATAACAGACACCTAAGGGTTATTTCAAATCCATATGTATAATGGCCAGAATTTTTTTTATATGAATTGATATGGTGCTTAAACTTACCGATAAGAGTGGATTCTTCCACTTAATGTAAATATGCAAAGCCATGCTTTTTATTTGTTGAATGTAAAAAAAAACTTGTCTGTATATCTACTGCCACAAAAACCAGTATCATCGAAACATTAATTACTGAAAAATGAATTACCTTCCTCTATAGTCGCTCTTTATCAGTCAAAAATAATTAAAGCCATTTTCCTATCCAAAACCTTTTAAAAAATATGGCTGTCTATTTACGGTTTCAAATTGACTATTTTATAATTAAAAAAAAGTTAATGTTGAGAAAAGACTAATTTTTTCTCTCATAGACACTTTAAAAATTAAAATAAAATATTTAAGTTGTTGTGTGTTCAATTTTCATTGGAAAAATCTAATTTTTAAAATCAATTTATTTTAGCTTTTAAAGGTTCAGAAGAATTAGCTAAAAGTTGTTTTAAATTCGTCGTTATTTGGTTTTTCGTTTTTTTATTTTTTATTCATTTTATATTGATAATGTGTTTAAAAAAAATTTACTACCGTGGAATATCCACGGGTTGTGCAAGTGTATTTTGTTTGAAAAATGAACAAATTGTGTATTTTATTCTGTTAAATAACATGTTGTTTTAATGCAATGTTTTGCATCATCTTTTTATTTTCTTTTACGTACGAGTAGTTTTGTGATTTTAGCATATCTCTGGAAGAGAATACTTCATTTTCTTATTTTTCAGCGAATTTCTTGAGAAAAATACTGGATCTTTTCAGTTGTCAGTTTAGAGAGAAAACCACATCTTTTTATTTTTCAACGAGTTTTTGGAAGAGAATAGTGCATGTTCATTTCAGTGAATCAGGTAAATTTACAATGTGTCTACCGAGTGCTTTTTTCACAAATTATACATAATGTAGACAGTGGCTTTAAGAACATTTATCTGAAAGATGATGAGAATTTGTTTAGAACTGTAAGGTAAAGTTTGCACCTGCTTCAAGTTTTCCTAACAACGCAGCGTTAGTTTCCTAATTTCCATTACGGTTCTGCCTTTACTCATGATTGAAATTAAGTCACAGATAGTACAGGCCCAATACATTATTCAAATCCGAGCACAGAAATGTAAGAAGATTTTTATTTTCCTCCCAGACAATGGCTTAGTTTTACGAGCTACACATCTCTTTCTGAGTTACACATCTACAACTGGTAACAACTCGCAGGTGTCGTTTGCACATTCCATTTTAAGAACTGTCATTTTCTTTACGTACCTCTCATATCGTGAGAACCAGCAAACCTCACTTCTCCATCTATTCTTGACAACTCTGCTCGAGGCGTCTGTTTTACATATCTATAATCTACTAGCCTTCTTAATCGTCCTGCAATAATGGACGATACGGCACATATCCGGCACAATCACATTGACAAACTGATTCTCATTAGTTCTAAGTAACAATGAGCTAGCCTGTACCGGATGACAATTTGGGAATTCTAAGCGTAGTATGCACCTCGCCAAGTCGTAAAATAATTTCAGGTTGGTATCGGAGGGCGCATTAATTCACTGGAAGAGATGCACCCTTGACATTCGTTAAGACAGGCATCTAAGAGAAGGAAAACTTTGATGTAAAAATGTGCGGTCTACTGCACGATGTGTCTTGTAACAGTCATCTGTCACAAGACACATCTAATATAATTCCAAGAAAGTTAATTGAGTTTCCAGTTGCACAAATAAAATCCAACTCAATTAAATTCAATTAACTTTCTTGGAGTTATATTTTTGATTTTACCGTCATTGGATTATTCACCAAACTATCACCGGACTATCCATTCACGTATAATCACCCTTTTCTTCACCATATTCACTCTGCTTCACTTTTTGTTATCAAGGAAGATCTTTGACTTATTGTAGTTTCATCAAATACTTTTGTATGCAAAATCTGATCCCGCATTTTCCTAATTCCTGCCCTCTGATGAGAAAGAAAGTATTTTTCGAAACTCCGCGGATTAAGGACTATCCACTTATCAAGTGTTTCCTTTTTAGATTAAATGTTTTTAACTCTTTTTCAAAGTGTTTTTTAACATGTTTTATTAACTGTTTGCTTTATATATATATATATATATATATATATATACACACATATATATACATATATATACACATATATATACACATATATATACACATATATACACATATATATACATATATATACACACATACATATATATATATTTATATATACTTTGACTTTTTTATTAAAATTGATAAATTGTATTATTTCGATGAAAGTAGCACCCCTGAATACGGCATTAATCACCCCTGAGTAGAATATAGTTGAACACAAACTTTGGACCCCCATAATATACAAGATGCCATCTGAAATAAAAATATCGCTCGGTGAATTGAAAAGATATAAAAATAAATCGAAAAAAAGAATAACTCTGTCGTGGTCAATCAATAATGACTTGCTGCCAATATAGATTTATATATATACATCAAGTCAATGAAATGTATATATTATTTTTGGTACCCCAAAAAGGAGGGTGGGCCTGTAAATCCACCCTTGTCCGTTCGCCCGTTCGTCCATTTGTCTGTCCGATTTTTCTCAATAATTACGCCTTGGATTTTTTTGAAATTTTGCACAAACATTAAACATGATATGAGTAAAAAGTAAAAGAACCAATTTTCCGGGAAAACCCCGGTTGCCCCCGTAGAGGTTCCTTTCGGGTTAAAATGTCTAAAATTGACATTTTTGTGCTTATTAAAAAATATTGATACCTTGGATTTTTATAAAACTTTCTAAAAAGTTGTAACTAACTGATTTCTATATAATTTGTTTGTCTATACTTCAGGATAACTCTTTGGGTACCCTAGGGGTTCTTTTAGGTCTAATAAAAACACTCCATTTTGGGGACTATTTTACCATATTTGTCATATGTTAAGGCCTTGGGGAATTCGGGGTCTAAATAGGGAGGGGGGGCAAATGATAGATATAGTCATTTCTTTTTTTTTTTTTTTTTGCATGGTGTAGAACTCAAATTTACATATGTAAAGGCCTAAAACTGCGCTGTTTGTCCATTTTCACCAGAATTTGACATCCTCTGGGGACTTTTGAGGCTAAATGGTGGCGGGATGCTAAACTTAGTCATTTTTATTATGCCTCGTTCATTGTGCAATCTCTGGCAACCACGCGTGCTTCACTTGTTTTAATGGAATCCTTTGAGTAACTTTTGTATATATTTGCGAATTGTTATCCTCATCTTCATAGTTTTGTTGTTTCCCATCGTTTCAATCAACTCTTCTATGCCACGACTCCCGTGGCGCAGGGGATACGGTTCAAGGTGAGCATTGTCAAAATCTAGCGGGTTCAATCTTACCCAAAGTATGCCAGAAGATTGGTTGGACAAAACATGGTGAGATAGCAACAACTATGGAAGGCAGTAATTACTGGATATACAGTTACAAAACTCAGCATTCCTATCCCATCACGGTTAATCACCTGAAGAAGGCCAGAGGATAAGTTGGCTGAAACGTGGGGAAACAACAACTATGAAGATGAGGAAAACTGTAGTTACAAATTCCGATTTTTCAGTTAATGTAAATACAAATATTTTTTAATTATCTCTGGATATCCATCGACGAAATGTTGCATCCCTCTGCCTCTTCTACAAGTATTTTAATGCTGAATGCGCTGGCGAACTGCATACACTTGTACCCCACGACGTAGACACCCTCGACAAACCCGACAGGCAGCTAAATACCACCCCCACATAGTAGAGATCCCTAGATGTAAATGATATTTCTACTCCAGTAGTTTCTTCCCCAGAACCGCTAGACTCTGGAATTCCATTCCATGTCCCTGCTTCCCCAACTGTACTGACATGCAGAAGTCCAAGTGTAACGTGAACTGACATCTTGCTGCCCAAATCCCAACATAGTACCCCAGTAGTTGTTCCCCCTGATAGTAGCCCCTTACACTAAAGTGGCAATGTGCCTTGTTTGGGGTGAAAATGTAATAAAAAATATCCTTATTTCCTTCCTAAAATGTATGACATTAATTTCTTTACAAGCTATTTATTTTTTCTAACGGTGTTTATGTTTTGAAAACAAATTCACTCAGTGTTTTGTTTAATGTAAAAGAACCATTTTCAAAAGAATGTTAAAACAATATTAAAATGATATTGAGCAGATCACAACAGTTTTAGGGTGAGAGGGGGTATATTGTTTTACGTTCCTCATAAATTATAGCAAAGAACAAGATACAAAAAAAACACAAACTCCTCTTTGAACAACAACAACAATGAAGAGTATTTTATTTGTAGCAGGAACTGGCAGGTCAGGCTTTTAAGGTCGTCGAAGGTCAACCTGTACCGTCTCGTCCCCGGCTGGATAGCAGTTGTCTCAAATCGAGACCGTCAATGCTATAGCGAGATGTCCAGTGGACAGGAGACGAAAGAGGATAGATGTTGCTGGCGGTCCGGATCTGATTGCTGATGTTCCCTTAAGACTTTTAGGGAGCAGATGAATCAATGCGCCCTGTTAGCTGATTAGTCAGCCTGTGGCCGGAGAACTCAGGCGGGGGGGGCATTCATTCACAAAGAGAAAATGGTGCTCTGTGACTGCTACATCACACCCTGCTTTGGGGAAAACAATTTTCTCTGGTAAATCAATGCCCCCCTCTGAGTTCTCCGGCCACAGGCTGACCAATCAGCTAACAAGGCGCATTGATTCACAAGAGAAAATAGTTTTCTGTTACTGTTACACAGCGCTTAAATGGGAAAATAAAAATAGTTACAGAAATAAATGATATTAATGCTCGCTAGATATCAAAATATGCCTCGCATGATGGTGAAAGTTTTTGTTTGCAAACCAACTGGACATCGAATTCTATTAAGTGAAGCAGAGTTATCTTTTCTTACTCATCTGATTGCTGATCATCTTTTTTTTTGTTCGTTCACTCTGATCGTAACAGTTTGCCGATCGCAAAATAATCAAACGTAATTGTTTGACCTCTCATCATAACTTTTATTTATTTATTTATTTATTTATTTAAATTCAATTAGTTTTGATTCAATTTTACTCTAAAACAAATATAAATTGCAAACAAATTTTCATTTTTTTTTCTTATCTTTATTTCCTTATTTTCTTTTAATATTTGTATGTCACGAACAATCCCAATCAATTTCTGTCTACCTGTACGTTTCTCCGCTTTCTTACTTCCGGTCAAGTCTCTCTCTAACAATCTAGTCTACTATTGCTTACTCTATATATTCCCCGAATACTCTATTACTATTTATGCCTCTCCTTGTTCTTCTCATCCCTCTTACCCCTCCCTCTTAATATTTATGTCCATTATTATTTTATTGTACTCTCTCTCTCTCTCTCTATCTATCTATCTCATCTCTATCTCTCTCTATCTATCTATCTATCTCTCTATTTATCTCCCTGTCTCTGTACCACTATGTATCACTGCCTACCTCTTTCTCCGCGTCATTCACATACTATAATTTTCAACCAAATATTTACTTATTAAATGCTGGTATTGTTCATATACCAAATAAATCGAAATCAATATTAATTAACCTAGTTTATTAAGCTCAACGATTATCAGTATTAATACTCGACCATATATAATATTATTGATAATTATCATCATTAAGACCATTTGAACCACTATACCATTGCACCATTATACAGGGTGTCCGTAAAGTTACTATACAGTCTTACAAGTAACTATACAGACACCCTGTAATATATTAACAATACAGTAAGATATTGTATTAAAATATTTATTTGTTACAAAAGAAATAACACCTTTATGTTTATAAAAAATCTCAGAAAATACACGTGTTACATCCGAAAAGACTGTAACAATCAAGGCAAACAATTTCTATGACAAATATTCAAATTGGAGGCCTTCAGCTCCAATACATTCTCGACAACGTGACACCACACTCTGACAAACTTTGGTGCACAAGTCACGATCAAGGTTGACAAATGCATCAATAACAAATTGTCGAGGATCTTCAACACTTCTTGGCTTTCTCGAATACACAGAGTCTTTGATGACTCCACAGACAAAGAAGTCCACTGTGCGTTTTTTGTTTTCCAATATCGCTTCAAAATAAATTTGCGCTCTTCCAAACTTAGCTTGCGTGGCATGCTTGATTAAATAAACCTGTAAAAAAAATAAATATTATTTATTAATAAAAATATAATACAATAAAACAATAAGACTGTATAGTAACTTTACGGACACCCTGTATATATAATTCCACAATAACCAAGACAATTATATATCACATATGGATACTCATGCAGAGAGTGATCCAAACGTAACTCAGTGCACGCCCGGCTTTCCTTAGAACATGATGTCAACAGCCGGAGTAAGCCGAGTGTCGCCGAGGAAATTAAGCCGTCTGACGCAACATAAAGCTGAACCTATGACAATGTAGCGCGATGTTTTCAACGCGACGCGCGTTCGTGCGAGTTGAAAATTCAAAGCAGCAGACGACAATTTGGAAAAGGAAGAAAAGAAAACAAATCAGTAAAAAAGGAAATGCACACCATTTCGTACTTATACGTCAGAAAAAAAAACTATGAATTTTACAGCCTGAAGTGAGCAGCTGAAAACACCAACCTCAGTCCTCGACTTTTGTCAAGAAAAAAAAATTACTAGCATAGACGAAAACTTGTGCATCATGTAGACACAGGTGCAATCTTATTATAAGAGGAAAGGTAAGCGATAGCTATGCCTGGAGGTATCAGGCTACCAAATGCCGAACCTTTACATCATCCGGACTAGTACCTTTTTCTTGCCACGTCTAGGCTGACAATTTCCATCATAATCAAAATAATCTATTTGTGGAAGTTCGAGCGAGCAACACAGAAAGTACTCCAGCGCGAATGCGGAATACGATCTACGCACACACACCATTAATAAAACAACAGTTTGAGGAAACAACAACATCTGTTTTAATATGAAAAAAAAACTACTCCATCCAGTTTTGTTTCAATTTTTCTAGTTTAAAGGTTTTTTCCTTGAAAAAAAAACACAATAAATAAATAAATAAATAAAAATAACCTTCCGAAAACAATTAGGCAGGCAGGCAGGCTCGAACCCGAACCGGGAAAGAGGAATAAACGTGACAAAAAAGTTACATCTTTGCCGTTGCGTCCATAGCCAAACCGGGAGTGGCAAAGGTTTAAATAAAGGCTAGTCAATCAAAAAAAAAGGATGACTTTTGAAAATATCAGCGAAAAAAGCGGTCCCTCCTTGTACAAATGTGTCCAGTTTAGGGTAAAGGAATTAATGATTATGGTCATTTTTCGATATTTGTCGTCCGAAGGTTTCAGCTCCAAAACGATCAGATTCCTTGAAAATCTGTCGCCTTTGTCGAAAGTTTTACGCAGTCATATAAACATACATACATACATACGTTTAAACAGACTAGTGAAATATATATTATAGAATAAGATGTATTTCTTTGGCTTTACAATCTTTGACTAACCATTTAGATAACGATAATCATTATTTCGTTAAAAGATATTTCAAAATGGCAAATCTTCAAACACAAAATATAACTATAATACATAAAAAAGAATACACCATTTCTTATTTACAACTCACCTTTCTATTCTTCATTTCCTCGATTATTAGTCAAATGTTGTGATATATAGTTGTCTTGGTTATTGTGGAATTATATATATATATATATATATATATATATATATATATATATAAATTTATTAACGTTTTATGTGTTTTAGTTACACCTGTTTATGTTACCGAATCGTATCAACAATCAAGCAACTTCGAACTTATAATTTGAAAAGACAATATTAGAAGAAGACGATGGAAAAAGGGGGGATCTCAATTTTGATCCGACAACATTTAAGTTTTAAGATACATACACATACAAATACATGCGTATATATAAAATACTGATGATATGATATAAATAAATAAATATAAATAAATATAAGTAACCTCCCACCAATCCAGGTAAACCTTTACGTGTCAAATTCCATATGACATCGCGACAACAACCAGACAGCTCAATAGTGATAACTACCCACCTGTTTCATTTGTATTTCCCTTTCTTCATTCAGCAATTACCTCTCCTGTTTTCTCTCTCCACCTACCTCTCTTCCTCTCTACATCTCTCTCTCCCCTCTCCCTATCCTCGAAATCCGTGTCGTATCTGGGTAAAGTTTTTCAACTCAACCTCACCCCTGTTCGATGTTTTTATTTATTTATTTATTTAATTATTAAATCTTAAAAATTAAATGTTGTTAGATCAAACTTGAGATCCCCTCTTTTTTCATCGTTTTCTTCTAATATCGTCTTTCCAAATCATAATAACAACTTCTGTTCAAGTCTGACGAAGTTGCTGGATCGCTGATACGATTCGGTAACAGGAACATGTGTAACTAAACCAGTTAAAACGTTAATAAAATAAAAAATATATATTTGCTCTGCAATCGTATTGAGTATGTTCTTAAGGTTTTTAATAATTACCAGTTTATATATATATATATATATATATATATATATATATATATATATATATATATATATATATATATATTGTATAATATATACAGGAATTTACATTTATATCGGTAGTCGGTACCGACGGTTTCAAGCCCGGTAGTTGAGGACTGCTCTTAATGTCCGCCTCAGGCTCTCTTCAGCCGACTCTCATCTGTCTTTAACCGGAACCGTACCTCTATATATGCACACCATAATTTTTATTTATTTATTTCTTTATTTTATCCTTTTTTTGTACGCTACGTTAATAAGGTAATACATTTGAAGCAATAAGTTAAAAAGTATGAGATGATGCCTTCTATATTATTATTTTTCTTTAAGCATCCCCCCCTATCATTCAGTTTAAGTCTCGTTTAAAAGCGTTTTAAAAGTTCATTTTGAAGTTATGTCTAATCTCGTTTAAAAATAGGGTAATAAAATTTAGATTGAAATAGACCTAGGAAGTGCCTAGGGTACCGACTACCGATATATACAAGTAAATATATATATATATATATATATATATATATATATATATATTGATATATATATATATATATATATTGATATATATATATATATTATTATTATTATTATTATTGTCCATCTTTGTCTAATAGTTTTTCACTTTCCATTTTGTCTATGTCTTTTTATTTCTAAGTAACTTTAATTCGTTTTCTCTTCCTATTGACGCCATCTTATTTCAGGCACATACATAGAATAAAGTAAGTAAACAAGTAGATATATAAAACTAAAAATGCACAAGTAAAGATAGATCAAATGTACGTATACTAAATATGATTACTTATAATGTCATAGTCATATGAATAAAAATAGTACGACTAAAATCATGAAGGAAAAAAAAAGAAGCAAACAAAAAATAAGTGATATACATATTGAAATCAATACAGAAAATGGACAGGTTTATACATATGCATATATGTAGATGTAGGTAATTATGTAACAATATTTATGTTTATGGAAATGTTGTATGGTATCAGTAGACTGACGTCTGTATTGAGACCTGTGTTTTATGTGTCGAACTGGAGGATTCATGGAATTTCTTTTTGTTTGACAATTTTTATTTAGGGAAATCAGAATCTATCACGAGGCATCCAATGCTACCTAGTGTATTTGCAGGTAATATGCGGGTAAAATGTATATGTGTTTTTGCTTGGTGATGTGTGTATATTTGTATATCTGTGTAGACGTGTGTACACATACACACACACGCGCGTATATATATATATATATATATATATATATATATATATATATATATATATATATATATATATAGGTTAGTGGAGATGGTAATTAATAAACACTGAAGAAACTGCTCAATACTGTTGTAGAGCAATTATGCGTTTTATTTTTTATTACCGTATCTTTCTGTTAAGTTACATTATTGTCTGTGTTTAGTTACATTATTGTGTGTGACGATTACAATGTAACTTAACAGAAAGATACGGTAATAAAAAATAAAACGTATATATATATATATATATATATATGTATGTATATATATATATGCATGTGAATATGTGCCCACGTACATATATTTATGTGTAAGGTTTATTATTGCATTATTATTTCCTTACTGGAAGTAATAACAGAGGCAACAAAGAGTTCTTTTGGAGAACAACTTGTGGTGTTTTCTGACATCTGATTGACAAGTTTCCATAGGTTTCCAGTACTCTCCACTTCTTTTAATAACCATTTGCAGATGAATTTACATTATCGCAACTCGATACACTCATCCAGCGCAGGTCTGACAAGTGCTTTCCCTCCTGGGTATCCTTGAATCTCATCTATTTAGTGTGACGGCAGTTCAAAGTGATATCACACACAAATATAAAAGAGGAGACCAGGGCCGCAGAGAGGGTTAACTTACAATTATACACTTTCAGTTTTCATGATTTTATGTAATGTTCCTTTGTGTTTTTACGGTTTGTGCGTGTAGTACATATATGCAAGCCACCGCATTCAAGCGTTTTCCTTCATGTTTCAGTCGGTTTGATGTTCAAGGTTATAATCTTTACAAAGATATATTTTACACGCCTCATTATGGATTCCCCGATTACGTTTATACGTACTTGACTTTATATAGGAAAGAGTCATCTACTCCGTACAACATGAAGTACCCATCTTTGTGTTTCCCCAGATAACAGAAAGTAGCTAGGAATTGGTCTGTCCTGGTGGTTATCTATAGAGAGAAAAAAAAATAGAGGCAGCGTTTTTTTTTTGGTTTTTGTGGGTTGAAAAGACACTTTACAGTCCTATAAAATGTACATTTGATATAAATAGCATATTTCCATACATAAATCTAGTCTAATGCGTAATATATGCCTTCATATTAAGATGTGTCCGAAAGACACTAGTAAAAATGGTTTACCTCATAAATTAATGAAATGTACGCCATACGCGAAATTATATCCATTAGCATAACTAAAGTACGAGGGTTGTTCAAAGCTAAAAACTTGAAAAGCTTAAAAAATAGGAATGCTACCAGTAGAACGAGCGATCATTCCTGCTACATAGTAACTGCTATTATTAATGAACTTTTGCCAGTAATTCAATTGTGCATCTGCTTCTGGCGCACGTTCATGACATGTCTTTTCAGAATCTCACACCGTCAATATCTGCAACATGCAGATGAAAATTCCAGATCAAACTTGGGTCTATCACTATGATCCAGAGACCAAAGCCCAGTCAATGCAGTGGACTCGCCACCTCCAAAGAAGGCAAGGATGCAGCCCTCCGCTGGCAATGTTATGCTCACAGTCTTCTGGAACCAGGACGGAGTAGTGATGACATATTTCCTAGCAAGGGTACTACAATTACAGGAGCTTATTATGCTTTACTTTTGAGGAAATTAAGGGAAGCTATCAAAATCAAGAGGCAGGGCAATATCAGCAAAGGTACCCTCCTCCTGCAGGACAACGTTCCGGTCCACAACTCGCATGTCGCCAGATCAGATGTCAGAAAACACCACAAGTTGTTCTTCAAAAGAAGCACGGGCGTGTGGTTATGAAGTCCTCCATCCTCCCTACTCTCCTAACCGTGCACCCTCTTACTTTCACCTCTTCCTAGCCATGAAGTTGTTTTTGAAAGGAAATCGGTTCCCAGATGATTCAGCCTTGATTTCTGAAGTCACATCGTGGTTGGAGTAAAAAACGGTCTCCAGAGCTGCATACAAAAGATTGGGAGAAATGCGTAACTCTGGGTGCTTCCTATGTAGAGAAAGACTAATAACTGTGCCAAGTTTCGTTCCTCTACTGCTCTGGGAAGTGGGTAAGGGGTATTACTTATTGCACGCCCCTCGTATTAAGCAGTAATGAGAAAAACACTATGAAACTGAGTTAATTACTATAATAAAACACACTGATAGTGAGATTGAGAGACTGAACAACATCATCCAACAGTGTACAGGCATGTGTGGGATGACTTTGGCCACGACAGTTCTGCATAAATTTTAAAATGAATATTTTATTTTGACAAAATATTTAATCTTTTAACCTTTATTCGCCTGTGAAAAATAATGATGATCATTTCTGTTTCAGTTAGCAAGATGCCAGGATCATATCGACCACACAAGGAGAGAGACGCTACAAGTCAACTTAACTCTTCAAGAGCAGTACAAGAATGTCTACAAGCCTTATGCTAGCAGGAACAGCAACAGGACAAATACTGCCATTGAACATTGTGTACAAAGCACAACATCTCTGGTCAACATGAACTGAAGATGGGATGGACAAGGTTCGTTATAATCGTTCTAAATTTGGATGGTTCGACCACAAACTTTCAAAGATTGATTTAACTTTGTGGCACATTTCATACTGTATGAATACACAAGGAAAAAGATGGCAACTTGTCATTAAACTTCAGTGAAGACACTCTAAGGCAATGTAAAAAGGATGACATTTAGTTTATTTGCCTTCCGCCAAATCTAACAATGAAGGCGACATGACGGCTTCTTTCTGGGATCAAGAATGAAGCCAAAAATCTCCAAATATCTCCAAAAACCATCCCAAAAGACTTATTCCTAAAACTTTTAAAGAACGCCATGGACGAAGAACTAACAAACCCAAAAGATCTTGTGGCAGGCTTCAAGAAATGTGTAATATTTCCTCCTGATGGGCGTCAAGTTCTGATCTGTTGGACTCAATCGGTGAGGTCTTTATTTTGGAGCTCAAAAGACTTCAATATAGAGAAAAATTTGAAACAGCAAACCGCAGGCGAAAAAAACTGGAAATTGCTCCGGTAAATAGCATTTTATCAAGGCCTTCAGCAACACAATGGAATAGCGATGTTTCTCAAGCTGTCCCATATGACAGCAAGTCTCCATTATCTCGTGTTTTGGGGAACCAAATACTGCCAGCTACCAGTTTTCTATCAGCAAATCCAATATCCGAGACGTTTACTTCCACTTCAGATGCTAACACGGATACTTCAACAGTCATACAGGGTCAAGCGAAGATGAATGGACGCCATCCAAGCATACTTAACAAAAAGACAGACAGAACATTGGCTAGTATAGTATCAGTATATGCCTCATATAAAATTTGTGCAAATTTAAAAAAACGTGTGGTTTGATAATAAATATCAAGTTATGAAGAGTTCTGGTCATTTCAAAATCTATACTAAAATCAATGTGTACACTCTTGTTTTAATGTTGGATAGGCCAAAGTCACCCCATGCCGGGGTGACGTTTTCCATCTAGATTATCTGCCAACAATTATTAAACATGTAATATTTGACAAAATGTCCTCTGTTGTACATGTTCCTTCCCACTTTCTTTATAATTCAACGCCAGCAGAAATTTTGTGTATACCTTATTTAAAAATATTGCAAGCATATCCTGTCTAATTTGGACCAAAGTCACCCCAGATTACGGTATCCCAAAACGTGTCATTACAGAAGAAAATACATGTGCTAAATATTTTCTGGATTAATTAAAAACAGATTTGGAAGGTTCTGTAGACTGGCTCAAAAGAGTGACCCGACACTATAATCAAGAAAAAACTGATAATGGCTACCCAGTAATGGTTTTAAGAAGATGAGTGGTTTATATAATGACAATGTTGCAACAGTACTCTATCCTTGGAAGTAATTGGCTCTTATACAGGTAAAGAATTGCATCGATAGTGAGATATCTACAAGAAAGGTAGAATGATTCCACAATTTTTCCAGCGTCTTTAGCAACGGATTTGATGTACGTGTTCCATTTCGGGTCAGCAGTAAAGGCCAGACCAGAAGCTTGTCAAAACATGGAGCCTCCCCATCAAACTAATTTCAAACTAATTGATGCCAGACGGGGATCAGAGCGTTGAATATGTAAAGAGAGAAGCTTGGTTTTAAATGCATTGAAATTAACCAGCCCTTATTTCCCCATTGCACCACGTTCTTAAGATCAGAGGACAGAGAATCATAGAGAACTTGGTTGTTTACCGCCTTTGAAGTGTTGCAATAGATGGTCGTCTCGTCAGCATATATGTTTATGAATGATCTTTGGATGTGATTTGGGAGATCGTTTATGTAGATCAAGAAGAAAGTTAAACCTAGAATTGACCCCTAAGGGACTCCAGCATTAATACTGTGAGCTTCTGATTTTTGACCATCAATCACTACTCTGATGAACCTATCATAGTAAAATGATTAAATAATTGGGAATACATTTCCAGCTATACCGTAACTGGAGATCTGGTAGAGTATATCTTTATGCCATACCCTATTAAAATCCTTTGATATGTCAAAAGCAAAAGAAAGTCTTCATCGGGAAATGCACTAATCCCATGAGATCTAACTGTCAGCACATCTGCTGTAGATCTAACAGTCGAAAGTCATATTGCATGTCACTGTTGCTGACATGGGTGACTACTTCTGTATTTGACACATATTCCAGCAACTTATTTATGATTCACCTAGAGAAGGTCAGAGGTTACACAGGAGAGTTTTAACGCAGAATTGAAAACTGAATTACTTCTCATGGGATTAGTTAGTTTGTTCAAAAAATCTATTGATTACCTTGTTATAATATAAGTATCGTTAAGAAAGACTTCAAGAGTGTGTTATTTTGCGCCGACGTCTCGACTTGCTCCAACATACAGCGGCTAGTAATACTCAACTACTTGCTTATTTGAAATCGATAAGGCTTAACGTAATTTACTTTTGCCTATCTTGAAAGAAACGGTGATTCACCGTGATTATGCGCAAAATAGTGACTTGACTCTTAATGAATATTTTTTTAATAAATATTATTTTTGTACATGGAATGATACGAAAAGAGGTAATATGTTATATAACAGAAAATTCACATCAAATAATACATTTCAGAATAAACATGTCTGCTTCCTAACATCCAAGTTATTTTTATCAACTATTCATTACCGTCCATTGTGACGTCGCCTGTTTTGTAGCTTACTACTGACACTAAAACTGACATTTACTACTGACACACAAACTGACATTTACTACTGACACACAAAATGACATTTACTACTGACACGCAAACTGACATTTACTACTGACACACAAACTGACATTTACTGCTGGCACAAAAACTGACATTTACTACTGACACACAAACTGACAATTACTACTGACACACAAACTGACATTTACTGCTGACAAACAAACTGACATTAACTACTGACACACAAACTGATATTTACTACTGACACACAAACTGACATTACTACTGACACACAAACTGACATTTACTACTGACACACAAACTGGTATTTACCACTGACATACGAACTGACATTTACTCCGTATATGCCAAGTTGTTTTTGTGAATGGATTTTAGTGAGAACCCAAATCATCAACACCACAAACATTTACTTGCAGCGAAATGCGATCACATGTGTAAACTTGGGAAGCAGGTGAGAAAAAGTTATTACTGTTGATTTCATGAAAGATTCATGTTAATTTCAAATTGATTTCATATTCTTATTTGCAAATGCGCTCATAAACGTCCGAAATCGTAAACAAGTCTATTTGTAGGAAAATAAAATTGAAGTGTAATTTTATCTGTAATATATATTTCATATAACATCAATTCTATCTTTTATTATGAAAAGAATTTTATGTTTATTTAAAACATTGTGAATAACATCTTGGTTTCCCAATGCTTTCCAATGAGAATTCTTTATGAAAATAAATTTATTTATTATTGTTTTTTTTTATTCAATTTTCACCCCAAACAAGGCACAGTGCCACTTTGAAGTAGGGGGCTACTATTAGGGAATTAATTTGCGGGGTCATTATGAAGGGAGAAGAGTAGAAAGATGTTTGTTAACATTACACTTGAACTTCTGCATATCATTGCAGTTGGGAAAGCAGAATCCCGGAAGGGAGTTCCAAAGACCCGCAGTTCTGGGGAAGAAACTATTGGAGTAAAAGGCTTTCTTGCACCTAGGGATCTCCACTGTAAAGGGATGAGACTTAGTAGCTTGTCGGGTTTGTCGGGGGTAGTTACGTCGGGGAGGTACAAGTGTTTGCAGTTCGTCAGAGCATTCACCATTAAAGTATTTGTAGAACAGGCAGAGGGATGCAACATCTCGTCGATGGGACAGAGGTTGAAGCCGAGATGACAGTGCAGGACCTATCAGGTTGGCGACTCTTTTTTGAACCCTGTCCAGGAGCGAGAGACAAGCAGCAGATGCACCAGCCCAGATGTGACAACAGTACTCCATACATGGGCGAATGGTTGCCTTATAGAGGTATAGGATACTGTCAGGCGTAAGTAGTTTTCTAGCAAGGTAGAGGGAGCCAACCTTCCTTGCAGCAGCCTTGGCAATGCTCTCAATGTATCTATTCCAGTTCATATTCCCTGTAAACGTTAGGCCGAGGAGTTTAAAAGAAGTACTTTCAGGCAATGTGTTCTTGGCCATTGCTATTGGTGGTAGAGAAGGTTTCTTGTAGTTATTGAAGGAAACAAGCTTAGTCTTAGCAGCATTGAATGAGACCAACCATTTTTGTCCCCATTCCACTACGGATTGGAGGTCATCCTCTAGTGTTTCTGCCATTTTCTTGGATATGTGTTCATTTGTTTTCCCCTCATATCTGTTATAGAGAGTGGTGTCATCGGCAAATATACCCATCTCCGAAACAATATTATCAGGGAGGTCGTTTATGAATATCAGGAACAATAGAGGTCCAAGGATAGACCCCTGAGGCACTCCCGCATTTATGTCATGTTTGAAAAATATCACACACACACACACACACACACACATACACACACACACACACACATATATATATATATATATGCATATATATATATAACTATCATTGACTTCATATTGTAATAATGTTCCTATGTAGCTTAACGCTTAATCCTATTAATTTATAATATATATATATATATACATACATACATATATATACATATATATACGCATATATATATATATACATATTACGACATCCTTAGTTTTGAGAGACTATGGATACCCAATGTAGGGGTGCTGCGCCTGAAATTTTTGTGGCAAGAGTTGCGAAATCCCAACCACACATCTCCTGAGTCGATATTGTTGAATAACAGTGGCAAGTGGAGGTGCAGGACGACTGGGAACAATAACGAGATAAGCGGAGAGCACATACAGCGCCTAGAATTCCCAAATACTCACCCATCTGGTACTAGCCAGGCTCAACGTTGCTTAACTTCGGTGATCTGAGGAGAACAGGTGTGTAAATGTGATTATGCTGTGCATATATATGTACATATGCATATATATATATACATATATATACATACATATATACATATACATAGTTATACATATACATATATATACATATGTTACATGATAAGGGCTGTCCCCTGTTCATGTAAGTATAAAAATAGAGAGATTAGTTAAAATGGAAATAAGAGAAAGCAGAAATCGAACCCTGGACATAAGTTTTAAAGAACAATAGGTTTAAATGGAATGTCCAGTAAATTGTTAATTCGGATGAAATAAATAATAAATAAACTATTCAATTGTTAAAAGAATGTGGATAATAAAATATGAGTTAAATAAATTAGATATGTAGGTTAAATTCCTTTGTGGAAACAAACAAGGAAAATAGGTTATTGGGAAATCAATGTCGAAAACGTGCAAAGTCGTGCATGTTGAGACACGTGAATTTTGCTCACGTGGCCGGGATGCATGGAGTTCTCAATATAGCAGGTGGGAGTTAGTTGGTGGGGAGACAGTCAGAGAGACAGTCAGTGAGAAAACTCAGAGACAGGCGGACATCTGAAGCGAGACGTCACTTCAAAAACTAAGATGTGAAACTTTGAGTTCTTAATGAGGAAGTCGACCGGTCGTCAGAAAATAAATTCACCATGTGTTTTGGATAAAGCTTATCTTTGTGTTGTGATTTCTACAAAAAGGTAAATTGTATTGTTATTATATGTCTGTGTTATAAAATGTCATTACAACAACATCTCTCTCTCTAAGATACAACATCATATGTAATAAGACAAGAACTCTCACTAAGACTCATATAATTACTAATAAGAACTCACGTAACATACGCGCACAAGTGGTATAGTCTAATACTAATAATAATAACTATATAACAACTCTCAATTTGGTGTTCGTTAACCTTTTGCATCAGCGATGCAGAAACCGAACCTGGGGTCGATACCACGAAAAAAAAGAAAAAAAGAAACACAACGTTTTAAAGGGGTCCAACATAATTTTAAAAAACAAATAAATAATACCACGGAAAAAGAAAAATTACACGATCACAGAATTCGAAAAAGAAAAAGAAACACAACGTTTTAAAGGGGTCCAACATAATTTTAAAAAACAAATAAATAATACCACGGAAAAAGAAAAATTACACGATCACAGAATTCGAAAAAGAAAAAGAAACACAACGTTTTAAAAGGGTCCAACATAATTAAAAAAAAAATAATAATGAATAAATAATACCACGGAAAAAGAAAAAAAAATTACACGATCACAGAAATGCGAAGAAAAAAAAATGAAAAAAAAAAAAAATTGAACATACACGCACACAGAGAACAAAAGATACAAGAAATATTAAAAAGAAAAAGAAGAAAAGGCCGATATGCCGTAAAAAGAAATTCGTAGTAATGGAAAAAAAATAGTAAACAAGTCACCAAACGTAATTCATTGATAAATGAATTGGCCTGTTAAAAAAAAAACACACACACACACATACACGCGAAGGCAGAGACTGTGTCACCCTAATGTTATTGTTTTGAAATTTGTAGAAGTGTCATTAGGAAATCTGTGTCAATATGAAATCGTTTGGACGAATTGTTGAATTTAATCTGTCAATCAAAACAGGAATTTCAAAGGTCGCATTTACTCTCTATGAAACGGCGTGTAAATTGTTTTGAAATGCATTTTGTGTTCATAGTGAACTTTTCGGCTTTTGCGTGTTCATTTATTTTGTTTTTGAAAAAAAAAAGGGGCAATTGTTTTGGACAGACTGTTGAATTGTTGTTTGTTACAGATGATTTTTTTTTTGTTGTTAAAAAAAAAAAAAGTTATAACTGTTGCAAAATGTTTAAATGTATTAAGGTATTTTTTTTTGGAAAATGTTTTTATGATGTTGAACAAATATTGTAAATTGTCTTATGTAATGTTATGATTTTCACAGCAAGAATTCAAAGTTATCCGTAAATATACATTAGATTAAAATGATCTAGTAGAAAATAAGTTAAGACGTATGGTTGGCTTACAGATTCAGTTAGAATTTTAGAAGGGGGACAAGAATTAAAATTACGTAAACGGGCATTTTGGAGAGATTTTAGATGTGATACGCCGTAAGAAAGATGTTTTGTTTTAGCATTTGGTTTTGTTGTTTTTTTTAGAGATCCTAAAAATTTTTTCTCCAAGAAAAGTGACTTGGTAGGGATTGATAAGCACAAGAAGTGCCCCTATACGAAAAATTTGGGAACCTGGTTAATTAAGTGCTTAAAATAAGCTAGTTGCACGTAACGACTCCAAGCAAAGTGGTAAGTCTTGGCTTAGTTAATAAACAGGCGTTGGAAAGAATACGAAAATTCTTAAGGGGACCAGTAAACCGATGAGAGGTAGTCCCGAGGCAATCACATATAGCTTAATGAAGTAAGAGACAAGCAAAAATATGCCGTAGATTACGTAAGAAAGATATAACCTTGTATTTTTTTTTAGAGACGCATGAATGTGGAATATATCTGCTGGATCTTGGAAGCCCTGGTGAGAGAAAAGAAAAATCACAAAAAACAAAACGGGCAATTAGATAGAATTTAGGCGCAATTACGGTGTTGGGCGCGAAACGTGTTAGTTAGTTAGGGGTGATATTTCTAAATCCTCGTCGAAGTTTCAAAAATCCAAGCAAGGAAATCCGAGTGAATCCGTATGAGAGAAAAAAAAAGGTATATCTTAAACTTCTGAAGCCAACCACAAAGATTTAAGTATATGAGCTTTGGTATGTCCCGTATGAGATAGTTATAGAATAAAAAAAAAAAACAAAGCCATACTTAATAAGACTAACCATGCGGAAAGAGAGATCAGAGCACTTTTGAGACGAAGGAAGTCGTCCATTTCGAGAAAGGTGAAAACCTCTAGTCTGCGGCATATGGGTGGCTGGAAAATAGCCGATGTGAATTATAGGAATACCCTACACCCAAAAAGTAAATGCCACAAAGATCAGAAAGGTCCTGATCTTATAAAAAAAAAAATAATAATTGTGAAATCGGCCGTGAAGGGCTGACTAAAAGAGATGGTTTTTTTTTGTGTGTTTTTTAGCCTGATCTTTCTAGCCGTGTGGTTGTGTAGATGTAAAAAAAAAAAAAAAATGTACTAAAGTTAAAAATGCATACATTTTTTTTGTGAAATATGGAAGGGAGGGATGTTACATGATAAGGGCTGTCCCCTGTTCATGTAAGTATAAAAATAGAGAGATTAGTTAAAATGGAAATAAGAGAAAGCAGAAATCGAACCCTGGACATAAGTTTTAAAGAACAATAGGTTTAAATGGAATGTCCAGTAAATTGTTAATTCGGATGAAATAAATAATAAATAAACTATTCAATTGTTAAAAGAATGTGGATAATAAAATATGAGTTAAATAAATTAGATATGTAGGTTAAATTCCTTTGTGGAAACAAACAAGGAAAATAGGTTATTGGGAAATCAATGTCGAAAACGTGCAAAGTCGTGCATGTTGAGACACGTGAATTTTGCTCACGTGGCCGGGATGCATGGAGTTCTCAATATAGCAGGTGGGAGTTAGTTGGTGGGGAGACAGTCAGAGAGACAGTCAGTGAGAAAACTCAGAGACAGGCGGACGTCTGAAGCGAGACGTCACTTCAGAAACTAAGATGTGAAACTTTGAGTTCTTAATGAGGAAGTCGACCGGTCGTCAGAAAATAAATTCACCATGTGTTTTGGATAAAGCTTATCTTTGTGTTGTGATTTCTACAAAAAGGTAAATTGTATTGTTATTATATGTCTGTGTTATAAAATGTCATTACAACAACATCTCTCTCTCTCTAAGATACAACATCATATGTAATAAGACAAGAACTCTCACTAAGACTCATATAATTACTAATAAGAACTCACGTAACATACGCGCACAAGTGGTATAGTCTAATAATAATAATAATAACCATATCACCCAGTATATAACACATATACATATATGTATACATATACGTATACATATATATACATATACATATGCATATACATATACATATATATGCATATGCATATATATAAATATATATATATATATTTGTGACGTTTCCATATATATAGTGAGTGAATGATCAATATATATATATACATAAATATATATATAACTACTTCATTTACTCACATAAAATTAATATACGAAAGTATATATTTATGCGTAAACTTTAAGTATTTACTTCAAAAGTGCTCAATACGTAGGTAGAGCTAGTAAGTAATTTATAAAATACATATGGCGATTAAGGTACACTGAATATTCGGCGTTTCATCCACTCCAGGATTCCTCAGACTCATGCGCGAATTCTGTGGTTGTTTATCGTTTTTATATGGTCCTTTTCTATTGAGGATTTAGTTGGCCAATCAGCTTTCTAGTATCCACCGCGCCCCTTCCTATCAGCCAATGGGCATGCATTTTACCGGACAAAGGATCTGTTTTAAAAGTAGGTTAGTGTTTTTTTGTTAGTTTATATATAAATATGTGTATATATATATATGTACATACATATATGCACATATATATACATATATATACATACATATATGTGTGATCGTTTATGTATATTCATGTTTATTTAATTTATTTATTTGTTTATTTTCTATTGTTTTTGTTAGTTTTAAAATTATTTTGTATCGCTATCCTAGAGTAAATTTTATTTTGTGAACACAGTTGTTTTCTATTTCTCTTCTACAGTTTAATAAATGTTGGGGTTCTTTAAATACAGGATAGCAAACTTTTCATGAAGGCAAAATCTACATGGGTCATCTAGATGCCTACACGTGGTAGCTTTTCTTATTAGTTCCCAGTATTTATTCGCTAGTGTTGTTTTTATACGGTGTTTTTTTTTATTTTTGAATGTACTTTTGTGGTCATAGTATCGGGTTTTGAAATCTAAGGAAGTCATGCCTACGTAATATTTCTTGTTATTCGGGTTTTCTTTGCGAAATCCTAGAGTGGATGAAACGCCGAATATTCAGTGTCGCTTAATCGCTCTATATATTTCATAAATTACTATATATATATATATATATATATATATATATATATATATATATATATATATATATATATATATATTGATCATTCACTTACTAAATATATGGAAATCTCTCGAATGCACTTTGTAGTTGTCCCTGTAAATCTTTTTTTTTACTATTTCTTTAACTTTTCTCTCCTTACGCAAATCTCAAACCGTAATTCTTACTCTGGAATTTTCCCTCTAACTCTGTTACTCTCTGAAATGTTCACATCCTCTCATTTTTCATCTCACATTTTTGTTTGCACTTTCTGTCATCACTCTCATTGTACAAGCGATATACATTTACTATTAAGTAAATGCTTGGTTCATTATAAATTTTCATAAATGCAATGTCGGTGCGTATGTGTGCGTATGTGTGCGCTTGATTTTTGCGTGTTATGAAAATTTAGAGAATCGGCATGAATTCTAAAAGTGGATTTATATGCTAAACTTTACAGGGAGAAAACGATAATATTAAAAACTTACAGTACAATTAAAAAAAATTTCAGATAATAACTCCTTTAGCACTTTAAATATATTCTATTTTTATGAAGTTTAAATAAAAGTTACAAAATTTTCTGGAGAAAATAATGGGCGAAGTCTCGAATCTCTGCATGCCTTCTTAGACTTTGGAATCTATTTCCTATTTCCCTGACTGTATTAACATTCAGATATCTCGCTGCTTATCTTTTAACAGTTAGACATGATCCAAAGTTCATTATGTTAAAGTGACAATATATCTTTTGGGGGGTAAAAAAACGTAATATATATATGTATGTATGTATATATATATATATATATATATATATATATATATATAGAGAGAGAGAGAGAGAGAGAGAGAGAGAGAGAGAGAGAAAGAGAGAGAGAAAGAGAGAGAGAGAGAGAAGCAAACAGTTAATAAAACATGTTAAAAAAACACTTTTAAAAAGGAGTTAAAAACATATTTAATCTGAAAAGGAAACACTTGTATAAGTGGCTAGTCTTTAATCCGCGGAGTTTCGAAGAAATACTTTCCTTCTCATCAGAGGGTAGGAATTAGCAAAATGCGGGATCGGATTTTGCATACAAAAGTATTTGATGAAACAACAAGTAAGTCAAAGATCTTACTTGATAACAAAAAAGTGAAGAAAAGGGAATATGGTGAAGAAAAAGGTGTTTACACGTGAAAGATAAATAATCCAATGATGGTAAAATCCAAAAATATAACTTCAAGAAAGTTAATTGAATTTCCATTTGCACAAGTAAAATTCAAGGAAATATATACATATATATATATATATATATATATATATATATATATATATATATGCGTGTTGACTAAAATAGGGTACCAGACTTATTATACAGACATTTAAAATTATGGTAGATTTTTGAAAATTCAGTATGTTATTGTTATATATTTTATCAATTCTTATGATTCCAGATTCAAATGAAGAATTACGGCATGAATTGGAATGCACCTAACTAAACCCTGATTGTCACAGCTGGTTAATTTCTAAAATGCAATCAGGGCGTAAGGACACTTTCGAAGAACGATGACCAGAAGAGATAGTTATAAAATAAGGTTATATCAGGTCTGGCGCTATTAACCGACGCACAGTATATGAGTTTGTGTTAGCCATTTCCAATCATGAAACGCCCCAAAAGTTCAGTGGTTATTCTAGCTACGCAGAACAACTTTGATAACACGTCAGTTTGGCCTGATTGTCTACACAGGGACAAGGTTTGATGAGCGATTCTGGTTATTCTGTTTCAACAAGAAAAGTCTAATGATATATGGAGGCAGGTGCGACCCACGCAACGTTGGGATTGTTGTTTTGGATCCGCGGACCAAAGCCTCCCTTTCATAGATTGTTCCTGAAAAATAACATGTTGAACCTCCGGTCTGGTAGCAATGCAAATTCCTTCGCAGAAGCAATAAGTAAAAGCTTCAGTCCTTGGGTTTATTTTTTATATACATTATATTAACAGAAACTATATAACTACAAATTACTAATATAATACTACTGTACAAAGATAAAGGTATAGGCAGTTGAAATTAAATCACTTCAGAGTCCACAGTCAACACATGTCGCATCTTCTGCGACCGATAGCGCTTGCACTAATATTGTACGAGATAATTGTATAAGCAGTTGGAATTAAATCACTTCGGATTCCACGGTTCAACAAGTGTCGTATCATCTGCGACCGACAGCTCTCTCACACGGTGAAACAGTCACCCATAATTCCGAATTCAATTTTCGTATATCGTAAACATCGATGGGTGAAAAACTTAAAGCCATAATTACATGAATTTGATTTTCTTTCTTTCTTTTTCACTATGTTGTCACCAGCAGTCTGTGGGGATAAGGTGGGGGCTTTTGTTGTGGTGCTGTTAAGCGAGAGAATTTTCGCCAATACAAATCTATTTTAGTTTGTGCAAGAATGAAAATATTATATAGCTTGCGAGAGAGAGAGAGAGAGAGAGAGAGAGAGAGAGGTGGAGAGAGAGAAAGGGAGAGGTGGAGAGAGAGAGAGGTGGAGAGAGAGAAATTATCAGAGGTATTTAAAGTCGGCGTATTTTCCCAGCGGGCAAGGCTGTTTGTTCAATTCTCTCGATTCTACTGCTCGCTCGTGCATAAGGTTATATATACAGGAGAATGGGTGGGGAAAGAAACTCTTCCAGCCCAAATTAGCTGGCATCTCCCCTTCTCTTCTGATTGACTCTGATCTTAATCGCGTAGCGAAGTAAATTTCCGTCGAATTTGTTCCCACGTCGACCCTCCTTAGAAGTTGACCTAAGGGTTAGATACTTCTCCCAAATTTAGTAAAGACACTTTCCTTGCTATGTTCTCGAAATCAATTGTTTTCTTTTAAAAACAATATTATTAATCTACAATTCCGCTAAGTTACTTTTTCTCAATCTGTTTGCATCATCATTCAAATAAACGAAGTCAGACAGACAATTGAATGTTGCCTTGGATTGTTCACATAAGAACAGTACTAACAACTCTATTATAACCGTTATTAATGTGAAATTGTACCAGCATAGATGGTTATTTACAAAGACTGTGGAATAAAATAAATTAATACTTGGAGTAAATAATACAGAAACATCTGGCATACTTCAGACTGCTTTTTGATCATCTTGCATGAACAAAGCAACAGTTTTAGAATAGCACGCGAGATTCAAGGAAAGCGAGGAGTTAGTGAGTAATAATTAGAGTTATGTGATGAGTAAGAAAGTCAGACCACCTGAGTTTATTTGCCAAATAAAAAAAATCCATAAATACAGACAGCCGTGTGTTTATAAAACAATAAGTGCACAGTTTGATCAAATTAT
The DNA here is from genome assembly GCF_053919585.1 of Euprymna scolopes. Classification (NCBI taxonomy): domain Eukaryota; kingdom Metazoa; phylum Mollusca; class Cephalopoda; order Sepiida; family Sepiolidae; genus Euprymna; species Euprymna scolopes. The sequence goes on along the minus strand of NC_136488.1, from coordinate 167,620,241 downwards.
TGGAACTGTACACACTAGGAACGTAAGATTCGAAAGACTTGCGCGAAGCTTTTTTTTACATGGGGGTCACAGCTTATCAAGGCCGGAAGGCTACTCAGGGATAAAGGTTATTGCGTGTACAGTAATCAATGAGATAGTATTATAGTAATCATTATTATTGGGGGTTTTGATAGACTGTCTTACTTAAGGGGCGGTTTGTCAGGAGTTTGTTTATGTTGGACTTGAAGATGTCCAAGTTGTAGTCAGGTGGGAAACAGGCAAGCGGCAGAGAGTTCCACTGGCGTGCAGTTCTAAGAAAGAAGCTTTACTCATGGAATCTACGTTTGGATTCAGAGACAGATAAAGAGTGGGGGAAATTATTGACAGTAGTTTCAGCCAGACGGGTGTTTCTCGTAAAAGATTGGCGAGGGGAGACGAGAGATTGGAGCTCAGACGAGCACCTGCCATGGAAATGCTTGTCTAAAGGGTGCAGTCAACAACTCCATCCTTGTATCAAACTATTTTAATATGCATGAAGACAGTTCCTCACCCTCTCTGGAGTCCAAACATCGCTCTTTGTGACTTTTGATTATTCCCTAAGCTCAAGGAAAACCTTAGAAGCTGTCGTTATGAGACAATTGAGGAAATGAAAGAGGCTGTTACGAGGGTTATTGACATCCTCACTCAAGGCGACTTGCATGAAAACTTCTAGAAGTTGTTGGAACAGTGTAACAAGTGTATTGCAGCCGGAGGAGATTACTTATAAGGGTACTAGAGTTTCATTAATAACAGTATGGACACTTATTGAATGCACCCCATATGCCCTTATTTGACTACATCTCCAGACTTTAATTTAAATTTCATTTTTTTTATATCTTTATATGAAACTTGGCCAGTGTACAAACTGGTAGTCCGCAAGCTCAACACCTATATGATGAGACACCTCCGGCAGATTTTAAATGTCAAGTGGAATGACTTTGTCAGCAACAGGGAGATCCTATCACAATCTAACCTCCCAAGCATGTATGACCTGCTCATCCGAAAAAAAAAACTGAGATGGGCCGGGCACGTAAACAAAATGGAGAACTCCCGACTATCAAAACAGATACTGTTTTCACAACTGGAGGATGGGGTACGAGGCATAAGAAGACCTAAGCTCAGGTTTCATGACACCGTCAAACGAAATCTAAAGGACAGGTTGATCCCTACTGGAAGCTGGCATACCCTAAGTCGTGACCGTGACAAGTGGAGAATGATGGTTCACAGGAAGTCGTCTTCGGACACGAAGGACAGCGCATGATGATGATGATGATGATGATGATGATGATGATGATGATGATGATGATGATTTGTCCAAAATTACGGTTTTTTTTTTTTGCGCCAACCAGTAATATTATACGAGCGGCGTTGCAAAATTAATGACTCCTATTTTTTGTTCCGGCAGAATGGATCTGAAGGTCTTGCAAATTGCAATGTTATGATGACTGAGTATTTATTTTAAAACGATTTTGATCATATGCATTAAATTGTCCGATGACGCCAAAGTTGTAAAAAGATCTACTCTATTATCGTTTCACTGACACATATGAACATAATTCCCTTAAAATTTCAGTACGTAATTCTGTTTCAAAGAAAATGTAACAATATATACAGGAGCGTTCCAAAAGTAATGCTTCTTATTTTCTATTATAACCGAATGGATCAGAGGGGATTGCAAAATGCACTTTGACGATGGTTGAACTTATGGATACATGACCTGAATGTTCCATCTCTCTGTTGCAGATATTGACAACGTAAAACTCTATCAAAGCACTCCCTTTAAAGGAACGTGCGTTAGGCGTATAGATGCGTTATTGAATTCCTGGCAAAAGTATACCTTGCATTCATTAACTCATAACCTCGAGTGATCTTAGGGTCACGAGAAATTGTAACTCCCTTGAAAAATTCACAAAATACATATTGCAAAATACACTGGGTTAAGTTTGAAAAAAAAATGTAAACTTTTTCAAATTAGACATGCCTGAGCAATTCCCAGACCTGTGTTAGTTACAAATGTATTTCGGTTATCCGTTCTTAACGTATTTCAAGCATTATCTAATATCTTTTAATCCGATTATGCGATCATTTGGAAAAGGTCTAAATTTCTATTACACACAGAGACACATTCTTTCACAGCATATATGCGTACACATAACAAACATATACGCAAATCTGATGGATCAAAATCAGATGTCTGTATTAGATTTACTAGTAATAAACTATTGTTAATATTACTTGGAATAATAATTACATGAATGATTCTCCGTTACGAAACAGGTGTTGTCAAGAATTGAACATCTTTATATACCGAGAGAAATAAACAGTAAGATGGACAATATCTTAATTTTTTTAATATAGACTTTTCGTCATGTATATTCATTCATATATATATATATATATATATATATATATCTTTATATATATATATATATATATATATATATATATATATATATATATATATATATATCCCTGATTCTTTTCGGTTTGTTAATTGTTTACGTAGGTTGGATTCAAATGTAGTGACATCTTTTATTTGCTCATTTCATGTCTGTAGTCTCTTTACCAACATACCGTTGGATGAGACTATACGTATATGTACCGACGCGCTCTATGATGGTCGCCTGACTGCTCCACGGTTTTCTAAAGAGATTCATATTGAACTCGTTTTAATGTGTACAAAATCTGTGAAGTTTAGTTTTTGTGATATTATGTACTGTCAGGTCGACGGGGTTTCAATGGGAAGTCCGTTGGCCCCAACTTTACCGGATATGTTTGTCGGATACTATGAATCCGTTCTGTTCAACAAAACGCATTACATATTTCAGATATGTTGACGTCACTTTTGCCATTTTTTCATCGCAAGGTGAAGCGTCAATATTTTTTGATAGGTTGAATTTTTTGCATGGAGCTCTAAAGTTCACTATGGAAAGTGAGATCACAATTCGTTCCCCTTCTTGGTAGTTCTTATCGAACGTTCAAGAGGGGGGGGGGGACTTTATCACTACAATTTATAGGAAGCCGACATTTACTGGCCTATATGTGAACTGGTTGTCTTTTTTACCCAAATCACGTAAGGTCGGCCTAATTAATACTTTGGCACATAGAGCCATCATGATTTGTTCGCCTAACAGATTAGACGCTGAACTCGATTAGAGCAGGGAAAATTTCATCAATAATGGTTATCCTGTTGACCTTATAGTGACTATTTTCAAAAAGGTTGCGGATTTTAAATCCCCTAAAAAGTTTGGACCTTTGAAATGACTGGTTTATTTAAAATTGCCGTGGATTAGGGAAAAGAGTAACAGACTTTCCAAACAGATTCGCAGAAGTATTTACGACTGCTTTTATTCTGTGTCTTTGCGTTTGGTATATACTACGAGGCCTGCTTTTCCTTCTTTTCGCAAGGATAGTTTGCCTTACATCCAAAATAGCAATATTGTGTATATCAATTCAAATACCAGTGCGATGCTTGTTATGTTGGGCGAACATCCTTGCATCTTTTGACTCGTATAAACCAGCATGTTCCATCGAAGATCAGACAAGGGAGGATGGGTCTGGTAGTCTCCCTCCTTCTGTAGCCTTGGACACTGCTATTGGCCAGCATTTGGTTGACAACCCGTGCTGTGCCGGTAGATATAAAATAGAATGGTTCTAGGTGCTACATAGAGCGGACTCCAGAAACCATTTAAAGATTTTGGAGTCTGTCTCTATTGCGGTGCGTAAACCTTCTTTGTGCTGGCAAAAGGAAACAGCAAACGCATTGTTTCTCTTTGGGGAACTTTGAATCTTTTCTCCCGCTTCCCCACCCCCGTTGTGCCAATATTTTAATCGTTTTTGAACGTTAATAAAGTTAATTTTAGTTGTTCCCGTACTTTTGGCACATTCAATAGTTCCTCATTAGAACTCTTTAAACTTTCGACACAATATTATTTTTTACGCTATCGATTTTCTCCTGATGAGATTATTGCCGAAAGAGCTCTTGAGAAACTTCCGCCTATTTTATTTAATATATATATATATATATATATATATATATATGAAATAAAATGGAGGTGGAAGGACCTGGATACTCAACGTTTCGCCCGATTTATGCAGGCTTCTTCAAGAGGGATGGTCATTGACCTGTTTGTGTTCGAGTGAGTTGCGATCAGTGTGCTAGTATATTTACGCAGCTTTCTTTTGTAAAGTTGTCCTTCCATTCCGACAGTATGATTGTTGAGCTGGATTAAATCCGACTATATGAAATAAAATGGAGGTGGAAGGACCTGGATACTCACGTTTCGCCCGATTTATGCGGGCTTCTTCAAGAGGGATGGTCAATGATCGCAGCTCACTACAACACAAACAGGTCAATGACCATCTCTCTTGAAGAAGCCCGCATAAATCGGGCGAAACGTTGAGTATCCAGGTCCTTCCACCTCCATTTTATTTCATATCGTCGGATTTAATCCAGCTCAACTATCATATATATATATATATATATATATATATATATATATATATATATATATATATATATATATATATATATATATATATGCTTACTGTCTTGGGGAAAGAATTCTGTCAAAGTGCTCGATTAAAAAGTAAAAAATTCAATATAACATCTTAATATTTATTTATTTAAAACTGTACAGACGGTCAGAAAAACATTAGTACTGTCGGTTTCAAGCCTGACATAAGCGGGCCAGTTAATGATGAATACTGTTAGGCTCTCGTCAGTCATATTGTTTTCCGTTTATCTTTCTGAATAAAAAAATAACCGCGTATATTATATTTAATAATGTTCATTTTTATTTGATTATAACTGATCTGTCCCTATTTCTCTATATTTTATTTTAATATAAATTTTTACCTTTTATATTTAATATATTTTAGTAAAAATATGTTTTAAATTATTTATTTTGTCATATTCTTTTATGTATATATATGTGTGTTTGTGTGTGTGTGTGTGTCTATTATTTATGTATTAATCTATCTAATGTTATATATAAAAGAAACTTTGTGTGTGTGTGGAAATTTGTTCTCTATGGACTCCGAAACGGCTTAGCCGATTTTTATTAAATTTCACGCAAATGTAAATTATATGTCTGGCAGTGTTTTTCGATAGTAATGTTTTCGATAAGTAAGAATAATGGATAATCAAAAAAATCCGACGAAATAAAGATCATACGAGTTTGACTAAAGTTAGCGCCTTATACAGTTTAACATCCAAAATGAATTTGAGATGTATTATTACCGCACAAGCAGAAAGGCCCGGCATATAAATTAATATTTACAACATAATTGGAATATGATACTTGACTTTTATATTTGAAACTTAAATTCAAGCCATTATGACCACACAGTAGAAAGGCCGTGCATATAAAATCAGCGTAAGGTTCTTAGATATTACAGGGGTGCATTCGACATTAATCCTTCTATTTAGAACACAATTGAACCATGATACTTCAAGCCATTATATAAAAGTAATTTTACAAAATCAACAGTAGGTTATCTACAGTGCAACGTAAACGACTAATCACTGTGTAGAGGCATGTGAAGATTTCTTCCTAATGCATCGCGATTGATCCCCTAGTAGAGCAGGCAATCAATCAATTTGATTAAAAAATTGGCGATTTCGCAGATTGGTAATAAAAATGTGTGAGTGTGAAACATTCCTTAATCAGCATTCAATTCCGGGAAACATTAGGTCTTCCTGCTAGTATAATTCTAAATGTATTTTTATTATAATATACTAACATGCATATAGCAATGCGGGTTATTTTTGTAATTGTATAAATCAAATTTATTTGCGTGTCTCAATAAAAGGTATCACTATTAACGACGGTGTTATAACTGATACGATCCTTTGGCTTCGGCATTATAACGCGTTGTAGATGTGTTGGCTGTTTTTGTCTTTTTCTCTCTTTGGCAATTATCCTGAAAAATTGATTCTCTCTGATACGGGTTGATCCGCATGATTTTAACATCAACTGATGTTTCTTTGCTAGAGCTCCTGGGTGCTAGGGAATTCCATCAGCTTGACTTTGCCATTTCATTGAATAAAGCACTAGTACTTTCTACACTATCTTAGTCTCGTGTGGCATTTTACGTAATATTAAATTCACTATCAGTCTCCAATCTAGATGATTATATTAATCTCAGTATTCATAATTATTCTGTAAAAAATTACGCCGTGTTCATAAGTACAGTGCCTAGTCTTCCCAAATAGTCACCCTATAGTACTCGCATGACTTAAGTTTGGTGATATATCGATAACCTAATTATGTCGTATTCGTGTCAACTATTTATGTATTGACACATTTTACTATGTTTACTATTTAATTCGTAATGGACGCTTCGGTGGAGAAGACGAGTAATAGGTAATTTGAAGATGATTTTTGATGCGTAAAAATTATAAAAGTTTTTGCTTGTCCATCAGTTAAGCATCAGTTATGCATCAGTTAGAAGAAATATTTTAATCGCAAAAAGTATTGGCACAATATCCACATATCTTATTTCTTATGTAAACTAACAAAAATTGTATTTATCTTGTTTAGCAATGTCTTATCATTTATAAAACCAAAAGCCACTCGAGGTTAAGAGTGCTGGATTAATTGCCAGCGAATATCGCCATCTTTGTTACTGGCAATTACATTCAGGATCTGATCTGAACTACACTGCACTCATTCAATGCAATTGCATTCAGGATCTGATCTTAACTACACTACGCCGCCATCTTTGTTACTGACAATTACAATCAGGGTCGTGCTACACTCTGTTCAACATAATGTCTCAACACTCAACAATACGACGAATAAATTTAATAAAAGTTGGGGAAATTCATGATAATTAATCTTTGACGTTTCATTTGACTGTGGCCATGTTGTAGTTCTCAGGTAAACAATATTGTAGTAATGCGTTGGAAATAAACTGTGTTTATAGAATTTACCGCTGACACAACACACATGCAGGTAAAAGTACATTTATTTTGGTAGTAATCTGAGGAGTTTTGCCTGCAATGTTTTACATTGTAAAACCAAAGATTGAACCACGAATCAGTATTCTCTAGTAAAAGGATTAAAAATGTAAGATATGAATCCATCTAGGGCATTTTATATATGTAAAACAATAATAAAAACTATGTAGTTGTGATTAACGACTGCAGTAACTAGGTTTTATCGTCTGTGTGACAAATGCGTTTAAAATAAAATTGAACTCGAAATACAAGGATTGTTTCAAAAGTAAGACTTCCTGTTTTTACGTAACATGTTAATGATTAAGGAAGATATGACTTGTATTATTAAGACAAGCGGCATGTTGTCATCCAAAATATAGGATTTACATAGTCCCACCATTCTCAATGCAGTTTTACAAGCGATGAACGATCGTTGGGCTGGGCATCAGGAGTATGCAATGTTATTCGAGGGTCGTGCTAGAAGTAAAGTTACTTTTTAAACTCCAAAAGTGAACAACTACGAAGACGGAGATGGTACTATAAAAAAAATACCGTTTATGATACAGAATTAATTTTTACTACATAGTAACAACTATTCTCTATGACCTTTTGACAGGAATTCTGTGACGCATCTCTGCTTTTAACGCACGTCCATTACAGGGATCGCTTTTATAGAACCTTATACCTTCGGCATCTGCAGCAGAGAAACGAAATAATTAGGCCATTTATGCGTAAGTTCAGTCATCATAACAATACAATTTGCAATCATCTCTGATCCATTCGGGCGGAATTGAAATAGAGGCAAATAATTTCTGCACGCCCATCGTAAATCAATAGTAGAAACTATGGAGTTCGAATGACTACTACATTGAATCGGTGAATACAGATAGACAGACAATCTTTTACCGAACCAGAGCTTTAACTTCAAAACAGACCTTTAACTTTCGTAGCTGTCATGCCAACTGTCACTATAGCTTGGGTGAAGTTCCCCACTCAATACTTGACAGTTGACTGGTGGCTTCAGTCTAGTATTTGCGTCATGTTATATGCTCGAGTTGTTTAACGAAGGTAAAACTATGATGAGAGAAAACTGCCATGTGAAAAAAGCAATATATCTGCGCATTCGAGTTTGTTTATTAGTACTTGTTTAGTTTTCCCATTTATTTTATTGACTGAAATTAAATGTACATAACAAATAATAGTTATATAGTCAACGTTGAGAATATTTCATGCAAGATCCGTATAATCCGTATAAACAGAGGTACCTTCGTACCTTCTAATTATTTTTCTACCTTCAGGCAATACCTGGTGAATATAGTTGCCTTAGTTACTGAGGGTTAAGTACTTTCTAATATGTCTCGAGAGATTAGCAGTAATAGTTAACCGTAATAATATTCTACAATGTTTGTAAATGTTACAAAAATAATTAAACATATTCAATAATTTAATAACGTGTGTTACTAATAAGAATATATATATATATATATATATATATATATAATAAAAAGAAGTTCTGGTGAGTATTCTTGTTTATGAATCTAAACAAATTCGAAAGTACTTTGGCTTACAGTAACTTTGGCGTCTACACTAGCTTGTTCTTACTAAAGCAAGCAACTTAATTTAAAGGTTGGAAAGGATCCAAACCAGCATAAATAGACATACATTTTTTGCGATATATATATATATATATATATATATATATATATATATATATATATATATATATATATATATATATATGGGGGGTATGTATGTCCGCGCGTGCGTTTAAGATAATTCAAAAACATCAGAAATCATGACATATTTGTCATTTACCATCTCTCTTGAGAAAGCCTACATAAGACTGATTAAACGTCGAGCCTCCATGTCTCTTCGCCTCCATCTTATAGTTATATTCGTCATTGTATATGTAAGTTGCAAAAGTTTGCCATCAACAATGCCTTGTTTGATTTTTTGTGCGACAAATGCGATTAAAATATAAATTGACTTTACATATATATATGTATATATATATATATTATTAGTATTATATATATATATATATATATATTATTAGTATTATTATTCAATCGTCACCCCAAACAAGGCAAGTGCCACTTTGAAGTAGGGGGCTACTATCGGTAACAATTTGCAGGGGCATTATGAAGGAAGATGAGTAGAAAGATATTTGATCACATTACACTTGAACTTCTGAATATCGGTACAGTTGGGAAAGCAGTATCCCGGAAGGGAGTTCCAAAGACTTGCAGTTCTGAGGAAGCTACTATTGGAGTAAATAGCCTTCTTACACCTAGGGATCTCTACTGTAAAGGGGTGGGACTTAGTTGCTTGTCGGGTTTGTCAGTTGTAGTCACGTCGAGGAGGTACAAGTGCTTGCAGTTTGTCAGACCAGCCACCATTAAAGTGTTTATGGAACAGGCAGAGGGATGCAATATTTCGTCGATGGGACAGAGGCTAAGGCTTAGATGACAGTTCAAGGCCTATCAGGTTAGCGATTCTTTTGAACCCTGTTCAGGAGTGAGACACAAGCAGCAGATGCACCAGCCCAAATGTGACAGCAATACTCCATACATGGGCGAATGGTGGCCTTATAGAGGTACAGAAGACTTTCAGGCGTAAGTAATTTTCTGGCACGCTAGAGAGAGCCCATCTTCTTTGCAGTAGCCTTAGCAATGCTTTCAGTGTATATATTCCAGTCATGTTCCCTGTAAATGTTAGGCCGAGGAGTTTCAAGGAAATACTTTCAGGCAGTGTATTCTTAGCCATTGCTATTGGGGGTAGAAAAGGTTTCTTGAAGGAAACAAGCTTAGTCTTGGCAGCATTGAATGTGACCATCCATTTGCTTCTCCATTCCATTACAGATTGGAGGTCATCCTCTAGTGATTCTGCCATTTACTTCGACATGTGTTTTTTTTTTAGTACATGTTCACCCCAAACAAGGCAAATTGCCACTTTGGTGTAGGGGGCTACTATCAGGGGCTAAAACTACTGGGGTACTATGTAGGAATTTGGGCAGCAAGATGTCGGTTCACGTTACACTTTAACTTCTGCACGTCAGTACTGTTGGGGAAGCAGAGACCTGGAATGGAATTCCAGAGTCTAGCGGTTCTGGGGAAGAAACTATTGGAGTAAAAAAGACCTTTTACATGTAGGGATATCTACTGTGTGAGGGTGGGATTTAGCAGGCTGTCGGGTTTGTCGAGGGTGCTCACGTCGTGGGGGCACAAGTGTCTGCAGTTCGTCAGAGCATTCACCACTAACATACTTGTAGAAAAGGCAGAGGGATGCAACATTTCATCGATGGGACAGAGGCTTAAGCTTAGATGCCAGTTCAAGCCCTATCAGGTTTGCGACTCTCTTTTGAACCTTGTCAAGGAGCGAGAGACTAGTAGCAGATGCACCAGCCCAGATGTGACAGCAATACTCCAAACATGGGCGAATGGTGGCCTTATAGAGGTACAGGATACTTTCGGGCGTTAGTAGTTGTCTAGCACGGTAGAGAGAGCCCACCTTTCTTGCAGCGGCCCTGGCAATGCCTTCAATGTAATTGTTCCAACTCATGTTTCCTGTAAACGTTAGGCCAAAGAGTTTTGAAGATGTACTCTCAGATAAAGAGTCATTGGCCATTGCTATAGGTGTTAGAGAGGGTTTCTTGTAATTATTGAATGAAACTAGTTTAGTCTTGGCGGCATTGAACGCGACCAACCACTTTTGTCCCCATTCCACCACAGATTGGAGGTCTTCCTCTAGTGTTCATGTGTTTTCCCCTCATGCTTGTTATAGAAGATTGTGTCATCGGCAACTATACCCATCTCCGAAACACTTTTATCAGGGAGGTTATTTATGAATATCAGGAACAATAATGGTCCAAGGATAGACCCCTGGGGTACTCCCGCATTTATATCATATTGTTTAGATGTACGACCGTCAAGGGACATTGGATTTTTCTCTTACTTAAGAAGGATTTAATTACATTGTGTATTCTTCCAGTGATACCATATGATCTAATTTTCCTTAGAAGACCATCGTGCCATACCCTGTCAAAGGCCTTAGATATATCAAGGGTTACCGTTCTACCCTCCCCTGTTTTGTCCATTGAACGGTATATACGTTCAGAAACTACAGTTAAGATATAGGCTGTTGAACTGGCTTGACTGAATCCATATTGTTTGTATATATATATATATATATATATATATATATATATATATATATATATATATTATTGATTAAGAAACGACCGTATTTGTTAATGTCAAATATTTCGAATTTTGTACTGTTATAATGTTATATACTTCTAAACTATTATATAAAATGCTCTGCTTAGCCCTAAAGTTCAAAGCCGACTTGGCAACTTAGTGGAGCATACGCCCTTCTTTTCTCTAAAATACATTTTCTATGTACAATGATATGAACCATGTTTTTGTGACTTTTTCATCGTCGAATTATGTGCTTTTTATAAATTCGCAGAGAATTTTCGTGATGGAATTTATGAATATGGCAAGAGACTCCATCAGGATATTTCAGTGATGAAGAAACTTTTCTGAAGAAAATAGAAGCCTCGAATGTTTGCAAACTACTGTTAGAATTAAAAAAAAAGGGGGCGATACTCATCACAGATAGGTTTAGAGGAAAAATGTTATTTAAACTGAACATTCTTTGTTTTTCTAGTCTACGACCAATGCCTCAGTTCACTCTCGAAAGACAAAGGATACCCTCTGAATCTGTCCGGGTAATCGTGAGGCAAGGATTGCGCAATCTACAACCACACTTCTCCTGAATCGACACTGTTTGAGTCCCGTGCCAAGAAGAAGTTAAGGGTGACTGTAAACAATGCCGAGATAAGCAGAGAGTACATACATCACTTGGAAGTCGAAAAGTACTGACCAGGTTCAACGTTGCGTAATTTCGGTGATCCAGTGTGAATCGGTATGCCAACATGATTATGACGTAACTGTTACCATTAATAATTAAATATAATTTAAATAATACAATAAACGGTGCCTTATCTGGAGAAATAAATGGCAGATTTAGTAATAGGATATTTTTCTTACACCAATAACAGTCTTATGTGGAATGTAACATTTTAACGGGAATGTACTCGTCTTCCTAAAAAAAAACAGGCTCCTGGAATCATTAACAGACTATGGATACTAACGTAGGGGTGCCTGCGCGTGAAATTTGTGTGGCAGGAGGTGCGCAATATCCAACTACACCTCTCCTGAGACGACATTTTTTTTGATTTGTTAAATACCAGTGGCAAGTGAAGTGTATGTACAGGAAGACTGGAAATAAATGCCGACATAAGCGGAGAGCACATACAGCCCTTAGAATTCCCAAATAGTCACCCGTCTGGTTCTAACCATGCTCAACATTGCTTAACTTAGGTGGTCTGACGAGAACCGGTGTGTCAACGCGATTGTATTATATACTCATCTTCCTACAACCACTGTAAATAACTTTACCTTTTCGTTTTCTTTACATAAAATCAAACAGAACTTCCATAAGCAGAGCTTTATTGCAAAACCATTACATCCGTGGAACACAAATGCCACTGATGTTTATCCATGCACTCTTCAACATAATTGCATTTAACTTTAATGTGTTATGAATCTGTAATATTAAAAACCTGTCTTTTTTTCACAAAGTGTTTTCAATCCTCTCATCATATTTATCTATATCCATTTTATAATAGCATTCGTAAGTATCTTCCAGTTGTATTGATAAGCGCTGACGGATGAAGATAATTCAAGGATCGATAGAAGTCTGGCACAAATACAAATGCGAACATAACATTAATCAATTAGGTAGATTTTTCAACCAAAATTTATCCGCTTCTAAGAAGAGATCAATCAAATTGTGGCGTTATCTGCTTTATTGATATTAATAATAGAAATCATGTCGACCATGAAATTGGATTCGTAATTACATTTTGAGAATTGCTCAGCATTATATTCGGGATTTTTAATGCAACTTTCTTCCATTTCAAGTAAAACTGGTGTATTTTTTATTTGACAATATATAGGTTCCCAACTTGTCAGCAAAAGTTTTGAATTTAGAGGTTCTACAACTAAAAGTAATCTTCACAATGCTTTCTCAGCAAAAATCTTTTAGTTTGGGCCTTAAAACCGTCATTTCCTAAGTTGCTCAGAGATAATTAATGATCGATAAAAGTCTGGCACAAGTACAAATACGAACATAGTAGACTTATCTATCTAACCTTTTTTTTTTAGAAATAAAGAAAGACATCAACCAGAAACATCACGTGATCTGTGTTTAGGATATTAATGATATAGAAAGCATACCAACCATAAAATGTAATTGATAATTACATTTGGAGAATTATTCAGTATTATGTTAAGAAATCTTTATATACAACTTGCTTCCAAGAATTGCAATATATTTTCGAATGAAACTAGAATAGTTTCTACAGTTTCTCATGAGGGGGATTGAAATAACAGCTTCGATCTAGTCGTAAATACATAACTCCCTTGCTAATCAGCAGCGTTCGTCAATTTAGAGGCCCTTAGAACATTCAAATTCATTTTCACGACTCTTTCTCGGCGAAGAAATTTTAGTTTGGGTGCTAACACCGTTATTTCTTATGTTGTCCGCAAAATGTGTCGGAATAATAAACATAAAAGCCGTCGCTGTTAGTAGTGTTTACCATCTGCGCACGTCGCAAGCAAAGGTCGATTGCTGTCAAGCGTTTTGTTTACGTATTTAATAGGCGTGCCAGTTGATTATCGTTTGCCACTTGTTTGAAGTAAAACTTCGCATCTTTTGCGATAGATTTGTCATTGATACACCTGGTCTGTCTTATTTGCATCTATAATATAAATCTCATATGTCTGTTAAACTGTATTTATGTATGTTTGTATGTCTGCCTAAAACTTTTGATAAAGGCGACGGATTTTCACGAGATCGGTATCATTTTGAAGGGCGGATTTTCGGACGAAAAATATCGAAAAAATTGCCAAAACCTTTAATTGCTTCACCCTCAACTGGACACTTTTCTACAGGGAAGGTAATTTTTCGCCGATATTTTCAAAAGCCATCCCTTCTTTTCGATTTACTAGTGTTAATTTAAACCTACGCTCCTTCTGGTTTGGCGATGGATGCAACAGTAAACACGTTACGTTTTTTTTCACGTTCTTTTTCTCCTATGCGGTGCGGGTTCGAGCCTTCCTTCCTACTAGCACTTTTTTTCTATACTCACACCTCCAAACACCCGTTTGAGATAAGTAAAAGTATAATGTTTGAATCATTCTTCCGCTCCATGCTGATGCAATCCTTTATCTGTATAAGCGTACGCTCTAAAATAGAGTGCTGTTGCCACCTCTGGACAGTAACTGCTTGGCGCCACCTATCCAGCCATGATAGAGTTCAAAACCGGCTTCAAAACATGGTAGGTGATGCCCTTTTCTTTTCCTTGCAAACACTTTCTTTCAGAAGAGAAGTTGCAAGCCCGCCTCATGTCTATTATTATTTTCATGGAAAATGCTCGACTTAATCCTAATCTATAGTCTTACCTTGCTAAACGTTCACAAGAAACACTCGACTAGCTTCAACCACTATATACAATTTCGTCTACTCTCAATTTATGCCTAAACCTAAACGCAGATTCCATGAACAAAGCTTCCTTCCCAGAACTGCCTGCATGTAGAACACTGTCCCGTTGGCTTGCTTCCCAGTTGAATACAACATGGTAGCCTTGAAATCCGATATAAACATGTTCTTGTTGAGTCATACCCATAAATAATCAAATTCTCCCCAATGTAGACTATTAACGATTACAACACTACCGCCTTACATTCATTTGACCCGTATCCTTAAGTCGTCCTCAGGTTTTGATAAGTGGTGGCTTCCAAGTAAAAAGAAAAACACGGATATAAATTCAGGAGCACAAAACTGAACTAATAAACTCGAGTCTGCTTTTTTAGATGTTGAATTATTTTCTATTATATGGATTCTTCCATTTATTATTCTCATCTTGAGTTTTATTTTCACAATGTTTCGGTCGATGGAATATCCGACTTTCTTCATGTGTATCTAGTTGAACTCAGGGATCTTTGTGTGAAACTCGGGAATCTGCACTAAATTTCGAGCAGAACACTTTATTTAATCCACAAGGGTAGCATGCTCTTGTTCTGTCAGCCATGACTTGGTAGAAGTCCTAAACAATTCGCAGTTGTATTGTTAGTGTTGCTCACACTGAAGATTTAACCTTTAACTTCCAGAAGATTGTAGCATTACAACTGAATTTTACCAAGTACTGTGTGCCACTATATCACTGGTCTTTTCGACAATATACACCTAATGAAAGTCGGAGGTTATATCAACCGAAATGCTGTTAAAATAACACTCATAAAGACAACAGTAGTCCGAAAGAATCTATATAATATATAATAATTACCTCGAAGTAGTAGAACTGACTAAAGTTTGCCCGTAATAAGGCATATCGCCACTTGGACGTAAAGGGCTACTATTTAGGACCATGCATAGGGAAGATTTACATTACATTACATTTAAACGTCTGCATATCTGTACACTGAGGGAAGTAGGTAGCAGGAAGGGAATACCAAACTCTAACTGTTCGATGGAAGAAACTATTAAAGCAGTAAGCTTTCTGGCATTTACAGGATTACATTACATTTAGGAACCTCAACAGTGAAGGGGTGTGATTTTGTTGCTAGATGGGTGTGTCGAGGATATGCACCTCGAGGGAGCACAAGTGCAACCAGTTCATCAGCGCACATTCCATTTAAATATTTGTAAAACAGGCACAGAGATGCAACATTGTTGCGTTGTGACAGAGAAAATGGTAGAAAGGTGAACTTTTAAAGCTCACCAACACAACTATATTGTTGATATGAGGATTAATAGCTACCTAGATATAATCGTGCATAATTATTTTTAGTGTATTTTTAAAATCTGTTTTAATGTGACTTTCTTTCTATTTCAATGATAATTTAATTGCTATTACATAAAATATTCTGGTTGTTTCTTATGTAGCAGACCCGCTGACGCTGGGTTAGCAGCAGATGCAAATGACCGAGCCCGTGTGCGATGTGACGATAAGATTAAAAGCACACAAGTATTCGAAGAAGAATGTTCGGAGAAGTGGTGTCCGAAGCGTAGCCGGGGTTTCGAGGAGAAGGAATTCAGTTGTCGTAAAAACCCCCACGCTTTTAATTGAAAGTTGCAAGTCATTCGAGAAACGGGTCGTTCTTGTTGCGTAAAAGGAGGGAAGATGACTGTTCAGAACGGTGTTTCTTTCGGTTATCATTCAATTCGTGAAGTACCTATTTATCTTTTGTTTTTCCAATCTCTCTCAATGGGTTGGAAATCGTCGTATACTTTACGTCTGATTCAGAATTAAGTTTTCGAATAGTTGTGTGCGTATTCGCTTCAACTAAGACTCTTAATTAATCGTTACATATGATGGTCGGCCACTACGCTTATCAACTTTTAAGACTCTCCTCGCCGCCACGAAATTTCTTAAACCACGATTGTACTGTGTTTTCGCTAGTAGTGCCTTGGCTAAACGCTTCGTTGTTATCGCGAGCTGTTTCAGCAACTTTAAAGCCTCGCTTGAATTGAAATAAAAAGTATTGTGCGAATTTTCTATTTTTTACATCTTGTGTTTAACCTTCTTAAAAGAAGACATAATTGTTTTAGAAGGATTGTAATTTAAATGATTAAATAGATTGAAAAGTGCTCTTTAAAATGATATATAAAGCAAAGTTATCATCATCATCATCATCATCATCATTAGTACAGGCATTCATGAATTCATTGTTACTCATCATTTTTTATGTTTCTCGCGTATTTAGCCTGTCAACGTATGTTTCTCGCTGCAGTCCTCTATTTCATATACCCACGACCTTTCCATCAAACTAATCTGCAATATTCCGCTTTTTTTTTTTTTTGTAGACATGACCCATGGACCTCAGTTATCATTTTCGTATGGTTTCTATTAGAAAACTTTCTGTGTTTGCCATATATTATACCTCTTTTTTGGGGAGGTCTGCCCAAGATATCTTCAAAATTAGGGCTGCGAGAGCAGAATATTCTTTTCATTCTTTTGACTCTCGGGTATATATCCGACACAGTAAGACACACTTGATCAATCGAGAACCACATCAGCCTATATAAAATATATAAAATATTAAGGATAAGAGTCAAAATAATGAAAAGAATATGATGTAGTCACAGCCATATTCAAAATACTCCTCAGAAACTAAGTTTCAGTTGCCTCCACTCTCTTCCTCGTGCTGTTTGGTAGCGGGACAGCACTACTGTTAAAAGAAAGAGTAAGGCGCATTCTTTATTCTCTAGTCTGTGAAAGACCCTTGAGCACGGTCGATAACCCACATGAGGTCCATCCGATCAGGGCAACATAAGGTCAAGAAAAGCAGACGAATGACGCAATACGAAAGCAAACAAAAATAATTCTGTTCATGTTTCAGTATGCTTAGCAGAAAATATGTCTGGATACAATGGTCAGGACAATTACCCAGTATGGGCACTGCTCGGACAGAAAGAAACTGCAAAGAAAGCTATGGCAATACATCAAACATTTTGTTCGAGAAACAGTGTGAATAAACTTCTTAATCAGAACACCTCTTTCCGTAAGGATTATCACGATAGAATCATCAAACTACTTTCCGACAAACAGCAAAAGTATTTTAACGAAAACTTATTTGAAACTACATCATTTATTCTCAACCCAATATTTAAATGAACAGAATCTATTCAGTAAAATTTGAACTCGTCACCAGTTTCAATAATATGTAACGGTAAATCTTGAAGTTCAACTTATATCATAAGGAACTGGGAAGTAAACTTCAATTTTATTCGATAATCTAATGTCGATCAAACACAATCGATTGCAGTCTGGTCATTAATCAGATCAGTAATAGAACGTACAGAATTAAAACATAATAAAATATGTCTTTAATTCTGTTACCAAACAAAAGATCGATGCTCCGCGTTTAAATTACAAGAATTTATGTTATCTGCTCACATGACCCAATTACCTGATCTGCTGATTCAGTCGCAGTAAAACGTATATAAAACAACGATATACGAGCCAAAAGACTCAATTAGTCTAAGTATGTTGGAATAATCACGCACGAGAGAACACTCGTTTTGTATTGATTTTGTTTTAGTCAATAACAAACGTTTTAAAGCATATCCATTGGGACACGACAATCATCGTGCATGATCAAGTGATCACTAAGCAATCAATCGATTGATAAAGAAACATAAAACAGACAAAAGTTCACGTGTTATCGAATACTAGCAGCGTGAACCGACTTTACCCGGGATTGAATAAAGATTCAACGAATGTTTGACGTTTCCAATACTTTTATTGTCATCGAAATCGGTGAAATCGACCATTTTCCAATCAAATCGATTGATTGCCAGCTCTAGTCGTGGACCACGACAGTGAATCGAGAAAAAAGTTTCACGTGCTTCTTCTCAATGATTTAATTAGCTATACATTGGACAACCTGCTGTTGTTTTTATGGAATCGTGTCTATGTAATATCTATAATTAAAGTTTAAAATGCAAAAGCCAAGTATCATAGTTCAAATGTGCTTTAAACAGAAAAAATCCATTTCAAAGGCGCCCTTCTCTTATCAAAGAACTTTTTGTGGATTTTATGCGTTGAGCCTTTCTACTTGTGCGGTAATAAAACTTCTCAAATCAACTTGTGATGTTAGGGCGTATGAGAGTGTAAACATTGGTGAACAGTGAAACGCGAGACCACAAGTCCAAAGCATTTCTCCTAACAAACACCCCGGATATTTTAGCACTAACTGAGACTAACCTACACTCCTCCATCCCCTCTAACTACTTTAACATACCCGAATATCTCCCACTCTGCCGTAAGGACTCTGACAGACATATGCACGGGCTTGGAGTCTATATTCGAAACACCCCCCCTGACTATAGAAAGAAAACTAGAATCGGATGATCAAGCCTTTATGCGCTTTAGACTTAACACGCAACATAATATTAGTTACTTATATTTTCTCTACCGCTCTCCCTCGACCCAGGACTGTATCCTAATAAAGTCTCTGACAGCATAGATACAGCACTTTCCCTCAATACTAGCGCACAAGTTCACGTATTTTGTAACTTCAATGTCCACCACAATAACTGGCTTGGATTCTCTAATTACACAGACGCAGCTGGTAACACAACACATAACTTCTGTATATCTCATTCCCTATCAAAGACGGTTACGTTTCCACCCCGTTTCCCTGACCAGAACAACACGCATCACGTTTAGATCCTTTTTCTGACCACAGTTCCTGATTATTGTGCTATGAATGCCCACGGTCCACTTGTGAATGCTGATCATGTAGCGATAATAGTTAAAATCACCCTAAACTCTAGAGCCAAAATGGAAGAGCCATAGCGCAAAACAACGAGATGTTATAAAAAGGCAGACTGGGAAGCTATCAGGGATCTCATTAGAAACTAATTAGAATTAAATGGCGAAATATCTTTTCACTCCCTGCTGAACAGTGCGTAAATGAAACGACTGAATGGTTCAAAACAGCAATTGAAGCATATGTCCCCACGTGGAAATTTTATAGCAAGCCCCACTCACTCAATGGTTTACTTCCACATGTGCAGCTGCCATCGCTCAAAGGCAGCACGTGTATCACAGATTTAACCGACATAAATCCAGTTCAAACAAACAGAAGTATATAGAAGCCAGAAGTAAATGTAAGAAAGAAATAACGACAGCTAAGAGAGAATTTACTGAAACCACCCAAAAACGCATCGAAGCTCAGAAATTAGGAACCCGTGACTCTGGAAAATCTACAACAGTGTAGTAAATAATGGGCAATCAACAAGTCCCCCACTATCCAACAATCATGAAGTTGTTTGCTCAGCAACCGAGAAGGCTAACATGCTAACCACCCTCTCACAGACTTTCCTTTGCGGACAGACGCCACACTTGACGATCTGAAAATCACCCCTTCTCAGGTGCATGCCATAATAAAAAATATTGACACTGCAAAAGCATGTGGACCTGATCTCATCCCGACTGTGCTATTAAAAAGTGCTCCGCCGAAGTAGCTCCAATCCTCTCTAAACTTTACAACAAATGCCTTAATGAATCTTGCTTTCCTTCCTGCTGGAAAACTGCTTCCGTGGTATCAGTTTTCAAGAATTCTGGCGAAAGAACTGATCCAGCGAATTACCGCCCCATTAGCCTCCTTCCATTGTTTGCCAACATATTTGAGTCCATACTTAACCAAGCTCTAGTTCATCACCTTACAGATGCTAAACTTCTGACCGACCAACAATATGGATGTGGCAAGCCCGTTCCACAGAAGACATTCTAACTGCAATCTCTCAGCGTATATACCATTCCCTTGACAAAGCAGGGAAGGGTAGAGCGGCAGCTCTAGATATATCTAAGGCTTTTGATAGGGTATGGCACGAAGGTCCTCTTAGGAAAATGAGATCATATGGTATCACTGGAAGAATACTTAACATAATTAAATCCTTCTTAGATAAGAAAAAAATCCAGGTTGTCCTCGATGACCGTACATCTAAACAATATGATATAAATGCGGGAGTGTCTCGGGTGTCTATCCTTGGGCCTCTATTATTCTTAATATTCATAAATGACCTCCCTGACAAAATTGTCTGTGAAATGGGTATATTTGCTGATGACATCACGCTCTATAACAGACACGACAGGAAAACAAATAAACACATATCTAAAGAAATGGCACAAACACTAGAGGATGACCTCCAATCTGTAGTGGAATGGGGACAAAAATGGATGGTCACATTCAATGCTGCCAAGACTTAGCTTGTTTCCTTCAATAATTACAAGAAACCTTCTCTACTACCAATATCAATGGCCAAAGACTCTTTATCTGAAAGCACATATTTTAAACTACTCGACCTAACGTTCACAGGAAACATGAGTTGGAACAGTTACATTGGGAGCATTGCCAAGACCGCTGCGAAAAAGGTAGGTTTTCTCTCCCGTGCTAGAAAGCTACTGACCCCTGAAAGTATCCTGTACCTCTATAAGGCCACCATTCGCCCATGTATGGAGTATTGTTGTCATATTTTGGCCGGCGCATCTGCTACTAGTCTCTCACTCCTAGAAAAGGTTCAAAAGAGAGTCGCCAACTTAATAGGTCTTGAACTATCATCCAAGCTTCAGCCTCTGTCCCATTGACGAAATGTTGCATCCCTCTGCTTGTTCTACAAGTAGTTTAACGGTGTACGTTCCGACGAGCTGCACGCACTTGTACCCCCTCTACGTAAATACCCCGACAAACCCGACAAGCAATACAATCCCACCCCTTCACAGTAGAGATCACTAGATGTAAGAGAGCCTTCATACTCCAGTAGTTTCTTCCCCAGAACCGCTAGACTTTGGAACTCTCTGCCAGGTTACTTCTTTCCCAACTGGACTGACATACAGAAGTTCAAGTGTAACGTGAACCAACATCTTGCTGCCCAGCTCCGCAGCTAATACCATTGTAGCCTGTGTCCCTAATAGTAGCCCCCTACATCAAAGTGGCAATGTGCCTTGTTTGGGGTGAAAATGTAATTTAAAAAAAAAGACCCATGTTTGGCTTCAGAAATATTGTCACAACTTTGCACCCTTCTCACTAGCCCCTTCCTCTCTCAACCTGAATCAGCTGGACAAATTAATTTTGTCATACCTCGAGAACATCAGCAACATGACCTACACTCTCAAAGCCAGCCTGATCGCCGCCATATTTTGTGGATCTATATTTAAACACCTTGTTAAACTCTGTGACATATTTCCATTCTATGGAAGTCAGGTGCGAACGAACACCCCATAATTTTATTATACCATATTTCTTCAAACTGAAACATAATTATCAAAGTATACTTATACAGATAGATATGAAAAGTATTTATTAAAGTTTGTGCCTATTTCTATTATATGGAGGCCCGGCGCGAACGCAGACTCCACAATTTTATTATACCATCCCTATTTAAGTTAAAACATACTTATCAAAGTATTATTATGTACATCTATATCAAAAACACTTGTAAACGTTTTTTTTTTTTTTATTTTTTTATTTCCATACTTTGTGGACCAGGCGCGAACGCAGACCCCACAATGTTAATGAACCACTGTTCTGGCAGATCAAACATACCCATTCCTGTGTCTCGATACATCTTCTATCATTATATGTAATCAGTGTTTTTTAAAATAGTCAACCATATAGGAGCCTATTCGTGACCAGACTCACACACACACACACACACACACACACACACACGCATACACACACAGACATTATGCTTTATATTATATATATATATATATATATATATATATATATATATATAACTCGGTGCTTATTGTTGAGAACTTTAAAGATGAAATGTAAGTCAGTCATTGAAGCTCGTACGCGCAGATCATAATGTTATAATGTTTCTGGCGGATGTCTCGACATTTAATAGTAAATGTTAAAATTTCAACTGTATTTCTCGCGGTTAGTTTTGGCTGTGTGTTTTATTCCTTGCTAACGGAGGTATGGCTGTGTAGCCGGGCACGAATCTCCCGACCGGCTGTAATCGTAATGCTCTGCACTGATGATTCTCGACATTATGAAACACTAGTGTCTGTAGGTATTTAAATTATTATAGTTATCTAATTTATATATATATATATATATATATGTGTGTGTGTGTGTGTGTGTGTGTGTATGTATATATAATATTCATTATAAGAAAGAAAAGTTTTATTCATCCAAACAACAGTCAAGCTACGCTGAAGAGGAGTGGAGCTCTGAAACCCGCGTGTCTGTAGATTACTGTTAATATATATACATACATACATATATATATATATATATATATATATATATATATATATATATATAGCCAAAAAAAAAGAAAAAAATATTGTTATAACATTTTTCTTTACAGTAAATAAAACTTAAATTTAAGGTAAGTTTTCTTTTCTTGTTATGCTTTCATCGGCGATGCTTGGCTAATTTCCTCGGCGACGCTCGGCTTACACCGACTGTTGACGTCATGTTCCGGAGAAAGCCGGGCGGACTCTGAGTTACGTCTTGATTACTCGCTGCATGAGTACCTAAAATATTTTATGTACCGAAATCAATTTTTCATGAAACTTTTTTAGTTAAAACAATGTTGTAAGAAAAATAATTTATTTAGAAAAAGGAACAGTCATTTAATATATATATATATTTTTTTTTTAGATTTAATGTTTTTATTAAAACTTTTATTTTATATACAAAACTAGTTTCGTTTCGCTAATAACGTGTTGCTAAGTTCAGGTTTCATAACATATGCATCTGGGATTTTGTTTACATGCTATAGCAATTAGTAGTAGAAATAATATTTTAACGAACAAAGACTTCAGCGTCTCTCTCGCTCTCTCTCTCTCTCTCTCTCTCTCTCTCTCTCTCTGTCAATACACAAATTTAAAGAAAAATAAACAATGAAAAGAAAAACAAATAACTGCTCAATTTTTGTCCCCGCCGGCCGAGCGCTCTGTGTATAGTTTTTTTACGGAATAACTTAAAATCAATTATTTCTTAACAACTTTTGAAAGATATAACCCTAAATTTTATAGAATTAAAAACACATATAGCTGTGAGAACACGCTATACGAATGTTCGTAAATGTGTATTCTGTAATTAATGTATATTCTGGAATTGAATCTTAACCAATCAAATTTGATGGAAAGCGTGACACACAAAAGAACATACACGCTATCATATTAATATACAGATGATAATAATAATAATAATAATAATAATAATAATAATAATAATAATAATAATAATAATAATAATTCTGATTTCGTTTATCAACATCTCTTTGGAAAGGGATTCATTTCCAGGGGATTTCTCTCAATCCCGGCTTCAAAACAGGAGCTTTAAAGATCAAGGTTTTCCTAAGGATGTTGGTTGTACCTATAATTGCAGAGGCTTGAAGGCCGCCTAAAACATCGGGGATTTGTAGTTTTTTTTCAATTTTCCCTGCAGATGACTTGATACTACTCCTAGTGTACCAACTACGGCCGGGACTATTTGTGTTTTAACCCCGTATATACGCCTTATCTCCAAGGCCAATGGAGCATACTTGCTCCATTTCTCGTTATCCTTATCTCTCACATTCCAAGTCTATAATCTGCCAGTTTTTTAATACTTTGTCAATAATAAATACCTAACAATTAAGAGTAAATTTAATTTATTTTCAATGTTTTTGTTCTTGGTAATAATATTTTTGTAATTCTTATTTGCAATATATCGTAAACTCAACTTAATATATACTTAAAGTATCACATAGCAATGAATTTTATTTACTATTTCTTAATTCTTAGAAAACATTTTTTATCACGAAACTTGAACAGCATCCTCTAATTTTAATGAAGCGGATGTTCGAATTATAGGAATTATACTGTATATATATATATATATATATATATATATATATATATATATATATATATATATATATATATATATAATAAAATTATTCTTAACTTGCATTTAGGTAAAAAGAGACTTTCATAGAAATAATTGAATTCATTCAAAACGTAACGCAAAACCTGAAACAAATAATAAGATCCACGTAAATCGCGATATATTCTAGCAGTCGTGCGAGATAGCCCAGTGTTAGAAGTCTTAGCTTCTTGACATGGGGTCCCGATTCCGAATCTCGCGAGATACAGCAACTCTGATGAGTCGTAGAAACACATGTTATATATAAAATTGCTCGATATACAAGATAGAGCAAATAAATCAAATTTTAGTGATTCAATGAATTTTTACATATATGATGTGAAATGTTTGAATTTTAAATCAAAATATTTTTATTATTAGAAGTAATGTATTTTTTGTCTTACATAGAATAATAAAAATCTTATGAATTGAAATTCAACAATTTCACAGCAGAAATTTTAAAATTCATTGAATGACTAAAATTATATATATATATATATATATATATATATATATATATATATATATATATATATATATATAGCGTTGAATCGATATCGAAAAATCTGAAAGAGTTTGGGTATCGGAATCGAAAATTGTGTGCATATTTTTCTATGCCGAACACAATTCCTTTAATTATCTGTTACTTGATTTGGTTTAAATCAAAACTTTCTCAGCTAATAGTAATAAAAAAATAATCAATAATTGTTGATTTTAAACTGCCTAAATGCTAGTATGTATATATATATATATATATATATATATATATTTTTTTTACACAGTGATCACCACTTATCAAGGCCCGGAAGCCACTCAGGGATAAGGGTTATTGCAAGTACATCACGTTAGTGAGGAGATTTTATGAAGTGTTTAAATAGGGGGGCGGTTCATTAGGAATTTGTTAACATTAGACTTGAAGACATCCAAGTTGTAGTCCGGAGGGAAGCAGGCAGACGGAACAGAGTTCCACAGGCGTGCAGTTCTAAGAAAGAAGCTTTGCTCATGAAATCCGCGTTTTGATTTAGGCACAGATATAGAGTGGGGGAAATTTTTTACAGTGGATTCAGCTAGACGGGTGATTTTCGTGAAAGTTTGGCGAGGGGGGACCAGGGATTGGAGTTCAGACGAGCACCTACCATGAAAATAACGATAAAACAAGGATAGGCTCGCAACGTCTCTTCTGTGGGAGAGGGGTTGCAGGGTAGAGAAAAGGGCATCCCCCACTAAACCACGAAGTCTATTTTGTACTCTGTCAAGGCATGATAGGCTGTTTTTGGCAGCTCCTGCCCAGATATGGCAACAGTATTCCATCCTTGGACGTACTTGGCTTTTATATAGATAGAGAATTGCATCAGTAGTGAGATATCTTCTGGAGCGGTAGAAGGATCCCACCATCTTTCCTGCGACCTTGGCAACAGACTTGATGTACGTGTTCCATTTCAGATGAGGAGTAAAGGTCAAACCCAGAAGCTTGTCAAAACACGGGGCCTCACCCAGACGAGAGCCATCCATCACAATTTATGCCAGCTGGGGATCAGAGCGTTGATGATGTAAGGATAGGAGTTTGGTTTTAGATGCATTAAAGGTAACTAGCCACATCTTTCCCCACTGAACCACGCGCTCGAGATCAGAGGAGAGAGAATCCGAGAGAACTTCGTCATTTACAGCCTTTGATGTGTTGCCGTAGATGGTCGTGTCATCAGCATATATATATATATATATATATATATATAATAAAAGCTGCTATATATATAATAAAAGCTGCTCGGGAAAAGGCATCAAATCACTTTTTAAAGGAGTTAACAGGATGGAATAATAATTATTACCTTAGTATCGATGAAACGAGTGTGTAAGTAGAAAAAAAGAGTGACCAAAAAAGAGGATTCCAAAACCATGATGTCCTTGGAAAGAATCTACTTGAATAAAATGTTGCATTACGATGCGTTATCACGACAAGGAATTGATAGAGGCAATCAGCCCGACGAATTAAATTGGAATAAAGAAGTCGGTATAGATCATAGAATTCTGAAGAACAAACACGTATAAACGTATATCTATATCTATATATATATATATATATATATATATATATATAACTACTTCATTTACTCACATAAAATTAATATACGAGAGTATAAATTTATGCATAAAGTTTAAGTATTTACTTCAAAAATAGGTAGAGTTCGTAAATAAGTTATAAAATATATATGGCAATTAAGCTACACTGAATATTCCGCATAAGCCTGAAGAGTCCTAAAGTGGATGAAAAGCAGAATATTCAGTTTAGCTTAATCGCCATATATATTTTGTAACTTACTATGATATATATATATATATATGTATATAAATTTATGCTTGTATATATATATATATATATGCTAGTATATATATATATAAAAAATATATATATATATATATATATATATATATATATACAAGCATTTCAGCCCAGCGTTGCCCGCAGTTTCTGAAGGTGTATGTTGAGCATAAAAAAGCCGTCAATTTTTT